>NC_092052.1:107433266-108033266 GCF_003086295.3 Arachis hypogaea | reverse complement strand
ATCGTTATATTGTTTTTACCCTATAATAAATTATAATATTCTTTTAATTTCATGTTAAAAAAATTGTTTTTATTAAACTTAACATGCAAAAATATTTATCTTGTTAAATTTAATTTAGTATCAAAATTATAAATAAATAACTAAATTAACTCAATAAAAAAATAATAAGTAGTGATAATGTATTTTTTGAAATTAAATAATTAATTAATTACTAAATTGAAATTTAGTTTTTTAAATATAAGTGAAATTATTAGTGTTTCCTTTCAAAAATTAGTTGAAATAAAAAATTTATTAATTATATTTTTATTTTAAATTATATGGTATTTTTTATTTTAACTTTTCAAAATTATATAATATTTTTATTTTAACTCGTAAATGATTTTGCTTGTAATAGATTTTTAGTTAAAAACGTTTTTAATACCATAAATATTATAACAAATGGATTTTTTAATTGAGTGAGATTGTGAGAGATAATTAAAGTAATCAATAGTTGAAAATTGTAATTAGTAGTAAAATATTTTTTTAAGAATATATAATTTGATTTTAATGTATTGACAAAATAAATTTTTATACGTAGTCATTTAATTACATTATTTTTTTAATAATTATTTACATAATGAATGTGAAAGATTATTATTTTCTTTTACGTAATGATATATAATTAACTAGATGTATAAAAATCTTTAAACTAATAATTGTACAAAAATTAAATTAAAAAATATGAAGTTATTTTGAAAATAAAGAGAGAAAAATTATTATAAGTTAAGTTTTTTATTTTTTTATGATTTTATATATTTTATCTTATTTTCAATTTATTCATCCTTATTACTTATTTTTATCTTTTGTTCTATTATATGTACCTATGTTGTATATAAATTTTTAAGATGAATTTATTAATGAGAATATATTTTTTATTTTTAGAAATAATAATGAAAAAATATTTTAATTACAATACATAATTAAGGAGATGCATAAAATCTTTTATCTAACATTATATCAAAATTAAATTAAAAAATATATAATAAATTTAATTATTTTAAAAAGAAAGAAAGAAAAAATTATAAATTATGTTTCTATTATTTTATATAAACATACTTTTCATATACAGATTTAATTTGTCTAGTATTTATATATGATTCTAGTTTCAAATTATAAATACTAGTGTATCATTAGGCATTAATGTACCAATTGATTCAGTCTTTTATTATTGAATGTGTACAAAAAAAATTAGTTAGGATAATAAGTTATCTATAATTTAATTAAAATATTTTAAGTTTAAGTTTTAGAAATAAAAAATATTTTTTTATATAAATTACATATAATGAATAGTATTTTAAGAATGAAAGTGTTTACTAACTCTTTTAAATTTTTATATTTTCATATACTTAATAATGTTTAACCAAATTTATTTTAGTATATATATTTTTCCCCCACTCATAAATTTTCTAGGTCCGTCGCTGTCCGGAAGGGAGCCTGTTAAACCATGCCATGGTCGGGCCTAACAAGGTTACTAGAAACGGAGATCACAAACTGAGAGTGAGAAGATTGGAGATTCTAACTTCGCGAGAACGGAACCAGACCGGGAGGGTAACCTACAAGACACTCCGATACTTAAGTTAGCTATGTGTTTGATAGTATATCTCACTTTGGATTTTACCTGTTGAGTTTCCTCTCCTTTTATCTCTGTATTGTGAGATTGTCATTTTCCAGCATTTAGTTCCTTTATGTCATGTTCTTAATGTCACGATTTGACGATTTCATGACTTAATGATGTGGTCATTGCACCGTATCCAATGCTATCTCGTAACGTTAGGTATGTCAAATGTTCACTTAATTGTTATTTCATCGTATTGTCATTTATTTAGAACAACACTTAAAAGAGGCTAATGATAATTTTTTTTTAATTTTTAATGTATTTGTTAGAAACAAGAGACCAAACTAAAGAAAGTGTTTTGTGTATTATTCAGTCTGATGAAAGGTACAATGTACAAGGGGTATATATAGATGCCAGAAGAATCAAAGTAATAAAAGCATAGAATCCTACAATTAATATACAGATATGTTATATAAATATAAACGATACTAACTGATCTAAAATGATTCTAATGATTCTCTAATGATTCTCTAACATCCCCCCTCAAACTCAAGTAGGAGCTAAGGATACCATCTTGAGTTTGGATAACAAAGTCCGAAAACGAGTCGGGTGATAAGCTTTCGTGAATATATCAGCAGTCTGATCCAGTGTTCCAACAGCAATGAGACGAACAGCATCAATAAGGATACGTTGCCGAACAAAGTGACAATCAATCTCAATATGTTTGGTGCGTTCATGAAAGACATCATTATGTGCAATCTGAATAGCACTGCGGTTGTCACAAAAAACATCAATAGGGGACGACTGAGGAGCACCCAAATTTGCGAGAAGCCAATGAATCGAGATAACCTCAGCAGTGGTGTCAGCGAGGGCACGGTACTCAACTTCTGTACTTGATCGAGCAGTAAATGTTTGCTTCTTAGCACGCCAAGAAATGAGAGTGTCGCCAAGAAACAAACAGTAACCAGTAGTAGAACGATGATCAGTGGGATCACCAGCCCAATCAGCATCAGAGTATGCCTGAAGGGACAAAGAGGAATAGGCAGAAAAATAAAGGTCATGAAATAGAGTGCCTTTGATGTAGCGAAGAATGCAAAGAACTTCCACATAGTGAGTAGTACGAGGAGCTGATAAGAACTGGCTAAGTACATGAACTGGATAGGCGATGTCTGGTCGGGTGACAGTTAAGTAGACGAGTCCACCAACTAGCTGTCGATAGAGAGTAGGATTATCCAAAACAGTGTCATCCATAGGAGTAAATCGAACATTAGGCTCAAGAGGAGTAGAATCAATGATATTGTCCGCTTTGGCACAGAAGGCCTCACGATTTTGCCTTTGACGATAGGGATGATAGCCGAAAACCCCCACACTCACTCATCAAAACGCGTCTTGGAGTCGTTGATCTAGGCGCTGATCCAACGGCACTGGAGACGTTTGGAGGGAGGGCTGCTTTAACCGGACAGCCAACTTTGACCGGCGCGTCCGGCGGCGTACAGTGGTGATTCTGGTGGCGTTGGAAACGTTGCAACGAGGAGAAGGCTAGGGTGGCGGCGGTGACGAACCAAAGCGTCGGGAAGAAGTCGAAAAGTGAGCACAAAGTACTGCCGGAGGAAACAAAATAAAAGGACTAGAAACCAATTGTTTCTGTAAAAAAAAATAACCTAAACTCTTGATACCATGTTAGAAACAAGAGACCAAACTAAAGAAAGTGTTTTGTGTATTATTCAGTCTAATGAAAAGTACAATGTACAAGGGGTATGTATATTATTCAGTCTAATGAAAAGTACAATGTACAAGGGGTATATATAGGTGTCAGAAGAATCAAAGTAATAAAAGTATAGAATCCTACAATTAATATACAGATATGCTATATAAATATAAACAATACTAACTGATCTAAAATGATTCTAATGATTTTTTAAGGATTCTCCAACAATATTTATTATATTAAAAATATAAAAGAATTATCTTTTCAATAACTTTTAATAAAATATTTTTTTTATAATATTGTTAAAATATACTGTTAAAATATACCCTTAAAATATATATTAACAAGTTCATAAAAAATTTACAAACTTCTACTACTACGTTGATGCATCTTTAACATGTGTCCTAATAATACGAGTTAGCTAAACCCAATCCATGTATACAGATAATGAGATAAAGGCATAAAGCTGTGCATATCTATTTATAGGCCCAATAACAATAAGTCTAATTCGACCAATAAGAGAGACCAGAGAATAATTGACTAGCTAGTCAATTGGTCCATTTTATCATACTTCATTTATAGTAAGCTGTACGTGATTAATACAATAATGCATGTGGAACCCAAGGAAACCACATTCGATTTTGTGAGTGGCATGCTAATTGTGTCACTGTTTGGCACTGAATTGCACGATCCAAGGCATCTCTTCGATAGAGACTTAGCAATGCGATCTTACAACTGCACATTTAATTCAAATATAATAATGACGAAGCTAATTAATAAAAGCAGATATAACATTAACATACAGTTGAATAATGTAATAACCACCAGCGCAGTACTATATTTCTTTAGTCCAAAATTCTTATATGGCATAAACAGCTGGCAATGTATCTGGCAATTTTTACTACAGCAGTTTGACAAAATCTCATGATTAATTTAAAAAATTTTGAATGATTATATTACATAATTTTATAGCTAGTATTTAATTCTAAAAAATAAAACATAAGGAAAGCATAACTATTAACTTATTATTAAGGCAACAAACTTTCCCTTCTATTAATTGTAATGGGACCTTCTTATCTTCGCTTTAAATGAATAAGGGCTTATGCTCTAAATAATAAACCACCAAAATGATGTGAATTCATGTTGACTTTTAGAAATGATAAATAATTGCACAATAATATAATATAACAAACTAACATGAGTTGATTCCACTATTAGAAAATTATTTATTACAGATAAATATTTTTGATAGATTTTATTCTATAGAAATACAGACAAATTTTGTGAAAAAATTTTTATTGAAAACAAAAAAAAAATGAATTAACATGAACTACAGACAAAAAAAAAATTATCAAAAAAATTAGTATTTTTTCATGAAAAATAATTACTGATAGAAAATTTATCTGTATTTAAATGAACAAAATACTATATTTTATTAAATTATTATAGACAAAAAATTTGTCTATAATTTAAAATATTATGTCAAAAAATATTGAGTTACAGATTTAGAAAATTTTAAAACTTTAAAATTCACCAAACTTTAAATGCGCATAACTTTTTCGTTTTAAAACATTTTCCATCCGTTCTTCAAACATCTTAAAGCTCTCATACCTAACTTTTATTTAAACCAAATTTTATCAAAGTTCGTCAAAAATAAGATTTTACAAAATTCATCAAAATTTTCTAATTTCCAAAATCTCAAAACCAAACCAATTTAAAACACACTCAAAACAAACCAACTATCCATAATAAACACTCTCTAACCATTTCTTAATCATATAGCTATATCAAACCATCCAATCCTCACAAATTTTCTTAAGATCTTATCAATATAATCATCATAAAACATCATCACTACAAATTAAATCCATAACAATCCTTATTTCTCAATTCCATCATCATCAAAACTCACCATCACTACCAAATTGTTATAAATATCAACCACAAAAATCAACACCCATTATCATCATTAACATTCATCATCAAACATCAACAATCACTATCATAATTCATTAAAATCGTCACAATCATCAAAAATCATCATACATCATTAACAATTCAAAATTATTCTAAGGTCCACTAGTCTAAGTTTCATGAAATATTACATATTACATAGAGAAAATTGAAACTATACCTTGACCGATTCTCAATATGCTCAAATTCACCAAATTATTCCAAACAAGCCTTCACGAAGATTCAACCACCAAAATTCAACTCCAATGACCAAAATCAACTCTACAAATCACCACATTCAAGCTATACATCATATATTTCACCACAATCAATACTAGAGTTTAAATTTACACCAACTCACAAGGGTTTAGGACAATCTTACCTTATCCACAGCAAATTGGGGTGAAACTCAATAATTTTTTACTATTAGTTGGCACATAAACAATCAAATCACAAAAATTTACTTAACTTCTATACCCAAAATTTTGAAATTATATAGGACAGAGAAAGGGAGTATGAAATGAGATTTCTTACTAGAAATTCTTAAGTAAAAATGACGAGTTTGGCGAGAATTTTGCGTGGCCGCAAACAGCACGCAAATCGGAGCACAGTAACTCAATTTATGAGCTTGGAAATATTGTGATAGATGAATAGTAGCAATGGAGGGTTTTCTCTCTTCTTCAACCTCACCCAGCAACTGTGTTTTATGTTTATGAGGCTGAATGGGTTCACTTATGAGCTTATATATGTTGGGCTTGAGCCTAATCCAACTCGTTAGTGTTTTTAGTTTATTTGGCCCAACTTTGTGCCAAATTTTTAGAATTAGTATCTAATTTTCAACTTTAATTATTTTTCTAAGTCTTTCTACAGGTTTTATTACTCTCACATAGTACTGGACAGATTTAAGCCGGTACTATTAACTAATTTACCGGTATGCGTTTTTACGCAATTTTTCGTAAAAAATTACATTTTTCCACTTGAAAAAATTTACTAAATCCAAATCCCACTTCTAAAATTTTAAATTAATATTTCTAAATTTTGACCCTATTCTAGGCAAATAAATTTATTATTTTATTATATTTTAAACAGTAATTTGACTACCGGTTCTTACAATAATGAAAATGCTCTTTATCCATTCTCATGTTATGTTATGTGATGAAAATGTTCAATAGATTCTCCTATTTAACAAAGTTGCCGTAAGTGTTGTAGACTTCATTGAAAATTTATTTTAGTGTTTAGCTATTACCTTTATCTCACACGTTTATGTAACTTTATGCCTAGCTTGGTGAAAATTTTAATTATTTACTTACATGAACATTCAGTTAATTACAAGGTTCTTTTTGTTCTTGAAATTACTATATTTATGCCCTACTGTTTAATATTTTGTTCAATACCTACTTGGTTTTACCTTGTTCTTAGGGCGGTGACAGGATCCAAATCTGCTTTGATAAATTTTAATAAAATACTGATAATTCAAGTTTTTAAATTATTGAAATGAAAATTGAGCTAGTCATAGAGGCACAAATTGAAATTCAACACTTTTTTTCACGTGGGGGCTTAGTTTCTGCAATGTTATTACCCCTAAAAGATGTCTGTCACACACTGATTTTTCTTTCAAAGAATTATAATTTGATTAAATCAATATTCTCTTCCCTGATTAAATGGTCATTGAAGAAGTTATTTAGTCAATATTTGAAAAGTTGTCAAGATTCTAAGGATAATCCTTCGTCTTAAAGATAAACGGCTTGGTTTTCTGTTAAAGCATAAATACTTTTTCAGGATTTACATATATTTTGCTTACTAAAACCTTCAATTTCAACTGTTATCATGTAGTGTATGATGGTTAAAATCTTCCTATTTAAGAGTGTCTATTATTTTGTAGGTTCATGAAAGGCAAGATGGCGAGATTGATATTCTCACAAAAGGTAGAAACCTTTACATGAGTAAGATGATTTTTATAGAGTACTATCTATAGTTCTATTTTTCTAATTTCACTCTTTCTCCAATATTTAATATCAGATATTGCTGTTTAATTATCTGTGCAATTTACACTAATCTGTTACTCTAATGTCACGTATTCTGCTGCTGATTACAGGTGATAACAATTACGGCGATGACAGGCTACTCTATGCCCAAGGTCAGCTTTGGCTGCAAAGACATCACATTATGGGTAGAGGCGTCGGGTATGACATTTAATTTAGCTACACTTGTTCTCGATTTGAAACACTTTTCAGCCTCCAGCATCATGGTTAACCCTAGCTTACACGTTCGACGGTTTTCTAATATTATGGAAAAGCATGCTTGATTGACAGATAGTATGAAATTAAGATATTTATGCTTATTTCATCTAATGGCTGTAACAATTGCTTATTTGCTTATATATGTCAATGGCAGGTTCTTACCTTATGTCGGTTGGGTAACGATTATTATGACCGAGAAACATATCATCAAGGTTCATTTCTCGGGTACCATTTTTCAGTTATATATCACTTCAAACTATTCTGACCTTATACAAAAATAAGCATAGCACATTATTTGGTAACTAGCATTTTCCAATATACTTGATTTCATTTAAAATCTACATGAGAACATAGATAGTAATGGATATGTGTTAGCAATTAAATTCTATTTTTTTTATAGTATTTTATGAGTTATGATATGTTGTTTTTCATTTCTTGCAGTATATTCTGATTGGTGCATTGGGTTTGCTGGTGATAACTTCAAAAGATTAACATGACTGAATCCAAATCCAAGTCAATGGTCTAAACCTCCAAGAATACTGTCTCCGAAGATGTTGTATGAACCGTAATTAATTAACCATTTAATTAATTAATTTAATTGTCTAAAATAAATTTAAAAAATTTAGAATATTAATTAAAAAATTTAAATATGATATTTGAATTTAGTAGATCTTTTTGAATTAGAAAATTTGTACCAATAAATTAACCGGTAGTATCGGCTTAAGTCTGTCAGGTACTACGTGAAAATAATAAAATTATAAAAAAATTTAAAAAAATAATTAAAGTTAAAAATTGGGCGCTAATTCTAAAGGTTTGGCCTAAAGTTGGGCCAAACGGGCTAAAAATACTAACAGGTTAGACCAGATCCAAGTTGAGTCCAAGTCCAACATATATAACCTTAAGTGAGACCATTTCAGCCTCATAACTTCATAAACACACACACTTACAGCTGCATGAGTTGAAAGAAGAGGTCCTCACTCTTGTGCTTGTAACTTGAGCTACGGTGCTCTAATTCGCGAACAGTTTGTGGCCACGCGAACGGTCTGCAGTCACGCTAACCTCTCGCCGAGCCCGTTAGTTTTATCTAACCAAAGTGGTAAAATCTTTAAAAATCTCTGTCCAGTTTTCAGCTTTATGAATTTCGAATTTTTAGGTTTGGTTTTGAGTGAGTTCTTGTGATTTTGGGTATTTAGGTACACTCTAACACTTGATTCCTATTGGGTTTTGACCCAATCTACTGTGGATAAGGTGAGCATCCTCAACTTTCTTGTGAAATTGGGTATTTAGAAACTCTAGGTTTAATTTGTGGAATTTTGTATAATTGCTAGCTTGTATTGGTGTTGTGTGGAGTATATTGGTGATTTAAGTTGCTTGAATGTGGATTTGGTGACTAGACTTGTTGATCTTGGTTGAGAATTTGGTGTTTTGCACATATTGGGAATCGACCAAGGTATGATTTCAGTTTTCTCTATGTAATATGTAATATTTCTGGACACATAGGCTAGTAGAACTTAGTATAGGATTGAATTGGTTGTTGATAATTGCGATGTATGATGATTTTGATGATTTCGGTGAATGATGATGTTGATTTATGATGTGAAGTTGGACAATGATGATTATGAGGATTGATAATAAATTATAAGGCTTGTTGATGTTGATAAATATTGAGAATGGTGAAATGATATTTTGTGATGATAATTATTGAGATTTGAGTTTTATAAGTGGAAATTGGTGTATGGAATGGATGATATTATATGTTGCTAAGTTGTAGAAGGATGAGAAGGTATATGAATATAATTTAGGTACATTGTGACTGTTTTAGATGTGGAATGATTGGTTTTGAATTGAGAGTTTTGGTAAATTTGAGGTTTAAAAGTTTTTGGTAAAAAAGGATTTTTGGCCAACTTTGGCGAATCATATCTTAATCCTCGATTTTTGAAATTGATTGAATTTTGTATAAAATTAAAGATAATTCAAAGAGCTTTAAAATGGTATAGATTTCGTGAAAATTGCAATTTTGTAGAAAAAGATATGATCGTTGGAAGTTGGTGTCAAAAATCTGAATTCTGTGATGTTGCAAAAAATTGTAAGTTCTGGTTTGTGTGCCCACGCACACACCTGTGCCTACGCACCGAGCAGAACGAGTGTTATGACTCGTGCGTGCACATGAGGGGTGTACGCACACATGTACACCCTGTGAAAGTTGCAAGTTGTGTGTACGCACAATATCATGCGTATGCACAACATCATGCCTACGCATAAGCTGGGAAGAGCATTCTATTGAATGCGTCCGCACGTATTCATGAGTACTCACAAGATGGAAAATTTTACTGTGTGCATAGGCACACCTCTATGCGTATGCACAAGTTGAGAGAACTATGCTTGTGCGTGGGTATGCACAACCCTATGCGTACGCACAAGCCCTACTTTTCAAATAAAAACTTTGTTTTCAATCATTTTACCTTTCTGGTAAGCTTGCAAACTTCCATAACGCTTGTTTAAGACCCTTAGCTTATTTTTAGGCTTTGAAACATAGAAAATACAATGAGTGAGTTTAATTAGATATTTTCTGGTGAAAAATTTAGAAGACGGAGGCTTAGGTCTCTTAAGCTATGAGTGGACCGTTAGAGTACTATATTGATGATGATTATGGGAACTTACGAGCCAATGGTAAACTTATGAAATCAAGGGATTAGCGGTGATTATGACAAGTCGGGGACTCGAAGAGAAATGATGAATTATTGAATGATGAAAGTGATCAGTGAATGAGATATGACTATATATTGTATTATATTGATATTGTTCAGATGCTATACGCCTGGCAGGGATAGTAGGTTAATCCCACCTGTCAAGGTCGCGGTGGTGATGTAAGGGTGGTGGTTAGTCCCGCTTACATTGAGATGTGAGGTCTGTGGCTAAGTATCCCGCTCGCATCCTTTCGGAATCACAAGAGTGTGCCGGGTACTATATCCCTAGATCGTGTGCCAAGCACGATATCCCTGGGGTTCCCATTTATATTCGTGACTGAAAGGAAAAATCTCCATGGGGATGTATCGAGTTGACAGTTGAACTGACAATGTGATATCACAACCAATAGGGCAGGCATTCATCATGTGCATTTTCTATGTGGTTGCTTGCTTTGTTTACTTGCATACTATGCCTAATTGTATAACATGCTTAATTACTTCTTGATTTACTTGCTATACATGATAATTACTTGTGCTTTACTTGTATGAATTACTTGTTTTTTCTATTGGGATTAAGGAGGTTCGGTAGGCGGTAGCGATGGGATCGCATGGCGGTTAGGCTGGTGATGAGCGGATAATTTATACGCTTTTTGGCATTGTTTTTAGTATATTTCAGTTACTTTTTATTATATTTTTATTAGTCTTTATTTAAAAATCATATTTCTGGACTTTACTATGAGTTTGTGTGTTTTTCTGTAATTTCAGGTATTTTCTGGCTGAAATTGAGGGACCTGAGCAAAAATCTGATTCAGAGGCTGAAAAAGGGCTGCAGATGCTGTTGGATGCTGACCTCCCTGCACTCGAAATGGATATTCTGGAGCTACAGAAGTCCAATTGGTACGCTCTTAATTGCGTTGGAAAGTAGACATCCTAGGCTTTCCAGAAATATATAATAGTCCATACTTTGCCCGAGTTTTGATGACGCAAACTGGCGTTTAAACGCCCCCTTTCTACCCTATTCTGGCGTTAAACGCTAGAACTGGCATAAAAGCTGGAGTTAAATGCCCAAACTGGCACAAAAGCTGGCGTTTAACTCCAAGAAAAGTCTCTACATGTGAAAGCTTCAATGCTCAGCCCAAGCACACACCAAGTAGGCCCTGGAAGTGGATTTCTACACTAACTATTCTAGCTTATTCATTTTCTGTAACCCTAGGTTACTAGTTCATTATAAAAACCACTTTTAGAGATTCATTTTGTACCTCATGACATTTTACATCAGAATTTGTATTCTCTGCTGTGTCTCGATGAATTAATGCAATTACTACTGTTTTCCATTCAATCACGCTTGTCTCTATTCTAAGATATTCACTCGCACTTCAACCAGATGAATGTGATGATCCGTGAAACTCATTGGTGCACAAATTGTGAATCACACTTATCACAACTCGTACCACTAACCAGCAAGTGCACTGGGTCGTCCAAGTAATACCTTACGTGAGTAAGGGTCGAATCCCACGGAGATTGTTGGTATGAAGCAAGCTATGGTCACCTTGTAAATCTCAGTCAGGCGGATATAAAACAGTTATGGAGTTTTCGAAATTAATATTAAAATAGGGATAGAGATACTTATGTAATTCATTGGTAGGAATTTCAGACAAGCGAATGGAGATACTTTTCGTTCCTCTGAACCTCTGCTTTCCTGCTATCTTCATCCAATCGGTCTTACTCCTTTCCATGGCTGGCTGTATGCAAGGGCATCACCGTTGTCAGTGGCTACATCCCCTCCTCTCAGTGAATAATATGCTCACGCACCCTGTCACGGCACGGCTATTCATCTGTCGGTTCTCGATCATGCTGGAATAGGATTCATCCTCCTTTTGCGTCTGTCACTAACGCCCAACAATCGCGAGTTTGAAGCTCGTCACAGTCATTCAATCATTGAATCCTACTCAGAATACCACAGACAAGGTTTAGACCTTCCGGATTCTCTTGAATGCCGCCATCATTCTAGCTTACGCCACGAAGATTCTGGTTAGGAGATCTAAGAGATACTCATTCTAGCTTAATTCATGTAGAACAGAAGTGTTTGTCAGGCACGCGTTCATAAGGGAGAAGGATGATGAGCGTCACACATAATCATCACCTTCATCATGTTCTTGGGTGCGAATGGATATCTTAGAAGCGAAATAAGAAGAATTGAATAGAAAACAGTAGTACTTTGCATTAATCTTTGAGGAACAGCAGAGCTCCACACCTTAATCTATGGAGTGTAGAAATTCTACCGTTTGAAAATACATAAGTGAAGGTCCAGGCATGGCCGAGATGGCCAGCCCCTCTGATCTAAGAACCAGGCGTCCAAAGATGATCCTAAGATCCTAAGATGATCAAAAGATGACTAATACAATAGTAAAAGGTCCTATTTATAATAAACTAGTCACTAGGGTTTACATGAGTAAGTACTTGATGCATAAATCCACTTCCGGGGCCCACTTGGTGTGTGTTTGGACTGAGCCTGAGTGTTGCACGTGCAGAGGCCATTTGTGGAGTTGAACGCCAGTTTTTGTGCCAGTTTGGGCATTCAACTCTGGTTTTGGATCCTTTTCTGGCGCTGGACGCCAGATTTGGGCAGAAGGCTGGCGTTGAACACCAGTTTACATCGTCAATTCTTGGCCAAAGTATGGACTAATATATATTGCTGGAAAACCCTGGATGTCTACTTTCCAACGCAATTGGAAGCGCGCCATTTCGAGTTCTGTAGCTCCAGAAAATCCACTTTGAGTGCAGGGAGGTCAGAATCCAACCGCATCAGCAGTCCTTCTTCAACCTCTGAATCTGATTTTTGCTCAAGTCCCTCAATTTCAGCCAGAAAATACCTGAAATCACAGAAAAACACACAAACTCATAGTAAAGTCCAGAAATGTGAATTTAACATAAAAACTAATGAAAACATCCCTAAAAGTAACTAGATCCTACTAAAAACATACTAAAAACAATGTCAAAAAACGTATAAATTATCCGCTCATCACAACACCAAACTTAAATTGTTGCTTGTCCCCAAGCAACTGGAAATTAAATAGGATAAAAAGAAGAGAATATACTATAAATTCCAAACTATCAATGAAACAGAGCTTCAATCATATGAGCGGGACTTATAGCTTTTTGCCTCTTGAATAGTTTTGGCATCTCACTTTATCCATTGAAGTTTAGAATGATTGGCATCTATAGGAACTTCAGATTTCTAATAGTGTTATTGACTCTCCTAGTTCAGTATGATGATTCTTGAACACAGCTTCTTTATGAGTCTTGGCCGTGGCCCTAAGCACTTTGTTTTCCAGTATTACCACCGGATACATAAATGCCACAGACACATAATTGGGTGAACCTTTTCAGATTGTGACTCAGCTTTGCTAAAGTCCCCAATTAGAGGTGTCCAGGGTTCTTAAGCACACTCTTTGTTTGCTTTAGACCTTGACTTTAACCGCTCAGTCTCAAGTTTTCACTTGACACCTACACGCCACAAGCACATGGTTAGGGACAGCTTGGTTTAGCCGCTTAGACCAGGATTTTATTCCTTTAGGCCCTCCTATCCACTGATGCTCAAAGCCTTGGGATCCTTTTTATTTGCCCTTGCCTTTTGGTTTTAAGGGTTATTGGCTTTTTCTGCTTGCTTTTTCTTTTTCTTTCTATTTTTTTAGCCTTTTTTTTTTCTGCAAGCTTTGTTCTTTGCTGCTTTTTCTTGCTTCAAGAATCATTTTTATGATTTTTTAGATTATCAAATAACATGTCTCCTAGTCATCATTCTTTCAAGAGCCAACATATTTAACATTCTTAAACAACAACTTCAAAAGACATATGCACTGTTCAAGCATACATTCAGAAAACAAGAAGCATTGTCACCACATCAATATAATTAAACTAAGTTCAAGGATAAATTCGAAACTCATGTACTTCTTGTTCTTTTGAATTAAAACATTTTTCTTTTAAGAGAGGTGATGGATTCATAGGACATTCATATCTTTAAGACAAAGTTACTACTACTAATGATCACGTAATGAAGGCACAAACATAGATAAGCACATAACATAGAAAACGAAAAACAGAGAAAGCAAAAACAAGGAATGAATCCACCTTAGTGATGGTGGCGTTTCCTTCTTGAGGAACCAATGATGTCCTTGAGCTCTTCTATGTCTCTTCCTTGTCTTTGTTGCTCCTCCCTCATTGCTTTTTGATCTTCTCTTATTTCATGGAGCATGATGGAGTGCTCTTGATGTTCCACCCTTAATTGTCCCATATTGGAACTCAATTCTCCTAGGGAGGTGTTGATTTGCTCCCAATAGTTTTGTGGAGGAAAGTGCATTTGAGGTATTTCTGGAATCTCATGGTGATGAGCTTCTTGCGCCTCTTGAGCTCCATAACTGGGCTCTCTTGCTTGCTCCATCTTTTTCTTAGTGATGGGCTTTTCCTCTTTAATGAGGATATCTCCCTCTATGTCAATCCCAGCTGAATTGCATAGATGGCAAATGAGGTGAGGAAAGGCTAACCTTGCCATGGTGGAGGACTTGTCAGCCACCTTGTAGAGTTCTTAAGGTATAATCTCATGAACTTCCACCTCTTCTCCAATCATGATGCTATGGATCATGATGGCCCGGTCTATAGTAACTTCAGACCGGTTGCTAGTGGGAATGATTGAGCATTGAATAAACTCCAACCATCCTCTAGCTATAGGCTTGAGGTCCAATCTTCTTAGTTGAACCGGCTTGTCTTTGGAGTCAATCTTCCATTGAGCTCCTTCTACACATATGTCCATAAGGACTTGGTCCAACCTTTGATCAAGGTTGACTCTCCTTGTGTAGGGGCGTGCGTTCTCTTCCATGTATGGCAAGTTGAACGCCAACCTCACATTTTTCGGATTAAAATCTAAGTATTTCCCCCGAACCATTGTAACATAGTTCTTTGGATCCGGGTTCTTACTTTGATCATGGTTCTTGGTGATCCATGCATTGGCATAGAACTCTTGAACCATTAGGATGCCGACTTGTTGGATGGGGTTTGTTAGAACTTCCCAACCTCTTCTTTGAATTTCATGTCGGATCTCCGGATACTCATTTCTTTTGAGTTTAAAAGGGACCTCAGGGATCACCTTCTTCTTGGCCACAACATCATAGAAGTGGTCTTGATGGGCTTTGGAGATGAACCTTTCCATCTCCCATGACTCGGATGTGGAAGCTCTTGTCTTCCCTTTCTCTCTTCTAGAGGATTCTCCGGTCATAGATGCCATCAATGGTAATGAAAAAACAAAAAAGCTATGCTTTTACCACACCAAACTTAGAATATTGCTCGCCCTCGAGCAATAAACAAAAGAATAGAAGAAGAAGAAGAAGAAATATGGAGAGGGAGAGGGATATGTGGTTTCGGCCAAGAGGAGTGTAGAGGGGTGTGTTGTGTGAATTTGATGAAGAATGGAGGTCTTTATATAGGGAAGGGAGGGGGGTATTGGTTCGGCCATATGGGTGGGTTTGGGTGGGAAATTGGTTTTGAATTTTGAAGGTAGGTGGAGTTTATGAGGTAGGTTTATTGGGAAGAGTGGGTGGATGTGAGTGGTGAAGGTTTAATGGGGAAGAGAGATTGAGGTGATTGGTGAAGGGCTTTTAGGGAAGAGTGTTTAAGGGGTTGTGTGAAAGAGAGTGGTGAGAAGAAGTGAGTGGAGGTAGGTGGGGATCCTGTGGGGTCCACGGATCCTGAGTTGATCCTGTGGGGTCCACAGATCCTGAGTGGATCCTGTGGGGTCCACAGATCCTGAGGTGTTCAAGGAATTACATCCTTGCACCCTTAGGCATGTAAAAATGCCTTTGTATCCAACTCTGGGCGTTCAGCGCCAGGTTGGTGGCCATTTTGGGCGTTCAACGCCCATCTGTGTGCCATTTCTGGCGTTGAACGCCAGAACCATGCTTGTTCTGGGCGTTCAGCGCCGGGATGCTCCCATTCTGGGCGTTCAGCGCCAGAACTATGCTCTGTTCTGGCGTTTGAACGCTAGACAGATGCTCCTCCAGGGTGTGATTTTTCTTCTACTGTTTTTGATTCCGTTTTCAATTTTTCTATTTATTTTGTGACTCCACATGATCATGAACCTAAGAAAACATGAAAAACAATAAAAATAAGAATTAGATAAACATTGGGTTGCCTCCCAACAAGCGCTTCTTTAATGTCAATAGCTTGACAGTGGGCTCTCATGGAGCCTCACAGATGTGCAGAGCTTTGTTGAGACTCTCCAACACCAAACTTAGAGTTTGACTGTGGGGGCTCTGGTTGACTCTGCTTGGAGAGAAGCTTTTTCTGCTTCCTCTCCATGGTTGCAGAGGGAGATCCTTGAGTTTTAAATACAAGGGAGTTCTCATTCCATTGAAGGAATATTTCACCTCTGTCAACATCAATCACAGCTCTTACTGTGGCCAGGAAAGGTCTTCCTAGGATGATGGATTCATCCTTTTCCTTTCCAGTATCCAGGACTATGAAATCAGCAGGGATGTAAAGGCCTTCAACCTTTACTAACATGTCCTCTACTTGTCCATAAGCCTGTTTTCTAGAGCTGTCTGCCATCTCTAATGAGATTTTAGCAGCTTGCACCCCATAGATTCCCAGTTTCTCTATTACAGAGAGGGGCATGAGGTTTATTCCTGAACCAAGGTCACACAGAGCCTTAAAGATCATGGTGCCTATGGTACAGGATATTATGAACTTTCAAGGATCCTGTCTCTTCTGAGGCAATGTCAGTTGATCCAGATCACTTAGTTCATTGATGAACAAGGGAGGTTCAACTTCCCAAGCATCAATGCCAAACAATTTGGCATTCAGCTTCATGATTGCACCAAGAAACTTGGCAGTTTGCTCTTCAGTAACATCCTCATTCTCTTCAGAAGAGGAATACTCATCAGAGCTCATGAAGGGCATAAGGAGGTTCAATGGAATCTCTATGGTCTCTAGATGAGCCTCAGAGTCCTTTGGTTCCTCAGAGGGAAGCTCCTTATTGATCACTGGACGTCCCAGGAGGTCCTCCTCCTTGGGATTCACGTCCTCTCCTTTCCTCAGAGGTTCGGCCATGGCGCTTATGTCAATGGCCTTGCACTCTCCTTTTGGGTTCTCTTCTGTATTGCTTGGGAGAGTACTAGGAGGGATTTCAGTGATCCTTTTACTCAGCTGGCCCACTTGTGCTTCCAGATTTCTAATGGAAGACCTTGTTTCATTCATGAAACTTACAGTGGCCTTAGATAGATCAGAGACTAGATTTGCTAAATTAGAAGCATTTTGTTCAGAGTTCTCTGTCTGTTGCTGAGTTGATGATGGAAAAGGCTTGCTATTGCTGAACCTGTTTCTCCCACCATTATTAAAGCCTTGTTGGGGCTTTTGATCCTTCCATGAGAAATTTGGATGATTTCTCCATGTTGAGTTATAGGTGTTTCCATAAGGTTCACCTAAGTAATTCACCTCTGCTATTGCAGGGTTCTCAGGATCATAGGCTTCTTCTTCAGGAGAAGCCTCTTGAGTACTGTTGGATGCAGCTTGCATTCCATGCAGACTCTGAGAAATCATATTGACTTGCTGAGTCAATATTTTGTTCTGAGCCAAAATGGCATTCAGAGTATCAACTTCAAGAACTCCCTTCTTCATAGGCGTCCCATTATTCATAGGATTCCTTTCAGAAGTGTACATGAACTGGTTATTAGCAACCATGTCAATGAGTTCTTGAGCTTCTGTAGGCGTTTTCTTTAGGTGAATGGATCCACCTGCAGAGGTATCCAATGACATCTTAGATAACTCAGACAGACCATCATAGAATATATCCAGGATGGTCCATTCTGAAAGCATGTCAGAAGGACACTTTTTGGTCAACTGTTTGTATCTTTCCCAAGCTTCATAGAGAGATTCACCTTCTTTCTATCTGAAGGTTTGAACATCAGCTCTAAGCTTGCTCAGCTTTTGAGGAGGAAAGTACTTGGCTAAGAAAGCCGTGACCAGCTTATCCCAAGAGTTCAGGCTGTCTTTGGGTTGAGAATCCAACCATAATCTAGCTCTGTCTCTTACAGCAAAAGGGAAAAGCATGAGCCTGTAGACTTCAGGATCTACTCCATTAGTCTTAACAGTATCACATATCTACAAGAATTCAGTTAAGAACTGAAAAGGATCTTCAGATGGAAGTCCATGAAACTTGCAGTTCTGCTGCATCAGAGAAACTAATTGAGGTTTCAGCTCAAAGTTGTTTGCTCCAATGGCAGGAATGGAGATGCTTCTTCCATGTAAATTGGAATTAGGTGCAGTAAAGTCACCAAGCATCTTCCTTACATTATTATTATTTTCGGCTGCCATCTCTTCTGCCTGTTCGAAAATTTCTGAAAGGTTATCTCTGGATTGTTGTATTTTAGCTTCTCTTAATTTTCTCTTCAGAGTCCTTTCAGGTTCTGGATCTGCTTCCACAAGAATGTTCTTATCCTTGCTCCTGCTCATATGACAAAGAAGAAGGCACAGAAAAATAATAATAATAGTAGAGATCCTTTATACCACAGTATAGGGATCCCTGTGTGAGTAGAAGAAAAGAGGGGGAGACAAAGAATGTGATGTGAAGGAAGAAATGCAACTGTACTGATGGAAGAGATGTGAGATGAGATGTTAGGATATGAATGAATAAATAGAATAGGATGGGGTGGTATAATTTTCTAAAATTATTTTGAAAAGGAGTTAGTGATTTTTGAAAATTGGTTTTTGAAAATTTGTTAGTATTTTTCGAAAATTTTTTTGAAATAAAAATAAAAATAAAAATAATTAGTTAATTAAAAAGAAATTTTTGAAAAAGGGGGAGATATTTTCGAAAATTAGAGAGAGAGAGTTAGTTAGGTAGTTTTGAAAAAGTTAAGAAACAAACAAAAAGTTAGTTAGTTAGTTGAAACAAATTTTGAAAAGATAAGAAGTTAGGAAGTTAGAAAAGATATTTTGAAAAGATATTTTTGAAAAAGATAAGATAAGAAGATATTTTTGAAAAGATATGATTGAAATTAGTTTTGAAAAAGATTTGATTTTTAAAATTACAATTAATGACTTGATTCATAAGAAATCACAAGATATGATTCTAGAACTTAAAGTTTGAATCTTTCTTAACAAGCAAGTAACAAACTTCAAATTTTTGAATCAAAACATTAATTGTTTATGTTATTTTCGAAAATTTGATATAAAAATAAGAAAAAGATTTTTGAAAAATATTTTTGGAATTTTCGAAAATAACTAAGAATTTTGAAAAAGATTTGATTTTTGAAAAAGATTTTGAAAAAGATAAGATTTTCAAATTGAAAATTTGATTTGACTCATGAGAAACAATTTGATTTTAAAAATTTTTGAAAAAGTCAATCCAAATTTTCGAATTTGATGAGAGAAAAAGGGAAAGATATTTTTTTGATTTTTGAAATTTTTATGAAAAACATGAAAATTATGCAATGCATGAAATTTTTAGATCAAAACATGTGATGCATGCAAGAATGCTATGAATGTCAAGATGAACACCAGGAACACTTTGAATGTCAAGATGAACATCATAGACATAATTTTGAAAAATTTTTAATGCAAAGAAAACATGCAAGACACCAAACTTAGAATTCTTTAATGCTTAGACACTAAGAATTCAAGAATGCATATGATAAACATGAAAAGACACAACAAAAAATCATCAAGATCAAACAAGAAGACTTACCAAGAACAACTTGAAGATCATGATGAACACTATGAATGCATGGAAATTTTCGAAAAAATGCAAGATGCATATGCAAGTGACACCAAACTTATGATATGACTCAAGACTCAAACAAGAAACACAAAATATTTTTGATTTTTATGATTTTCTAATTTTTTTTTTGAATTTTCGAAAATTAATTGAAAAAGGAAAATAAGGATTCCAAAATTTTTAATATGAATTCCAGGAATCTTGCCATGTTAGTCTAAAGCTTCAGTCCAGGAATTAGACATGGCTCACTAGCCAGCCAAGCTTTCAATGAAAGCTCCAGTCCAAAACACTAGACATGACCAATGGCCAGCCAAGCTTCAGCATGCAACATAAGAGAATATACTGCTCATTACTTATCCAAGTAACTTGCCTCTATGTTGATGGTTTGGAAGCCTCAGTCCAAAAGAATTTAGACATGGCTTTACAGCCAGCCAGGCTTCACATGCTTCATAAAACACTAGAATTCATTCTTAAAAATCTTGAATAAAATTTTTGAAAACATTTTTTTTTATTTTTTTTTTCAAAAACAGATAAGAGATTTTTGAAAATATTTTTGAAAAATTTTTGAAAAGAAAACAAAAAGAAAATTACCTAATCTAAGCAACAAGATGAACCGTCAGTTGTCCAAACTCAAACAATCCCCGGCAACGGCGCCAAAAACTTGGTGCAGTTGCCGGATCAAAAGGGAATCTGGCACTGATGTTACCGGACCAAAAGCTTGCCGAAAACACAAACAATCCCCGGCAACGGCGCCAAAAACTTGGTGCACAAATTGTGAATCACACTTTTCACAACTCGTACCACTAACCAGCAAGTGCACTGGGTCGTCCAAGTAATACCTTACGTGAGTAAGGGTCGAATCCCACGGAGATTGTTGGTATGAAGCAAGCTATGGTCACCTTGTAAATCTCAGTCAGGCGGATATAAAACAGTTATGGAGTTTTCGAAATTAATATTAAAATAGGGATAGAGATACTTATGTAATTCATTTGTAGGAATTTCAGACAAGCGAATGGAGATACTTTTCGTTCCTCTGAACCTCTGCTTTCCTGCTATCTTCATCCAATCGGTCTTACTCCTTTCCATGGCTGGCTGTATGCAAGGGAATCACTATTGTCAGTGGCTACATCCCCTCCTCTCAGTGAATAATATGCTAACGCACCCTGTCACGGCACGGCTATTCATCTGTCGATTCTCGATCATGCTGGAATAGGATTCATCCTCCTTTTGCGTCTGTCACTAACGCCCAACAATCGCGAGTTTGAAGCTCGTCACAGTCATTCAATCATTGAATCCTACTCAGAATACCACAGACAAGGTTTAGACCTTCCGGATTCTCTTGAATGCCGCCATCATTCTAGCTTACGCCACGAAGATTCTGGTTAGGAGATCTAAGAGATACTCATTCTAGCTTAATTCATGTAGAACAGAAGTGTTTGTCAGGCACGCGTTCATAAGGGAGAAGGATGATGAGCGTCACACATAATCATCACCTTCATCATGTTCTTGGGTGCGAATGGATATCTTAGAAGCGAAATAAGAAGAATTGAATAGAAAACAGTAGTACTTTGCATTAATCTTTGAGGAACAGCAGAGCTCCACACCTTAATCTATGGAGTGTAGAAACTCTACCGTTTGAAAATACATAAGTGAAGGTCCAGGCATGGCCGAGATGGCCAGCCCCTCTGATCTAAGAACCAGGCGTCCAAAGATGATCCTAAGATCCTAAGATGATCAAAAGATGACTAATACAATAGTAAAAGGTCCTATTTATAATAAACTAGTCAATAGGGTTTACATGAGTAAGTACTTGATGCATAAATCCACTTCCGGGGCCCACTTGGTGTGTGTTTGGGCTGAGCCTGAGTGTTGCACGTGCAGAGGCCATTTGTGGAGTTGAACGCCAGTTTTTGTGCCAGTTTGGGCGTTCAACTCTGGTTTTGGATCCTTTTCTGGCGCTGGACGCCAGATTTGGGCAGAAGGCTGGCGTTGAACGCCAGTTTACGTCGTCAATTCTTGGCCAAAGTATGGACTATTATATATTGCTGGAAAGCCCTGGATGTCTACTTTCCAACGCAATTGGAAGCGCGCCATTTCGAGTTCTGTTGCTCCAGAAAATCCACTTTGAGTGCAGGGAGGTCAGAATCCAACCGCATCAGCAGTCCTTCTTCAACCTCTGAATCTGATTTTTGCTCAAGTCCCTCAATTTCAGCCAGAAAATACCTGAAATCACAGAAAAACACACAAACTCATAGTAAAGTCCAGAAATTTGAATTTAACATAAAAACTAATGAAAACATCCCTAAAAGTAACTAGATTCTACTAAAAATAATGTCAAAAAGCGTATAAATTATCCGCTCATCACTCATCATCATTCTCACCTATGAACGCGTGCCTGACAACCACCTCCATTCTATCTGCAATAGCTTGAGCGCATATCTCTTGGGTTTCTAATCTAAGATTAGAACCTTCGTGGTATAGGCT
Source organism: Arachis hypogaea (assembly GCF_003086295.3). Classification (NCBI taxonomy): domain Eukaryota; kingdom Viridiplantae; phylum Streptophyta; class Magnoliopsida; order Fabales; family Fabaceae; genus Arachis; species Arachis hypogaea. The sequence continues at coordinate 108,010,837 of NC_092052.1, read as the reverse complement.
AGAATTATTGGCGGCCATTCTTGAGATCCGGAAAGTCTAAACCTTGTCTGTGGTATTCCGAGTAGGATCTGGGATGGGATGACTGTGACGAGCTTCAAACTCGTGAGTGCTGGGTGTAGTGACAGACGCAAAAGGATCAATGGATCCTATTCCAACATGAGTGAGAACCGACAGATGATTAGTCGTGCGGTGACAGCGCATTGGGCCATTTTCACTGAGAGGACGGATGGTAGCCATTGACAACGGTGATCTACCAACATACAGCTTGCCATGGAAGGAGCCTTGCGTGCGTAAAGAAGAAGACAGTAGGAAAGCAGAGATTTAGAAGACAAAGCATCTCCAAAACCTCAACTTGTTCTCCATTACTGCATAACAAGTATTTATTTCATGTTCTTTTACTTTTTACAATTAAAACTAAGAATCATTACTGATATCCTGAATAAGAATTACAAGATAACCATAGCTTGCTTCAAGCCGACAATCTCCGTGGGATCAACCCTTACTCACGTAAGGTATTACTTGGACGACCCAGTGCACTTGCTGGTTAGTTGTGCGGAATTGCAAAAGTGTGATAGTGATTTCGTGCACCAAGTTTTTGGCGCCGTTGCCGGGGATTGTTCGAGTTTGGACAACTGACGGTTTATTTTGTTGCTTAGATTAGGAATAATTTATTTTTGTTGGTTTAGAGTCTTTTATTTGAGTTTAGTTTCATATTTTAAGTTTGGTGTCAATTGCATGCTTTTATTTTCCTTCAATTTTTCGAATTACATGTTCTTAGTTCTTTATTGATCTTCAAGTTGTTCTTGTTTATTTTCCTTGTTTGATCTTTAGTCTTTCTTGTTTTGTGTCTTTCCTTGTTTTTCTTATGCATTTTCGAATTATTAGTGTCCAAAATATAAAAATTTTTAAGTTTGGTGTCCTTTGTGTCCTTATTTCCTTAAAAATTTTCAAAATTTGTTCTTGATGTTCATCTTGATCTTCAAAGTGTTCTTGGTGTTCATCTTGACATTCAAAGTTTTCTTGTTTGTTTTCTTTGTTTCGATCTAAAAATCCTAAGTTTGGTGTCATTTTATTATTTTTCTCTTTCCTCATTAAATTCAAAAATATCTTTTCTCTTATTTTAATTGATTTTCGAATTCTGCCTTTAAAAATTTAGATTTTTATTTTAAAACTTCTTATTTTATCTTATCTTAGTTTGGAATTCCAAAATTCAAATCTTTTTCAAAAATCATATCCAAGGCCTTTCAAATTTTCTTAATTAACCAATTATTTTAGTTTTCGAAACTTTTATTTTATTTTCCATTTATTTTATTTTATTTTATTCGGTTACTTTTAATTAAATAAAATAAAAATAAAAAATATAATTTATTTGTAACTCATATCAATTCCCTTTTCTCCATCATGGACATAAGTGGAAATGAACAGTTCAGAAGGACTCTGGAGTTATATGCTAACCCCATTACAGCTGCATATGGGAGTAGCATCTGTATACCTCCCATCAAAGCAAGCAGTTTTGAGCTAAATCCTCAGCTCATTATGATGGTGCAGCAAAATTGCCAGTATTCCGGTCTTTCACAGGAAGAACCTACTGAGTTTCTGGCACAGTTCTTACAAATTGCTGACACAGTACGTGATAAAGAAGTGGATCAGGATGTCTACAGATTATTACTGTGTCCATTTGCTGTAAAAGATCAAGCTAAGAGGTGGTTAAATAACCAACCCACAGCAAGCATAAAAACATGGAAACAGTTATCAGACAAATTCCTGAATCAATTTTACCCTCCAAAAAGGATGACACAGCTGAGGTTAGACATCCAAGGCTTTAAACAAGAGGATCATGAATCCCTTTATAATGCCTGGGAGAGGTACAGAGGGATGCTAAGGAAATGCCCCTCTGAAATATTTTCAGACTTGGTACAGTTAGACATCTTCTACTCTGGGCTTACAGAAAAAGCTCAAATATCTCTAGACTACTCAGCTGGTGGATCTATACACATAAGAAAGACGATCGAAGAGGCTCAAGAGCTCATAGATACGGTTGCTAGAAATCAACATTTGTACTCAAGCAGTGAGTCCTCCATAAAAGAAGAGGCTAGGGCAGTAACTACTGATCCTAATCCTCAAAAGCAGATTGTTGAACTTAATCAGGAATCGCTCCTTATGACAAAACAATTAGCAGAATTTAAAGAGATGCTCCAAGACTCTAAAAATGCTAACAAAAATATGGAAGCACAATTGAATCAGACAAGACAGCAGCTATCTAAACAGATAACAGAAGAATGCCAAGCTGTTCAACTAAGGAGCGGGAAGACACTGAATAATTCAGCTCAAAGTAGTAGAAAGCCAAGAAAAGAACAACTGACAGAGGATGACCAAACCACTGTCCAAAATCCCTCTGAGGACAGCAAGAGCACAGAGAGGAATAATTCTGGCGTTCAAACGCCAGAAAAGGGTGAAAAATTGGCGTCAAACGCCCAGTGGATGCCCACTTCTGGCATTCAAACGCCAGAAAAGGGAGAAAAGTTGGCATTAAATGCCCATTCCTTGCCCAGTTCTGGCGTTCAAACACTAGAAAAGGGTGGAAAATTGGCGTTAAACGCCCATCCAACCTCTACTCCTGGTGTTCAAACGCCAGTGAGGGATCAGACACCTACAAGTGCTGATCGTAACCTTCCTAAGAAGGCTTCTCAACCTGCCTCTATAGGAAATAAACCTGCAGTAACTAAGGTTGAGGAATACAAAGCCAAGATGCCTTATCCTCAGAAACTCCGCCAAGCGGAACATGATAAACAATTTGCCCACTTTGCAGACTACCTCAGGACTCTTGAAATAAAGATCCCGTTTGCAGAGGCACTTGAGTAAATACCCTCTTATGCTAAGTTCATGAAAGAGATCTTAAGTCATGAGAAGGATTGGAGAGAAACTGAAAAAGTTTTCCTCACTGAAGAATGCAGTGCAATCATTCTGAAAAGCTTACCAGATAAGCTTAAAGATCCCGGAAGCTTTATGATACCATGCACATTAGAGGGTGCTTGTACCAAGACAGCTCTATGTGATCTTGGGGCAAGTATCAACCTAATACTTGCATCCACTATCAGAAAGCTTGGCTTGACTGAAGAAGTCAAACCAACCCAAATATGCCTCTAACTTGCTGATGGCTCCATTAAATATCCATCAGGCATAATTGAGGACATGATTATCAAGGTTCGGCCATTTGCCTTTCCCACTGACTTTGTAGTGCTGGAAATGGAGGAGCACAAGGATGCAACTTTCATTCTAGGAAGACCTTTCCTAGCAACTGGACAAACTCTTATTGATATGCAAAAAGGGGAAGTGACCCTGAGAGTCAATGAGGATGAGTTTAAGTTAAATGCTGTCAAAGCTATGCATCATCCAGATACATCAAATGACTGCATGAGTGTTGATATTATTGACTCTTTGGTAGAAGAGATCAATATGACTGAGAGTCTCGAATCAGAGCTAGATGACATCTTTAAAGATGTTCAGCCTGATCTGGAGGAGCCAGAGGAAATAAAAGAACCTCTGAGAATTCCTCAAGAAAAGGATAAGCCTCCTAAACCCGAGCTCAAACCACTACCACCATCCTGAAATATGCATTTCTGGGAGAAGGTGACACTTTTCCAGTGATCATAAGCTCTGCTTTAAATCCACAGGAAGAGAAAGCACTAATTCAAGTGCTAAGGATACACAAGACAGCTCTTGGGTGGTCCATAAGTGATCTTAAGGGCATTAGCCCAGCAAGATGCATGCACAAGATCCTATTGGAGGATGATGCTAAGCCAGTGGTTCAACCACAGAGGTGGCTAAACACAGCCATGAAGGAGGTGTGCAGAAAGAGGTCACCAAGTTACTGGAGGCTGGGATCATTTATCCCATTTCTGATAGCCCCTGGGTGAGCCCTGTCCTAGTTATCCCTAAGAAGGGAGGCATGACAGTGGTTCATAATGAAAAGAATGAACTGGTTCCTACAAGAACAGTTACAGGGTGGCATATGTGTATTGATTACAGAAGGCTCAATACAGCCACCAGGAAGGATCACTTTCCTTTACCATTTATAGACCAGATGCTAGAGAGACCAGCAGGTCATGAATATTACTGCTTTTTGGATGGCTATTCAGGTTACAACCAAATTGCAGTGGATCCCCAAGACCAAGAGAAAACAGCATTCACATGTCCTTCTGGAGTATTTGCCTACAGAAGGATGCCTTTTGGTCTGTGCAATGCACCTGCAACCTTTCAGAGGTGCATGCTCTCTATCTTCTCTGATATGGTAGAGAAATTTCTGGAAGTCTTCATGGATGACTTTTCAGTATTTGGAGACTCATTCAGCTCATGCCTTGACCATTTAGCACTTGTTCTGAAAAGATGCTAAGAGACCAACATAGTTTTAAATTGGGAAAAATGTCACTTTATGGTGACTGAAGGAATTGTCCTTGGGCATAAAATTTCAAACAAGGGAATAGAGGTGGATCAAGCTAAAGTGGAGGTAATTGAAAAATTACCACCACCTACCAATGTTAAGGCAATCAGAAGCTTTCTGGGGCATGCAGGATTCTACAGGAGGTTTATAAAGGATTTCTCGAAAATCGCAAAACCTCTGAGAAATCTGCTAGCTACTGACACGCCATTTATCTTTGATAGAGAGTGTCTATAGGCGTTTGAAACTCTGAAAGCTAAGCTGGTCACAGCAGCAATCATTTCTGCACCAGACTGGATATTACCATTTGAATTAATGTGTGATGCTAGTGACCATGCTATTGGTGCAGTATTAGGACAGAGGCACAACAAACTTTTGCACGTCATTTACTATGCAAGCCGCGTTCCAAATGACACACAGAAGAATTACACAACCACAGAGAAAGAGCTGCTTGCAGTGGTTTATGCCATTGACAAGTTTAGATCCTATTTAGTAGGATCAAAAGTGATTGTGTATACTGACCATTTTGCTCTTAAATATCTACTCACAAAGTAGGATTCAAAACCTAGGCTCATAAGATGGGTGTTGCTTCTGCAAGAGTTTGATATAGAAATAAGAGACAGAAAAGGGACAGAGAACCAGGTAGCTGATCACCTGTCCCGGATAGAACCAGTAGCAGGGGCATCCCTCCCTCCTACTGAGATCTCTGAGGCCTTTTCGGATGAGCAACTCTTTGCCATTTAGGAAGCACCATGGTTTACAGATATTGCAAATTACAAAGCTGTGAGATTCATACCTAAGGAGTACAGTAGGCAGCAAATGAAAAAACTAATTTCTGATGCAAAGTACTACTTGTGGGATGAATCATATCTCTTCAAGAGATGCGCAGACGAAATGATCTGCAGATGCGTGCCTAGAGAAGAGGCACAGAAGATCCTATGTCATTGCCATGGATCACAATATGGAGGAGATTTCGGAGGTGAGTGAACAGCCACTAAGGTTCTCCAATGTGGCTTCTACTGGCCTACTTTCTATAGAGATGTCCGAGAGTTTGTGCGTAACTGTGACAGTTGCCAAAGAACTGGCAACTTGCCTCATGGTTATGCCATGCCTCAACAAGAGATCTTAGAGATTGAGTTGTTTGATGTATGGGGTGTTGACTTCATGGGTCCTTTCCCACCATCATACTCAAACACTTACATTCTGGTGGTATTAGACTACGTATCTAAATAGGTAGAAGCCATTGTAACACCCACTAATGATACTAAGACAGTGCTAAAGTTCCTCCAGAAATATATCTTCAGCAGGTTTGGTGTCCCTAGAGTACTAATCAGTGATGGGGGCACTCATTTCTGCAATAAACAGCTTTACTCTGCTATGGTCCGATATGGAATTAGCTACAAAGTAGCAACTCCATATCATCCACAGACAAATGGGCAGACTGAAGTCTCTAATAGAGAATTAAAAAGAATCCTGGAATGGACTGTAATTGCCCATAGAAGGGATTGGGAAAAAATCTTGGATGATGCTCTGTGGGCATACAGAACAGCATTCAAGACTCCTATAGGAACCTCTCCATACCAGCTGGTGTATGGCAAGGCTTGTCATCTGCCCGTGGAACTGGAACATAAGGCCTACTGGACAAACAGATTCCTAAACCTGGATGGTAAGTTAGCTAGAGAGAAAAGATTGCTCCAGCTGAATGAGCTAGAGGAATTTAGACTCAATGCTTTTGAAAATGCAAAAATTTATAAGGAAAAAGCAAAAAGGTGGAATGACAAGAAACTGTCATCTAGAGTCTTTGAACCAGGACATAAGGTTCTGCTGTTTAACTCTATGCTCAGATTATTCTCCGGGAAATTAAAATCCCGGTGGAGGGGACCATATGTGATTACAACTGTGTCACCATATGGATATGTTGAGCTTCAGGATATTGACTCTGACAAAAAATTCATTGTTAATGGACAGAGAATCAAACATTATCTTGAAAGCAATTTTGAGCAAGAATGCTCAAAACTGAGACTAGAATAAAGCTCAGTCAAGGTCCAGCTAAAGACAATAAAGAAGCGCTTGCTGGGAGGCAACCCAGCCATTAGCAAGTTATTTGCCTTTTTAATTAATATTTGTAGGAGTTTGATATAAATTGTCTTCAAGATTAATCATCAAATTTTAGGAATTCACAGAGTTACAGAAGGATTCAGCGCAAAAAGCAGAGAAAAGGAGCTCACTGGTAAGAAAACGCCAGTAAGGGGTATTTTGGGCGTTAAACGCCAGAATTGCAGCATCCTGGGCGTTTAAAAAAATTCTCAGTGACAAAAATTGGCTTAACGCCAGCTTGATCTCTCTGCTGAAGCCAAATTCTCAGTGACCAAAATACCCCTTACTGACCAAATTGGCTTACCCAAGCTTGATCTCTCTGCTGTGCAAAGATGCTGGGGTAAAGATGGAAGTAGATGAGTTCATCCCAGTCGAGCACCCAATCACCAAGAAGTCAATGGAAGGACAACAAGTGCAAGATAACTCCATCAAACGGAGGGCGCAGGAGTTCCTCCCAGAGATCCCTCAAATTGACTATTGGACCCGCCTAGAAGCATCTGTCACCAAGCTGCAAGAAGCTATGGATCAACTTAAGGAGGAACAACAAAATCAAAACAGCATGCTTTGCAAGCTGCTTAAGGAACAGGAGAAGCAGGGGCGTGAGCTACAGGAGCTGAAGCGCCAGAAGCTCTCCCTTGAAGAGTTAGGTGTCCCACAACTTGAAGGAGTACTTACATCTCCCACTGCAGGTTGTTGAGTCCTAACTCTGTGATAACTTTTGTTAGTAGAGATCTATTTTAAGAGTCATTTATTTTTATGTTTTTAATTTTCTGTCTTCTATTATTATTGGTCTACTTTTATGTTTATTTTAAGTCTTATTTATATTTCATGATTAATAAAATCTAGAACTTATGCCTTAAAGCTATGAATGTCCTATGAATCCAGCACCTTTCTTAAATAAAAAATATTTTTAATTACAAAAGAAGAAGAAGTACATGATTTCGAATTATATCTTGAAAATAGTTTAATTATTTTGATGTGGTGGCAACACTTTTTATTTTCTGAAAGAATGCTTGAATAGTGCATATTTTTTATATTGTTGTTTATGAATGTTAAAACTGTTGGCTCTTGAAAGAATAATGAAAAAGGAGAAATGTTATTGATAATCTGAAAAATCATAAAATTGATTCTTGAAGCAAGAAAAAGCAGTGAATATAAAGCTTGCGAAAAAAAATAAAAAAAAATAAAAAAAATAATAAAAGAAAAAGCAAGCAGAAAAAGCCAATAGCCCTTTAAATCAAAAGGCAAGGGTAAAATAAAAAGGATCCAAGGCTTTGAGCATCAATGGATAGGAGGGCTCGAAGGAATAAAATCCTGGCCTAAGCGGCTAAATCAAGCTGTCCCTAATCATGTGCTTGTGGCATGAGGGTCCAAGTGAAAAGCTTGAGACTGAGTGGTTAAAGTCGTGATCCAAGGCAAAAAGAGTGTGATTAAGAACTCTGGACACCTCTAATTGGGGACTTTAGCAAAGCTAAGTCACAATCTGAAAAGGTTCACCCAGTTATGTGTCTGTGGCATTTATGTATCCGGTGGTAATACTGGAAAACAAAGTGCCTAGGGCCACGATCAAGACTCATAAAGTAACTGTGTTCAAGAATCAACATACTGTACTAGGAGAATCAATAACACTATCTGAATTCTAAGTCCCTATATATGCCAATCATTCTGAACTTCAAAGGAAAAAGTGAGATGCCAAAACTATTCAGAAGCAAAAAGCTACTAGCCCCGCTCATCTAATTTGAACTAAGCTTCATTGATATTATGGGAGTTATAGTATATTCTCTTCTTTTTATCCTATTTTGTTTTCAGTTGCTTGGGGACAAGCAACAATTTAAATTTGGTGTTGTGATGAGCGGATAATTTATACGCTTTTTGGCATTGTATTTAGTATGTTTTTAGTATATTTCAGTTACTTTTTATTATATTTTTATTAGTCTTTATTTAAAAATCACATTTCTGGACTTTACTATGAGTTTGTGTATTTTTCTGTAATTTCAGATATTTTCTGGCTGAAATTGAGGGACTTGAGCAAAAATCTGATTCAGAGGCTGAAAAAGGACTGTAGATGCTGTTGGATTCTGACCTCTCTGCACTCGAAATGGATTTTCTAGAGCTACAGAAGCCCAATTGGCACGCTCTCAAATTCGTTGAAAAGTAGACATCCTGGGCTTTCTAGAAATATATAATAGTCTATACTTTGCCCGAGTTTTGATAACGCAAACTGGTGTTTAAACGCCCACTTTCTACCCTATTCTGGCGTTAAACGCTAGAACTGGCATAAAAGCTGGAGTTAAATGCCCAAACTGGCACAAAAACTAGCGTTTTACTCCAAGAAAAGTCTCTACATGTGAAAGCTTCAATGCTCAGCCCAAGCACACACCAAGTGGGCCCCAGAAGTGGATTTCTACACAAACTATTCTAGCTTACTCATTTTCTGTAACCCTAGGTCACTAGTTCATTATAAAAACCACTTTTAGAGATTCATTTTATACCTCATGACATTTTACATCAGAATTTGTATTCTCTATGGCATGAGTCTCTAAACTCCATGGTTGGGGGTGAGGAGCTCTGCTGTGTCTCGATGAATTAATGCAATTACTACTGTTTTCCATTCAATCACGCTTGTCTCTATTCTAAGATATTCACTCGCACTTCAACCTGATGAATGTGATGATCCGTGATACTCATCATCATTCTCACCTATGAACGCGTGCCTGACAACCACCTCCGTTCTATCTGCAATAGCTTGAGTGCATATCTCTTGGGTTTCTAATCTAATATTAGAACCTTCGTGGTATAGGCTAGAATTATTGGCGGCCATTCTTGAGATCCGGAAAGTCTAAACCTTGTATGTGGTATTCCGAGTAGGATTTGGGATGAGATGATTGTGACGAGCTTCAAACTCACGAGTGCTGGGCGTAGTGACAGACGCAAAAGGATCAATGGTTCCTATTCCAACATGAGTGAGAACCGACAGATGATTAGCCATGCGGTGACAGCGCATTTGGACCATTTTCACTGAGAGGACGGATGGTAGCCATTGACAACGGTGATCCACCAACATACATCTTGCCATGGAAAGAGCCTTGCGTGCGTGAAGAAGAAGACAGTAGGAAAGCAGAGATTCAGAAGACAGAGCATCTCCAAAACCTCAACCTGTTCTCCATTACTGCATAACAAGTATTTATTTCATGTTCTTTTACTTTTTACAATTAAAACTAAGAATCATTACTGATATCTTGACTAAGATTTACAAGATAACCATAGCTTGCTTCAAGCCGACAATCTCCGTGGGATCGACCCTTACTCACGTAAGGTATTACTTGGACGACCCAGTGCACTTACTGGTTAGTTGTGCGGAATTGCAAAAGTGTGATAGTGATTTCATGCACCAGCTGGCGAAGGCTGTGGGACAGCGGTGTAAATGTTAAATTAGAAATCCCCTAAGTTAGATGACCTGTTTAAGGATTTATTTACTTGTTTTATAAGCTTGAATACTATGCTTGATGTGAAGTTCTAGGATTGCCTCTGGCATCCCGGAACCTTATATCTTATATTATTGGGCACTATTACCATACTGAGAACCTCGGGTTCTCATACCATATTCTGTTGTTATTTTTCAGATGCAGGTCATAACCCACCTCGGTCATGTACACGGAGAGATTTTGAGGATAACCAACCCACTAATGACCATGCCGAGTTTATGGCTACGATGACCAACTTGGCTAACTCTTTGCAAGCGAACACTACTGCCACGACTCAAGCTGTGGAAAGGATAGGATGACCAGCTGGAATTGAGAATGGAGAAGGGACCGGGACCAATTTGGATGGTGTTCTAATGGCACTAATCACTTTCTTGAAAGCTAATCCCCCAATTTTCAAGGGAACAAAAAATTCTGCTAAAGCTGACAACTGGTTCAAAGCTGTGGAGTGTGCATTACAAACTCAGCATGTCTCGAATCAATTAGTGGGAGAAGCTCGGCATTGGTGGCAAGGAGAGTGTCAATTTCTGCAACTAGAGAATATGGATATCCCGTGGGAGCTGTTTTGGACTGCTTTCTACAAGAAGTATTTTCCTGAATCAGTAACGGAGACCAGAGAGTTATAGCTTATGCAGCTGAAGCAAGGTTCAATGTCTGTGGCCGAGTATACGAGTAAGTTCGAGGAGCTATGTAGGTTCTCAAGGGTATGTCGAGGAGCCCCTGAGTCCTATGAGGGTTGGAAGTGTGTAAGGTACCAAGGAGGTCTGAGAGAAACTATTATGACTGCTGTAACTCCATTAGAGATTCGAAGATTCTCTGAATTGGTGAACAAGGCAAGAATTGTCGAAGATTATGTCAAGAAGACGACTTTGGTGAGAGATGTTCGTGGCGGTACTAGTAGCAGAGGTTGTGGGAAGTATGTTCCATCAAGAGGCCAGAACATCAAGAGGGGTAGACATGCCATTCAGCAATCCCAATGTCAAGGGCATATCGGAGAGATTAACCATGACCAGTGGTGCGTACGATCCCCACACTTTCGTACTATTGTACCGGCAAGTGCACTGGGTCGTCCAAGTAATACCTGACCAAGTCAGGGTCGATCCCACGGAGATTGTGATTTGAAGCAAGCTATGGTTATCTTGCAAGTCTTAGTCAGGCAGATCAGAAGGTTTATATTTTTTCATTCATAAAGAGAAACTATTTAATGGAGGAATAAAGAAAAAGAGGTAAAAAATACTTATAGGAATAGGGTTAAGGATTGGAGTTACGTTGTCTTTCTGAATTAACTCCGGTACTACTGTCTTCTTTGCTTGTGAATGATCTTCTTCTATGGCAGGCTGTATGTGATCAACACCATGGGCCATGGTCATTAATATCCTCTACTACAGATTGAACACCATTGGCCGTGGTCATCCAATCTGACGAAGGGTGAAGTGCATAGCAGTCCATTCTCTTGGCGATCCTACTCAAAATCCCACAGACAAGATCGAATCTTCCGAATGAGAGGATGCTGCTTCTTAGGATTCTAGCCTATCCAATGGAAACCCTAATCTCCTCAGAAATAAGCTGAATTGGTGTCTCGAGAAGTCACCAACGAAGTCGTCGATTAACCGTCTGAGAGATGCATAGACATAGCTGTTGGCTCGTACTTTCCAGTCACGTATTCACACGAACCCAAGTAGACACGGGTGTTTGTCAGGCACGTTCGTCTTAATGTGATGAATAGAGCTAATTGGTCAGATCATCCTATTCACCACGATGAAGATTGGATTATACATCTTACAGATAGATTAAACACGGATCAAAGAAGAAACAATAGTACTTTTATTAATTCATAGGACTCAACAGGGCTCCTCCCCTCAACCTAGGAGGTTTATAAACTCATACTGAAGTAAAAACGTGTATGATGGGTGAAGATGGTGATTCCCGGTCTGAATTACATAAACATAATCTTTTAAATACTGAACAAATGACTAGTAAGGGTAAAACAGTCTATTTAGTGCTAAAATCCACTTCTGGGGCCACTTGGTGAGTATTTGGGCTGAACTTTGATGAGATCCACGTGCTTTGGGGTCTCTGGGCGTGGAATGCCAGCTAGAGGGTCCTCTTTGGGCGTTCGTACATTAGTCTCTACTCTTTTGGGCGCTCCATTTGGACTTCTATAGCTCCAGAAAAGCTCTTCGGAGTGCAGGCAGGTCAGATCCAGACAACATCTGCAGTGCTTTCTCTGTCTCTGAATTAGACTTCTGCTCCAGCTCCTCAATTTCAGCCGGAAAATACCTAAATTTGTACAAAAACACAAAAACTCATAGTAGAATCCAAAAATGTGAATTTAACACTAAAACCTATAAAAACTTAATAAAAACTAAATAAAAATTACTAAAAACTATATGAAAATGATGCCAAAAAACGTATAAAATATCCGCTCATCACAACACCATATTTAAACCGTTGCTTGTCCCCAAGCAACTAAAAACACAGTAGGATAAAAAGAAAATTAAGATACAAATAAATTTCTAAGTTTCAAATGAAGCTTAGTTTCAATTAGATGAGAAGGACTTATTAGCTTTTTGCTTCTGAATAATTTTGGCATCTCACTATCCATTGAAACTCAGAGATGTTGGCATCTCTAGGAGCTTAGAATTCAGATGATATTATTGACTTTCCTAGTTAAGCTTATTTTGATTCTTGAACACAGCTTTCAGACACTTTAACTGGGTGAACCTTTTCAGATTGTGACTAAGCTTTGCTAGAGTCCCCAGATAGAGGTGTCCAGAGTTCTTAAGCACAATCTTTTTTCTTTGGACCACGATTTTAACCACTTAGTCTCAAGCTTTTTACTTGACACCTTCATGCCATAAGCACATGGTTAGGAACAGCTTGGTTTAGCCGCTTAGACCAGGATTTTATTCATTTGGGCCCTCCTATCCATTAATGCTCAAAGCCTTGGGTCCTTTTACCCTTGCCTTTTGGTTTAAAGGGTTACTGGCTTTTTCAATCTGCCCTCATTTTCTTACATTTTTGGGCACTAATAGATTTTTTTGCTTATTATTTTTTTTTCTTTTTGCCATTTTCTTTCTTTTTCTCATGCATATTATTTTTTTCTTTTTCAACATGCTTTTTCTTTTTCTTTTTGCTGCTTTTTCTTGCTTCAAGAATCAATTTTATTGATTTTTCAGATTACCAATAATATTTTTTCTTTTTTCTTATTCTTTCAAGAGCTAACATTCTAAAATTCCAACTTCAAATATGCATTGTTTAATCATACATTCAGAAAACAAAAGAAAATAACACGACATCAACATAATTAAACTAATCTTATTTTAAACATGAAATTCATGCATCTCTCAATTCTTTATAGAAAATTTTATTTAAGCAAGGTGAGAGATATATGGAATATTTTATAACTTAAAGACATCAATGCAAATTGATGCACCACTATTTCGTGGTACATTTTATACTTAATTGAGTGGATTTTATCCACTAAACTCACACTTATTCATATAATTCGCATGTTTTACATTTTTTCTTCCTAATTTTGTGTTATGATTGAAAACATGCTTCTTTGGCCTTAAATTTGCTATGTTTAATCTCCTCCTATTACCATTCGATGTCGTGATATGTGTGTTAAGTGATTTCAGGGTTTATAGGGTAGGAATGGCTTAGAGGATGGAAAGGAAGCATGCAAAAGTGGAAGGAATACAAGAAATTGAAGGAATTGCTGAGCTGTCAAGCCTGACCTCTTCGTACTAAATCGATCATAACTTGAGCTATAAAGGTCCAAATAAGGCGGTTCTAGTTGCGTTGAAAAGCTAATATCCGAGGCTTCGAAATGATATATAATTTGCTATAGTTGCCATCCTGTTAGGCGATGCGCACGCGTGGATCACGCGTACGCGTGACCTTGCGAAAGTTCAATCGACGCGTACGCGTGACAGAGCCACGTGCTGGACGTATCAAAAAATACTGGGGGCGATTTCTGGGCTCTTTTTGGCCCAGTTTTAAGCCCGAAAAATACATATTAGAGGCTACAGAGTGGGAGAATCACATGGATTCATTCACACAACTTTCATTCACATAATTTTAGCTTTTAGATGTAGTTTTCTAGGGAGAGAGGCTCTCTCCTCTCTCTAGGTTTTAGGATTTTAGGTTTAGCTTTTCTTAATTTTAGATTCTACTTTGCTTCAATTTTGTTTTCTTCTACTCTTATTTGTTCTAGTCCTTTAGTTTAGCTATTTCTCTTGTTGGTTTATTTATCTTCCCAATTTAGTTTATGAATTCCAATGTTAGATTTGATTATCTATTTATTACAATTTGAGGTATTTCATATTTATTGCTTCTTCTATTATTTGTTATCATTGATTTTGCAATTGTTGGTTTTGGTATTTACATTCTCTTATTGCTTTTCTATGCTTTTATGTTATGCCTTCCAAGTGTTTGATAAAATGCTTGGGAGGATTTTAAGTTAGATTTTTATATTCTTAGCTTTGGTTGAGTAATTGGAGACGCTTGAGTTATCAAACTCCTTTGTTGATTGATAGTCGAAAGTTGCTAATTGGTTTGGATCCCTTTAAAGCTAGTCTTTCCTTAGGAGTTGACTAGGACTCGAGGAATCAAATTGATTCGTCCACTTGACTTTCCTCCATAGTTAGAGGTTAACTAAGTGGGAGCAATGGAAAATTGATGTCACAATTGATAGGGATAGCTAGGATAGGACTTCTAATTCTCATACCTTGCCAAGAGTTTTCTTAATTGTTAGTTTATTTTCTTGTCATTTAATTTCCTTGTTCAACCTTTCAAAAAACCAAAAAGATAAAATCACATAACCAATTATAAGTACACCTCCCTGCAATTCCTTGAGAGACAACCCGAGGTTTAAATACTTCGGTTTAATTTTATTGAATTTGTTTTAGTGACAACCAAATTTTGTATGAAAGGATTATTGTTGGTTTAGATACTATACTTGCAACGGAAATTTATTGTGAATTCTTTACTAGCAAAAATCCATTCATCACAAATGATCATGCAACTAGAACAAGAGAACAGATAAATAAACAGATAGAAAACAGAAAAATAACAGGAAAGAGGTGTAAAAGAGAACGAATCCACCTTTAATGGTGGCGTCTAGTGTTCCTCCTTGAGGATCCAATATGATGCTTGATCTCTTCTATGTCATCCCTTTGTCTTTGTTGCTCTTCCCTCATAGCCCTTTGGTCTTCCCTTATGGCTCTTTGGACTTCTCTTATTTCATTGAGGGTGGTAGCATGTCCTTGATGCTCCATCCTCAATTGCTCCATGTTAGTGCTCAATTCTCCAAGAGAAGTTTTCCATTGATCCCAATAGCTTTGGGGAGGAAAGTACATCCCTTGAGATATCTCAGGGATCTCATACTGAGGCAGCTGCATAGGCTCTTGTGCATGCTCTCTGGTTTGCTCCATCCACTTCTTAGTGATAGGCTTATCCTCCCCAATGGAGACATCTCCATTTATGACAATTTCAGCTAAATTTTATAGATGACAGATGAGGTATGGGAATACCAACCTGGCATTGGTGTGAGGCTTCTCAGCTACCTTGTACAATTCTTGAGGAATCACCTCTTGTACTTCGACCTCAATTCAAATCATGATGCAATGAATCATGATGGCTCTGTCAACAGTCACTTCTGACCGATTGCTAGTAGGGATGATGGATCTTTGGATGAATTCCAACCATCCTCTAGCTTTGAGCTTAAATCAGCCCTTCTTAGTTGAGTGGGCTTGCCTTGGGAATCCCTTTTCCATTGTTCTCTTTCCACACAGATGTCAGAGAGTACTTGATCCAATCTCTGATCAAAGTTAACTCTCCTAGTGTAAGGATAGGGATCTCCTTGCATAAAGGCAAGTTGAACGCCAACCTCACACTTTCTGGGCTGAAATCTAAGATTCTTTCTCGGACCATGGTGATCCAATTCCTTGGATTTCGGTTCACGCTAGTGTCATGGTTTTTAATAACCCATGCATTAGCATAGAACTCTTGCACCATGAGAATCCCAACATCCTGAATAGGATTGGTTAGGACTTCCCAACCTCTTCTTTGGATCTCTCTTCGGATTTCCGGATACTCATTCTTCTTGAGATTGAAAGGGACCTCAGGGATCACTTTCTTCTCATCCACTACTTCATAGAAGTGGTCTTGGTGGAATTTGGTGATGAATCTCTCCATCTCCTAAGATTCAAAGGGATTGGCTACTGCCTTTCCTTTCCTTTTTCTAGAGGAGTCTCCAACCTTGGGTGTCATGAATGGTAATGGAAAGAAAAAAAAAAACTATGCTTTTCCCACACCAAACTTAAAACATTGCTTGTCCTCGAGTAAAAATAAGTATAAGAGAAGAATAGAGTAGAAGAAGAAGAAAATAGAAGTAGAAAGAGGGAGAGAGAGGGCTCGGCCTTGTGGGTGTAGTAGTGTATGAGAGGTGTGTGTATGAAGGGTTATGGAGAAGGGTATTTATATGAAAGGGGTAGGGTTAGGTTCAGCCATAGGGGTGGGTTTTGGGTGGAAAATTTGATTTTGAAATGGTCGGGGTAGGTGGGAGTTATGATGGTTTTGGGGAAGTGGTATGAATGTGATTGGGTTAGGGTTTATAGGAAAGTGTGTATGGGAAAGTGTGAAAGTAAGTGGGGTAGGTAGGATAGGTGAAGATGCTATGGGACCCACAGGTCCTGAAAGGCTAGGAAATCTAGTTTTCCTGCTTCTCTGCATTGGCGTTTGAATGCCCAGGGGCTGTTCCCTGGCTGGCATTCAACGCCAACAATCCTGCCCATGATGGGCATTGAATGCCCAGTGAGGGCTTCCCCATTGGCGTTCAACTTTGTCACTCCATCCAGAGTGCTCTGTTTTCACTGCTGTGAAATTCTGTCTCTTGACTAATGCATATGATCATGACTCTAATGACGTTCGAAACTCTCGCGCGATCTAGAATTTTCACAAATAAAATCACGTTGTAGGTATAGCTTCTAGACCGAACAGAGAATCCCTTCGTACAAAAACTTGTTTGTCACTAAAGCAAACCCAATAAAATTAATAACCGAAGTATTTAAACCTCGGGTCGTCTCTCAAGGAATTGTAGGGAGGTGTATTTATTATTGGTTATGGAAGATTATCTTTTTGGGATTTTTGAAATAAGGAACAAGTAATTTAAATGGCAAGAAAAATAAATTAGTAATTAGAAAAACTCTTGGCAAGGTATGAGAACTGGAAATTCCATCCTAGTTATCGTTATCAGGTATGATGAGAATTGTTTATTGCTCCCACTT
This sequence comes from Arachis hypogaea, assembly GCF_003086295.3. Lineage (NCBI taxonomy): Eukaryota > Viridiplantae > Streptophyta > Magnoliopsida > Fabales > Fabaceae > Arachis > Arachis hypogaea. The sequence continues at coordinate 107,993,528 of NC_092052.1, read as the reverse complement.
AGTTAACGCTTACTAAATAAAGGAAAGTCAAATGGACTAATTAACTTGATTCCTCAAGTGCTAGTCAACTCCTATGGAAAGACTAGCTTCAGAGGGATCCAAATCAATCAGCAATTCCCAATTTTCAATCAACCGCTGAGTTTGACAACTCAAGTGTCACCAATTACTTATCCAAAGCCAAAAGGGAATGAAATCTACTCGAATAAAAATGCCTTTTCATCAATTAAAGCTAAGTTTATCATAATTCTGAAATACCTCAAATTGCATTTAAACATAAATTCAAATCTAACATGGGAAGGTTCATAAGCCAATTTGGCAACATAAGTAATTAATAAGTAAAGGCATTAGAGTAAATAAAAGTAGAAGAGAAACATAAATTAAAGAAACATTGAACCTAGATTGAAGAAATAACCATACTCTAAGAGAAATCCTAATTCTAAAATCTAAGAGAGAGGAGAGAACCTCTCTCTCTCTCTCTCTCTCTCTCTCTCTTTCTCTCTCTAAAACTACATCTAAAACCTCCAAATTTCCTTTTTCCAACTCCAATAATTAATGAATGAATTGATTCCCTTATTCTCCAACCTCTATTCTGTGTTTCTGGGCTTGGATATGGGCCGAAAAAGGGCTCAGAAATTGCTGGGAGCGTTTTCTGCAGTTTCCTGCATGTGGCGTCAGTCACGCCTTCACGTCGTTTGTGCTCTGCACCTAGGCACGCGTTTGCGTTGTCCATGTATGCGCGTCGCTGCCATTTTTCTCTAGGCACGCGTCTGCGTCGTCCATGCGTGCGCGTCGCTGCCATTTTCTTCAAAACTCCATTTGTGCGTTCCTTCCATTTTTGCATGTTTTCTTTCTGTCCTCTAAGCCATTCCTGCCCTATGAAGCCTGAAAATACTTAACACACAGATCACGGCATTGAATGGTAATAAAGATAATTAAAATAATTATTTTTAAGGCTTAGGAAACATGTTTTCACATATATCATAGAATAAGGAAGGAATTGTAAAATCATGCCATTTCTTATGAATAAGTGGGTGAAGAATTGATAAAACACTCAATTGAGCACAAGATAAATCATAAAATAGTGGTTTATCAACCTCCCCACACTTAAACATTAGCATGTCCTCATGCTAAATCCAAGAGAAAGGAGTGAAGGTAGAATGGTGGAATCTTATGCAATGTAATCTATTCTAAATGCAAGCTACCTAAATGAATCATGCAATTCTAATTACTATCCACTTATATATATAAAGCTTACATGTGGTTAAATTGAGTTAAATTCTTCAAGGAAACATATATGTACATCCAAGGCCAAAACACATTCACAATTGAGTTGAGTTAATCAAAAGATTTCACAAACTTGCAAGACAATCAACAATTAAATATGGATATATGGAAATGAGCTAGTGAACCCTCATTGGATTTGTGTATACACTCTAGTCACTCAGTGTTTGGGGTTAATCACTCTATTCTTTTCTAGTCATGCTTTTCTAAAACTTTGTTCTTCATCTAACCAATCAACAAATATTTAATGTACACATACAAACATCATGAGGTCTTTTTCAAGGTTGTAATGGGGCTAAGGCAAAGGTGAGGATATATATATAAGGCTAAGTGAGCTATAAATTGAATCCTTGATTAGTCTAAGAATCTCACCTAACATATACATACTCTATACAATTAGAATTATGCTTAACTTCCCATAATTTTCCCACTTTCTTACTACATACTCATGCATCAAATTATTTTTAACTTTATCCTATGTGCATTGATCTTTTTACTAAACTTATTATTGGGGTAATTTTGTCCCCTATCTCTTTATTTAAAGGAAATATATATATATATATATATATATATATATATATATATAGAAGAGAAACACAACGCATATCAATGCACATAGTATTTTACTTATTTTGGTCTTACATGAGCATGTACCCAAATTCTAAATAATTTATCAATTTAATGCCTTTTTCCTATCAACCCAAGTTCCCATAATTTTCTCACACTTAGCGGATGCACAATCTCTATCTTAAGCTAACCAAGGATCCAATTTGGGGTATTTCATTTGTTTTTTGAATCTTTGAATGGCTCTTATAAAATTAAGTATTTTCCTTGAAAAATGTTGTCGATTTACCAAAATTTATTGCTATATATATATATGGTGGGTGAATTGTTGTGATTCTGAAAAACTAAAATTTCTAGTCTACTCTTTTATTTTCAATTAAACCAAATTATCATATGCTAAAAGGGTAAACTAAACTAAGTAATCCATATTTTCTATATCACAACTAATAAGCTAAAGGTGCAATTTAAGCTAAATATCTAAGATATATATATGAAGTGCAAAATATAGAAATAGAGTAAAAATAAACAGAAATATAGCAAAAGAAAATGTACAAGTACTGAAAGACACATAAGATAAAATAAAATAAAATAAAATAAAATAAAATAAAAATACAGAAAAGGAAGTAATATAGGATAAAGAGTTTGAAAGTGGTTCACCAAAATAGAGTTCGCCGGAGATGGCGACCTCTCTACACTTAAATAATAGCATCGTCCCCGATGCTTAATCAAGCATGGTGTGAAGAAGTGGCATCTCCGGAAGGGTGCTCTGCTGGTGTCTCAATGGTGGCCTGAGGTACTGCAGTCTGTATGGGTGACTGGGGATCTGCCTGCTGAAGCGGGGGCTCTGTCTGTAAAGCGACCTGTGGATCGGCTGGCTGTATCTGCTGGGGCTCCTCATGATGTGGCGTAGCCTGCTCGGGTCCTGCCTGCGCAGCCTCGGCTCGTGCATCCTCCTCCTGGTCATCCGCCTCCTCCTCAGATGGCTTTGATGGTGTGTTAGGCTCGGAGGGGGTGTCATGGTAGCCCGATTGGATCATCAACTTTAAATGCTCATAACGTCGCTTGCTGCGACACTCAGACCTCTCATATCGCCGCTTGAAGAGTGGTGCACAAATTGTGAATCACACTTTTCACAACTCGTACCACTAACCAGCAAGTGCACTGGGTCGTCCAAGTAATACCTCACGTGAGTAAGGGTCGAATCCCACGGAGATTGTTGGTTTGAAGCAGTCTATGGTTATCTTGTAAATCTTAGTCAGGAAGTCAATTATGTTTATCAGTTGAATTGCGAATAACCAAGAGAGCATAAATTAAAGGTTACTTGTTATGCAGTAATGGAGAATATGTTGGAGTTTTGGAGATGCTTTGTCTTCTGAATCTCTGCTTTCCTCTGTCTTCTAATTCACGCACGCACGTCCTCCTATGGCAAGCTGTATGTAGGGGATCACCGTCGTCAATGGCTACATCCCATCCTCTCAGTGAAGAATATGTTCACATGCTCTGTCACAGCACGGCTAATCATCTGTCGATTCTCGATCATACTGGAATAGGATTCTTCATCCTTTTGCGTCTGTCACTAACGCCTAGCACTCGCAAGTTTGAAGCTCGTCACAGTCATTCGATCATTGAATCCTACTCGGAATACCACAAACAAGGTTTAGACTTTCCGGATTCTCATGAATGCCGCCATCAGTTCTAGCTTATACCACGGAGATTCCGATTAAGGAATCTAAGAGATACTCATTCAATCGGATATAGAACGGAGGTGGTTGTCAGGCACACGTTCATGGTTTGAGGAAGGTGATGAATGTCACGGATCATCACCTTCATCACAGTTAAGCGTGAATGAACATCTTAGATAGGAACAAGCGTGTTTGAATGGAAAACATAAATACTTGCATTAATTCATCAAGACACAGCAGAGCTTCTCACCCCCAACAATGGAGTTTAGAGACTCATGCCGTCAAAGAGTACAAAGTTCAGATCTAAGAATGTCATGAGATACAAAATAAGTCTCTAAAAGTTGTTTAAATACTAAACTAGTAGCCTAGGTTTACAAAAAGTGAGTAGACTATGATAGATGGTGCAGAGATCCACTTCTGGGACCCACTTGGTGTGTGCTGGGGCTGAGACTTAAGCAATTCACGTGCATAAGGCCATTTTGGGCGTTCAACGCCAGGTTTGGATCCATTTCTGGCGTTGAACTCCAACTTTTAATCCTTTTCTGGCGCTGGACGCCAGAATTGGGCAGAGAACTGGCGTTGAACGCCCGTTTATGTCATCTATCCTTGAGCAAAGTATGGACTATTATATATTGCTGGAAAGCCCTAGATGTCTACTTTCCAACGCAGTTAGAAGCGCGCCATTTCGAGTTCTGTAGCTTCAGAAAATCCACTTTGAGTGCAGGGAGGTCAGAATCCAACAGCATCAGCAGTCCTTTTTCAGCCTGAATCAGATTTTTGCTCAGCTCTCTCAATTTCAGCCAGAAAAATACCTGAAATTACAAAAAAACACACAACTCATAGTAAAGTCCAGAAATATGAATTTTTCCTAAAAACTAATGGAAATAAACTAAAAACTAACTAAAACATACTAAAAACTATATGAAATTAACCCCAAAAAGCGTATAAAATATCTGCTCATCACAACACCAAACTTAAACTGTTGCTTGTCCTCAAGCAACTAGACAAATAAAATAGAAGACTAATAAGTTGAGAAGCAATAATATCTCAGAGTTTTTGAGTGAAGCTCAGATTCTAATTAGATGAGCGGGACTAGTAGCTTTTTGCTTCTGAACAGTTTTGGCATCTCACTTTATCCATTGAAGCTCAGAGTGATTGGCATCTATAGGAACTTAGAATTCAGATAGTGTTATTGATTCTCCTATTTCAGTGTGATGATTCTTGAACACAGCTATTTTATGAGTCTTGGCCGTGGCCCTAAGCACTTTGTTTTCCAGTATTACCACCGGATACATAAATGCCACAGACACATAATTGGGTGAACCTTTTCAGATTGTGGCTCAGCTTTGCTAAAGCCCCCAATTAGAGGTGTCCAGGGTTCTTAAGCACACTCTTCTTTTTGCTTTGGACCTTGACTTTAACCGCTCAGTCTCAAGTTCTCACTTGACACCTACACGCCACAAGCACATGGTTAGGGACAGCTTGGTTTAGCCGCTTAGACCAGGATTTTATTCCTTTAGGCCCTCCTATCCACTGATGCTCAAAGCCTTGGGATCCTTTTTATTTGCCCTTGCCTTTTGGTTTTAAGGGTTATTGGCTTTTTGCTCTTGCCTCTTGGTTTTAAGAGCTTTTGACTTTTTCTGCTTGCTTTTTCTTTTTCTTTCTATAATTTTTTTTCGTCTATTTTATTATATATATATATATATTTTCTGCAAGCTTTGTTCTTTGCTGCTTTTTCTTGCTTCAAGAATCATTTTTATGATTTTTCAGATTATCAATAACATGTCTCATGTTCATCATTCTTTCAAGAGCCAACATATTTAACAGTCTTAAACAACAAATTCAAAAGACATATGCACTGTTCAAGCATTCATTCAGAAGACAGAAAGCATTGCCACCACATGTTACTAATTAGAATTTTTCTTATTAAAAACTCGAAATTTTATTGCCTCTTATTCAAAAGATCTACTATTTTATTCATGTTTGCTGATGATGAGAAAAATAGACTATAACTTAATTGGGGATAAAATCAAAATAGACACTAATTACTACTAATGATCATGTAATGAAGACACAAACATAGATAAGCACTTAACATAGAAAAAACGAAAAACAGAGAAAGTAAGAACAAGGAACGAGTCCACCTTAATGATGATGGCATTTCCTTCTTGAGGCACCAATGATGTTCTTGAGCTCTTTTATGTCTCTTCCTTGCCTTTGTGGCTTGATTCCTAGTGATTTTTTGTATTTCTATCCTCAGTTGCTTCCAATAATTATGTGGAGGGAAGTGCATCCCCTGAGGTATCTCAGGGATCTCTTGATTTGCAGCCACATGTTCTACCACTGAGCTATAGATCCTTCACATAATTGTTTTACCACACCAAACTTAGAATGTTGCTCGCCCTCGAGCAAAAGAAGAAGGAATAGATGAAGAAGAAGATGTGGAAAAAAAACTAGGATTATGAGAAGGGAAGGTGGGGATCCTGTGGGGTCCACAGATCTTGAAATGATCCTGTGAGGTCCACAGATCTTGAAGTGTCAAGGCATTTACATCCCTGCACCAATTTAGGCATGCAAAATGCCCTTGCACACAACTCTGGGTGTTCAGCGCCAGGTTGGTGCCCATTTTGGGCGTTCAACGCCCATTTACTAGCCATTTCTGGCGTTGAACGCCAGAACCATGCTTGTTCTGGGCGTTCAACGCCAGGATGTTGCCCATTTTGGGCGTTCAGCGCCAGAACCATGCTCTGTTCTGGCGTTGAACGCCAGACAGGTGCTTCCTCCAGGGTGTGATTTTTCTTCTGCTGTTTTTGATTCCGTTTTTAATTTTTAATATTTATTTTGTGACTCCACATGATCATGAACCTAATAAAACATGAAAAACCATGAAAATAAATAAAAATTGGGTTGCCTCCCAACAAGCGCTTCTTTAATGTCCTTAGCTGGACCTTGCTGAGCTTTTAATCTAGCTTCAACCTTGAGCACTCTTGCTCAACATTGCCTTCAAAATAGTGCTTGATTCTCTGTCCATTAACAATGAATTTCTTGTCAGAGTCAATATCTTGAAGCTCTACATAACCATATGGTGATACGCTTGTAATCACGTATGGTCCCCTCCACCGGGATTTCAATTTCCCGGGGAATAGCCTGAGTCTAGAGTTGAACAGCAGAACCTTCTGTCCTGGTTCAAAGATTCTAGATGACAGCTTTCTGTCATGCCACTTTTTTATTTCTCTTTATAAAGCTTGGCATTTTCGAAAGCTGTGAATCTGAACTCCTCTAGCTCATTTAGCTGGAGCAATCTTTTTTCTCCTGCTAATTTGGCATCAAAGTTTAGGAATCTGGTTGCCCAGTAGGCCTTATGTTCTAGTTCCACGGGCAGGTGACATGCCTTACCATACACCAGTTGGTATGGAGAGGTCCCTATAGGGGTCTTGAATGCTGTTCTGTAAGCCCACAGAGCATCATCCAAGCTCCGTGCCCAATCCTTTCTACGAGTATTTACTGTCCGTTCTAGGATTCTCTTTAATTCTCTGTTAGAGACTTCAGCTTGCCCATTAGTTTGTGGATGATATGGAGTAGCCACCTTGTGGCGAATTCCATACCGAACCATGGCAGAGTAAAGTTGTTTATTGCAGAAGTGAGTGCCCCCATCACTGATTAGTACTCTAGGGACACCAAATCTGCTAAAGATATGTTTCTGGAGGAACTTCAGCACTGTCTTAGTATCATTGGTGGGTGTGGCAATGGCCTCAACCCATTTTGATACATAGTCAACTACCACCAGAATATAAGTGTTTGAGTATGATGGTGGGAAAGGTCCCATGAAGTCAATTCCCCATACGTCAAACAACTCAATTTCCAAGATTCCTTGTTGAGGCATGGCGTAACCATGAGGCAGATTACCAGCTCTTTGGCAACTGTCACAGTTACGTACAAACTCTCGGGAATTTTTATAGAGTGTGGGCCAATAGAAGCCACATTGGAGGACCTTGGTTGCTGTTCGCTCACCTCCGAAATAGCCTCCATATTGAGATCCATGGCAATGCCATAGGATCCTCTGCGCCTCCTCTCTAGGCATACACCTACGGGTTATTCCGTCTGCACATCTCTTAAAGAGATAGGGTTCATCCCACAAGTAGTACTTTGCATCAGTAATTAATTTCTTCTTTTGTATCCTGTTGTACTCCTTGGGTATGAACCTTGCAGCTTTATAGTTTGCAATATCGACAAACTATGGTGCTTCCTGAATGGCAAATAAATGCTCATCCGGAAACGTCTCAGAGATCTCAAGAGAGGGGAGGGACGTCCCTTCTACTGGCTCTATCCGGGACAGATGATCAGCCACTTGGTTTTCTGCCCCTTTTCTGTCTCTTATTTCTATATCAAACTCTTGCAGAAGCAACACCCATCTGATGAGCCTGGGTTTTGAATCCTGCTTTGTGAGTAGATATTTAAGAGCAGCATGATCAGTATACACAATCACTTTTGATCCTACTAAGTATGATCTGAACTTGTCAATGGCGTAAACCACTGCAAGTAATTCTTTTTCTGTGGATGTGTAGTTTTTCTGGGCATCATTTAAAACGCGACTAGCATAATAAATGACATGCAGAAGCTTGTCATGCCTCTGTCCCAATACTGCACCAATGGCGTGATCACTGGCATCACACATTAGCTCAAATGGTAACGTCCAGTCTGGTGCAGAAATGACTGGTGCTGTGACCAGCTTAGCTTTCAGCGTTTCAAACGCCTGCAGGCACTCTGTGTTAAACACAAATGGCGTGTCAGCAGCTAGCAGATTGCTTAGAGGTTTTGCAACTTTTGAAAAATCCTTTATAAACCTCCTATAGAATCCTGCGTGCCCCAGAAAGCTTCTGATTGCCTTAACATTGGCAGGTGGTGGTAATTTTTCAATTACCTCTATTTTTGCTTGATCCACCTCTATTTCCTTGTTTGAAATTTTATGCCCAAGAACAATCCCTTCAGTCACCATGAAGTGACATTTTTCCCAGTTTAAAACTAGGTTGGTTTCTTGGCATCTTTTCAGAACAAGTTTCAGGTGATCAAGATAGGAGCTGAATGAGTCTCCATATACTGAGAAGTCATCCATGAAGACTTCCAGAAATTTTTCCACCATATCAGAGAAAATAGAGAGCATGCATCTCTGGAAGGTTGCAGGCGCATTACACAGCCCAAATGGCATCCTTCTATAAGCAAACACTCCAGATGGACATGTGAATGCTGTTTTCTCTTGATCCTGGGGATCTACTGCAATCTGGTTATAGCCTGAGTAGCCATCCAAAAAGTAGTAATAATCATGACCTGCTAGTCTTTCTAGCATCTGGTCTATGAATGGTAAAGGAAAATGATCCTTTTTGGTGGCTGTATTGAGCCTTCTGTAGTCAATACACATGCGCCACCCTGTAACTGTTCTTGTAGGAACCAGTTCATTTTTTTCATTATGAATCACTGTCATGCCTCCCTTTTTTGGGACGACTTGGACAGGGCTCACCCAGGGGCTATCAGAAATAGGATAAATAATCCCAGCCTCTAGTAATTTGGTGACCTCTTTCTGCACCACTTCTTTCATGGCTGGATTTAGCCGCCTCTGTGGTTGAACCACTGGTTTAGCATTATCCTCCAATAAGGTTTTGTGCATGCATCTAGCTGGGCTTATGCCCTTAAGGTCACCTATGGACCACCCAAGAGCTGTCTTGTGTGTCCTTAGCACTTGAATAAGTGCCTCCTCTTCCTGTGAATTTAAAGCAGAGCTTATGATCACTGGAAAAGTGTCACCTTCTCCCAGAAATGCGTATTTCAAGGATGGTGGTAATGGCTTGAGCTCGGGTTTAGGAGGTTTTTCCTCTTCCAGAAGAAATTTCAGAGGCTCTTTCATGTCCTCTGAATCCTCTAAATCAGGCTGAACATCTTTAAAGATGTTTTCCAACTCTGATTTAAGACTCTCAGCCATGTTGATCTCTTCTACCAAAGAGTCAATAAGATCAACTTTCATGCAGTCTTTTGATGTGTCTGGATGCTGCATGGCTTTGACAGCGTTCAACTTGAATTCATCATCATTGACTCTCAGGGTTATTTCCCCCTGTTGGACGTCAATGAGCGATCGTCCAGTTGCTAGGAAGGGTCTTCCTAGAATGAGGGTAGCACTCTTGTGCTCCTCCATTTCCAGCACAATAAAGTCAGTGGGAAAGGCGAATGGCCCAACTCTGACAATCATGTCTTCAATCACGCCTGATGGGTATTTAGTGGAACCATCAGCAAGTTGGAGACATATCCGGGTTGGTTTAACTTCTTCAGTTAAGCCAAGCTTTCTGATAGTGGATGCAGGTATTAGGTTGATGCTTGCCCCAAGATCACATAAAGCTGTCTTGGTGCAATTATCTTCTAATATGCATGGTATCAGAAAACTCCCAGGGTCTTTAAGCTTCTCAGGAAAGCTTTTCAGAATGACTGCACTGCATTCTTCAGTGAGGAGAACTCTTTCTGTTTCTCTCCAATCCTTTTTATGACTCAAGATCTCTTTCATGAACTTGGCATAAGAAAATTGACAAACCCCATTTGTAGGGTTTATCTTGTATTGATTTTTGGAGATTTTATCACCTTTTACCCATATTTATTCAAGAAATAGCATGGTTTTGTATATTCTCCTTTAATTGTGCTTGAATGTGAAAACATGCTTTTTAGGACTCAAAATAGCTAAATTTAATTCACCTTGATTCTATTAGATGCCTTGATATGTTTGTTAAGTGATTTAAGGTTTAGGAGGCAAAGATTGGATCAAGGGAATGAAGAAAGAAAGCATGAAAAGTTGGAGAACTCATGAAGAAATGAAAGAACCGGAAAGCTGTCAAGCCGACCTCTTCGCACTTAATCGACCATAACTTGAGCTACAGAGGTCCAATTGATGCGGTTCTAGTTGGGTTGGAAAGCTAACATCCGGGGCTTCAAAACGATATAAGATTTGCCATAGTTGCATCTCGCATAGGGGCGCGCACGAGCACGGTACGCGGACGCGCCGATGGTGGCACATGACCCACTTAATGCAAACGTGGCCAGCGATTTTAGAAGCCTTGTGGGCCCAATCCAACTCATTTCTGATGCTATTTAAGCCAAGGATTGAAGGGGAATCAACATACTTTTACATACTTTTCATACTTTAGAAGTTAGTTACCATTAGTTTAGTTTTTAGCTTAGTTTAGTAGTGAGAGTTAGTTTCTAGAGAGAGAAGCTCTCTCTTCTCTCTAGAATTAGGATTAGAATTAGGTTTAGTTTTTAGATCTAGGTTTTAATCTTTGCTTTCTTCCACTTCTATCTCTCAATTCTTTGTTGCTACATTCAATCTTCTTCTATTCCTTTGTTGTAATTTCCTTTATGTTGTTCTTATGTTTTGTTATAGATCTACTTTTGCTCCTTCCTTTTTCTTTCAATTCAATTAGAGGTAATTCATAATAATTGTGTTCCTTTTGATTGTTGTTGTTAATTCATTGCCATAATTGTTGTTAGATTCTATTTTTATTATCAATTTACTTTGCTTTTCTTTTATGCATTCCAAGTGTTTGATGAAATGCTTGGTTGGATTTTAGTATAGATTTTGTTCCTCTTGGCTATGGTAGAGTAATTAGTGACGCTTGAGTTATCTAATGTCTTTGTTGATTGATAATTAGAAGTTGCTAATTGATTTAGATACCACTAAAGCTAGTCTTTCCCTTGGGAGTTGGCTAGGACTTGTGGAATCAAGTTGATTCATCCACTTGACTTTCCTCCATTATTAGAGGTTAACTAAGTGGTAGCAATGGACAATTGTGGTCACAATCGAGGAGGATAACTAGGATAGGACTTCTAATTCTCACAACCTTGCCAAGTGCTTTTTAGTTGTTAGTTTATTTTCATTGTCATTTACATTTCATGTCTCTTACCCCAAAACCCCAAAATACAATCCATAACCAATAACAAGACACTTCATTGTAATTCCTAGGGAGAACGACCCGAGGTTTAAATACTTCGGTTTATAGAATTTAGGGGTTTGTTACTTGTGACAAACAAATTTTTGTATGAAAGGATTATTGTTGGTTTAGAAGCTATACTTTACAACGAGATTTCAATTGTGAATTCTAAGCCACACAAAAGTCCAATCGTCAAAATGGCGCCGTTGCCGGGGAGTTGCAATGGTGTTATGTTATTGGTTATTGTATATATGTGAATATTGTGAATAGCTTGATTTTTGGATTGCTTGTTAGTTTTGCTTGTTCTAGGACTTTGTTTCATTATTTCTTGTTAGCTTTTGTTTCTTATTTTTACTTTTACTATGAATTCTCACTTTGGCTATGAGTGTGATTACAACTATGTTGTAGGAAATGGGAACTTCAATGAAGATGTGCATCAAGGATGGGATGACCAAAGGTGGGTGGAGCCATATGCATATGATCAATCCCCATGGCAACAACCTCCACCAATGCACTATGAAGAAGAGCCATTCTATGATGCATACCAATCCAATGGCTATGGTGAATCTCCTTGTGACTTTCAAGAACCACCACCATATGCCTATGAGTCATATCCTCAACATGAGTCTCAACCACACTCACAAGCCTATTTTCAACAAACACCTCCATATGACCATGATCCTTACCCACCATACCAACCTCCTTTTGAACCATATGAGCCATACATGGAACCACAATTCCAAGATTACTATTCACAAGAACCACCTCAATACACACCACCACCTTACCAAGAAGAACCACCTTCCTATAATGAACCCTTTCTCCAAGACAATGAACCCTCTTATCCACCCCAATCCTCAATGGATGAAACCCTCGGTGTTCTTCTTCAAGGACAAGACGAGATGACAAGGGATGTGCAACAATTCATGACCGCCTTGGATGAGGTGGTAAACCGGTTAGCATCCCAATGCTTGAACACTCAAGGGACTCCCATGGCTACATGTGGAGAAACAAATGAAGAGCATAACATGAAGGAGAGATTGGTGGAGAACGAGGGAAGTTGCTTTGTATTGGAACAATTGGAGGAAGCTATAATTGTTGAAGAAGAGGAAGAATTTGTTGAAGACTTAGGAGATGCGGAGCTTCCATGGGAACATAGAGTTGAAGAAAACCCCTCCAAGATGATTGAAAGTGATGCTAGGGAGGAAAGTGCACACCTTCCAAGGCATATCCCATATGAAGACTTGGATGGGATAGAGAAAGAATTGAGTTCCCTTGGTGATGAAGATCAAGCATCAAGTCTTAGTGGTGAAGAATCCTTTAAGCATGAAGAACCTTCTCCGGTTGGATTTGAAAGCGTTGAGGAGGTAAATTTTTCTCACCCTCCCTATTATGATTTGAGTAAAGGAAAAGGTTTAGATAAAATTGTTGAACGAAGGATTGAGATTAAGAGATCTTGTGAAGAGGTGAAAGTCCCTAGAAATAGAAGAACGAGGGTTGGTTATGCTTTGTCAAGATCTTTGGAAGCATCTTTGCCTAGGTTGTCATCTACCCCTTCACTTGAGTGGGTAAAATTCATTTCTATTAGCTTTTTTGTCCCACTTAAGTATGGCTTGCTTGAAACGGATGGTCAACTTAGGATGCTCTGTGGGATAAAGCGTAAGCGAAAGATGTTTCGTGGTTGGCGTTGCAAATCAAGGCTCATTTTGGTTGATACTTCAAGAGTTGAATACAAAGGTGGGAATAGTGCTCAAATAGATGGGTCTAGGAGGATTGTTGGGCATTTCATAGAGAATTCATCTTGTTCACCACCCGGATGGATTAATAATGATGATCAACTTCAAGACGGGTGTGAAAATAAAGTGTGGGATCCCGGATTACAAGAAGAGGATCAACTTTGGGAGCCCCAAGCTTGTGAAGAACTCCATCAAGACTTGGCTCAATCCATGAAGAATCTTGGGGCACAATGGAGAACCAAGCATTGGTGGGAGTTCCAAGATGAATACAAGCACAAGCCACCTTGATGAGGAGCTCCCCATAAGTCCAACTTAAGGACAATAAACAAAAGTGCTGGGTGGGAGACAACCCACCATGGTAAAATCTTTTCATTTTCTCTTTTGTAAATATTTGGTAGAATTAGTCTAATTTCATATTTTGTTTAGATAGTTGAGTTTAATTGGTAGTTTAGTATGTTAAATAAGGTTTTCTGGTGTTTTGGTAGCTGTTTGGAGGTTTGGAATGCTTGGATTGGTGCAAAAACATAGAAAAAAAGAAAATTTTTGAAAAACAAGAGCACCATCCACGCGTACGCGTACATGGCGCGTACGCGCACTTCCAGCATTTTCGACCATCCACGCGCGCGCGCCATGCGTGCGTACGCGTGGATTGAGAAGTTCCAACCTCCATACATTTTCCAGAGAGTTGTGCCTGCGCCGCGCCAACGTTGTGCCTCTGGCACAAACCCCACTTGCGCACACGCGCACATGACGCGTACGCGCCACTCTCGAAATAAGCCAACGACGCGCGCGCGCCATGCGTGCGTACGCGTGGATGCCCTCTCTTCCATCCACTTCTTTTCTTTTCCCCTTTCCATTTCTTTCCTTCTCCTTTCTTCTTCCCTCCTTCTACCACTCATTCAACACCTCCAAACACCATTAATAACCATTTATTTTAGTTAACTAATTAGTTAGTCATTTAGTTGATAATTAGTTTTAGTTAGTTTCCATTTCATTTTTTTTCTTTCATTGTAAGTGTTGGATTGTTATTCTTGCTTACCATTAATTGCTACTGAGTATTAAAATGGGATGTTTTCTTCACATCATTATGTTTATAACCTTTGTTGGATTCTATGATTGAGGTTATATTTTGTTACTTGGTTTTGAGTTCTTCATGCTTACTTTTTGAAAAATACCAAGTGATGAGAATTGTCTTCGAGCTTATAACTCTTTTGAATTGCATGTTGTAGCTAGCCACCATGTGATTTGGATCCTTTTCCCTCGATTAGGCAACCTCTTGATGGATGATGTTGTGCATTTACCTTAATGCATTGTGTTCATGATTATATCCATCCATATGTTTGACTTGAATGCTTTCATGCTTCTCTAATGCTTGTCTTACCTTACAAGCTTACTTAAAGCATCTCAAGCACACTAAGATAAGTGAAGTGCATGCTTCTTTTGTGACATAGCTTTTATGCTAATGTGTATTCTAAACCGCGCAATTTAGAATTCACACACCTAATATTTCTTAATGTCACACTAATTCACTCACCTCATTCTAGTGATTTACCTCATTCCAACAATGTATGCTTCCTTGCTTTTATATCTTCTCATCTTATGGTGTTATATTTTTGTTTTTCATAACGAATGCACCACAAGCAACCATGGAAGCGGAAGAAAGAACACATAGCAATCTGGAGAGTCGCCGTACCCCCTTGCTCATCTTTGAGTGCACCGAGGACGGTGCAAACTTTTAAGTGTGGGGAGGTCGTCCGACCGATCGGCGATTTTGGGTGACAAATTTCTAATCCCAACACTTTTGCATTTCATTTTAGGTTTTTAGGATTTTTACTCTCATTTTCTTATTTTTGCATATGTATACACAATAAGCTTAGTCAAAATAATGAAATTTTTCAAGGATTTCTATCTATAGGGCATCTCAATTGATTTGAGTGAAAACCTTTCATAGAACTTGCTTGAATTATATATATTGTGGATCATGTTTTTGAGCTAAGAACACAAGCAAGAGAGTCTTGAGCCTAATGGTGTGGTTACATCTTATAACCACTTATTTTTCCTTCTTATGTGCATTATTCTCTTTCTATGATTGTAATCTTTGATTTGTTTGATTCTTTATTTCTATTATTTTGTATATTCATGCATTTATATGATTGAGACCATCATTTTATTAGCTCACTTACCCAAATAGCCTTACCTTTTATCTTCCTTTGTTAGCCAAATTTGAGCCTACGCTTAACCCACTTATTCTTATTTTAGCACATTACAAGCCTTAAAGCGAAAAACAATAATTGTCCCTTAATTTGGATCTTTGATTAGCTTAGGCTAGTGTGTGTGAGTATCATTCAAGTGTGGGAACCTTGGAACATTGGGTGAATAAAAGGGTATTTTGTATTGTTATTGAAAATATTGGGAATTGGGTATATACTCATGTATCGATCAAATGTAAAACCTTATGCATTGATGCTCTTGTATATAGAAAGAAAAAAAAATGAGAAAAACAAAAGAAAAAGAAAAGAAAAATAATATGGAAAAGAAAAAAAATAGAAAAAAAAGAAGAAAAAAAATAATAAAAAGGGGACAAAATGCCCCAAGGCAAGGTCCAATAAAATCAATGCATAAGTGTTGTGAAATGAAAAAGAAAATGCATGAGTATGTGAAAAAGTGAAGAATGGGTAGCTAGATTAGAACTTAATTGTATAGGATGTCATAGGTTAGGTGGGAAGTTTAAGCTTATCAAAGATTCAAATTTCAAGCTCACTTGACCAAATATGCATCCTACCTTGACCCTAGCCCCATTACAACCAATGAAAAGACCTCATGATACTTGTATGCATGCATAAAATAAATGTTGATTGTTAGAAGAAAAACAAATCTTGGAAAGCATGAAATAGAGGAGAATTGAGTGAATCAACCCTAAACACTTGAGCGAATAGAGTGCAAACACATCCGGTGAGGGTTTGATGCTCAATTACATGTTTTCACCTATGATCATCATTCTTCATGCAAGTTTGTAAAAATATTTAATAACTCAATTCAATTATGGATTAGACTTGCTAGTCCTTAGCCCTTGTGCATATATGTTTCTTGGGAATTGATTTATTTTGACCAAGCACTTGCATTCATTTAGATAGTTGCATATAGGTAGATTGCATTTAGTTAGTTTCCATTGAATAAATGCCATACCCTTACTTCATTCTTGGTTTAAGCATGAGAACATGCTTGGTTTAAGTGTGGGGAGGTTGACAAACCCCATTTGTAGGGTTTATCTTGTATTGATTTTTGGAGATTTTATCACCTTTTACCCATATTTATTCAAGAAATAGCATGGTTTTGTATATTCTCCTTTAATTGTGCTTGAATGTGAAAACATGCTTTTTAGGACTCAAAATAGCTAAATTTAATTCACCTTGATTCTATTAGATGCCTTGATATGTTTGTTAAGTGATTTAAGGTTTAGGAGGCAAAGATTGGATCAAGGGAATGAAGAAAGAAAGCATGAAAAGTTGGAGAACTCATGAAGAAATGAAAGAACCGGAAAGCTGTCAAGCCGACCTCTTCGCACTTAATCGACCATAACTTGAGCTACAGAGGTCCAATTGATGCGGTTCCAGTTGGGTTGGAAAGCTAACATCCGGGGCTTCGAAACGATATAAGATTTGCCATAGTTGCATCGCGCATAGGGGCGCGCACGCGCACGGTACGCGGACACGCCGATGGTGGCACATGACCCACTTAATGCAAACGTGGCCAGCGATTTTAGAAGCCTTGTGGGCCCAATCCAACTCATTTCTGATGCTATTTAAGCCAAAGATTGAAGGGGAATCAACATACTTTTACATACTTTTCATACTTTAGAAGTTAGTTACCATTAGTTTAGTTTTTAGCTTAGTTTAGTAGTGAGAGTTAGTTTCTAGAGAGAGAAGCTCTCTCTTCTCTCTAGAATTAGGATTAGAATTAGGTTTAGTTTTTAGATCTAGGTTTTAATCTTTGCTTTCTTCCACTTCTATCTCTCAATTCTTTGTTGCTACATTCAATCTTCTTCTATTCCTTTGTTGTAATTTCCTTTATGTTGTTCTTATGTTTTGTTATAGATCTACTTTTGCTCCTTCCTTTTTCTTTCAATTCAATTAGAGGTAATTCATAATAATTGTGTTCCTTTTGATTGTTGTTGTTAATTCATTGCCATAATTGTTGTTAGATTCTATTTTTGTTATCAATTTACTTTGCTTTTCTTTTATGCCTTCCAAGTGTTTGATGAAATACTTGGTTGGATTTTAGTATAGATTTTGTTCCTCTTGGCTATGGTAGAGTAATTAGTGACGCTTGAGTTATCTAATGTCTTTGTTGATTGATAATTAGAAGTTGCTAATTGATTTAGATACCACTAAAGCTAGTCTTTCCCTTGGGAGTTGGCTAGGACTTGTGGAATCAAGTTGATTCATCCACTTGACTTTCCTCCATTATTAGAGGTTAACTAAGTGGTAGCAATGGACAATTGTGGTCACAATCGAGGAGGATAACTAGGATAGGACTTCTAATTCTCACAACCTTGCCAAGTGCTTTTTAGTTGTTAGTTTATTTTCATTGTCATTTACATTTCATGTCTCTTACCCCAAAACCCCAAAATACAATCCATAACCAATAACAAGACACTTCATTGTAATTCCTAGGGAGAACGACCCGAGGTTTAAATACTTCGGTTTATAGAATTTAGGGGTTTGTTACTTGTGACAAACAAATTTTTGTATGAAAGGATTATTGTTGGTTTAGAAGCTATACTTTACAACGAGATTTCAATTGTGAATTCTAAGCCACACAAAAGTCCAATAGTCAAAGGTATTTGCTCAAGTGCTTCTGCAAATGGAATCTTTATTTCAAGAGTCCTAAGGTAATCTGCAAAGCGAGCAAATTGCTTATCCTGCTCCTCTTTCCGGAGTTTTTGAGGATAAGGTATCTTGGCTTTATATTCTTCAACCTTAGTTGCTGTAGTTTTATTGCCTACAGAAGTGGTTGAAGAAGCCTTTTTAGAGGGGTTGTTATCAGCATTTGTGTGTGTCTGATTCCTCACTGGCAATTGAGTGCCAGAGTTAGAAACTGGAGTGACGCTAGACGCCAACTGCTTGTTTGTTCCTGGCGTCTGAACGCCAGAACTGTGCCTATTTTGGGCGTTCAGCGCCAGATCTTGCCCAATTTGGGCGTTCAATGCCAGATCCTTGCCCATTTCTGGCGTTGAACGCCAATCCTGCCTTGTTTCTGGCGTTGAACGCCAGTTTTGGGCATGGTCTGGGCATTCAGCGCCAGCCTTCTACCAATTTTCTGGCGTTTTAGTGCCAGAATTATTTTTCCTTGGGCTCTTACTGTCCTCAGGTGAATTTTGGGTGGTTTGCTCATTCCTTAGTTTTTTGCTGCCTTGAGGTGGGGTATTTAATGTTTTCCCACTTCTTAATTGAACTACTTGGCATTCTTCTGTTATTTGTCTTGATAGCTGCTGCTTTGTTTGCCTAAACTGTTCTTCCATATGTATATTAGCCATTCTTGTCTCTTGTAGCCTGTCTTTAAATTCGGCTAGCTGCTTTGTTAGAAAGTCCAATTGCTGATTGAATTCAGCAGCTTGTTTTACAGGACTGAGTTCAGCAGTTACTGTTTTAACCTCTTCATTCATGGAAGGGTTGCTGCTTAGGTACAGATGTTGATTCCTGGAAACTGTATCAATGAGCTCTTGAGCCTCTTCAATTGTCTTTCTCATGTGGATAGATCCACCAGCTGAGTAATCTAGAGACATCAGAGCTCCTTCTGCAAGCCCATAGTAGAAGATGTCTAACTGAACCCACTCTGAAAACATTTCAGAGGGGCATTTTCATAGCATCTCTCTGTATCTCTCCCAGGCATCATAAAGAGATTCATTATCTCCTTGTTTAAAGCCTTGGATGTCCAGCCTTAGCTGTGTCACCCTTTTTGGAGGGAAATATTGATTCAGGAATTTTTCTGTCAGCTGTTTTCATGTCCTTATGCTGGCCTTAGGTTGGTTATTCAACCACCTCTTAGCTTGATCTTTTACAGCAAATGGAAACAGTAATAGTCTGTAGACATCCTGATCTATTTCTTTATCATGTACTGTGTCAGCAATTTGTAAAAACTGTGCTAGAAACTCTGTAGGTTCTTCCTGTGGAAGACCGGAATACTGGCAACTTTGCTGCACCATGATAATGAGCTGAGGATTCAACTCAAAGCTACTGACTCCAATGGAGGGTATGCAGATACTACTCCCATATGAAGCAGTAGAGGGGTTAGAATATGACCCCAGAGTCCTCCTGGAGTGTTCATTTCCGCTTAGGTCCATGATGGAGAAAGGGAGATGATGTAAAATAGAGAAAATATTTATTTATTTATTTATTTCAAAAATAAAATAAATTAATAAAATAAATAAGAATAGGTGAAGATTTTCGAAAAAATGAGGGAAGAGAAAGTGGTAAGGAAGTTTTGAAAAAGATATGATTTGGAAAAGATTTTAAATTTTGAAAAAAAAATGTAAATTTTTTTTTAAAAAAAAATAATTTTCGAAAATTTGTTTTAAAATTAGAGAGAAAAGATATTTTTGAATTTAGTGAGGAGAGAGAAAAATAATAAAATAGCACAAGATTTAAAATTTTTAGATCTAATGCTCCTTGTTTTCGAAAAATTTGGAGAGAAAACACTAAGGAACACCAAACTTAAAAATTTTAAGATCAAGACATAAGGAAAACTCAAGAACACTTTGAAGACTCACAAGAACACAAGAACATGAAGAAGGAACACCAAACTTAAAATTTTTAGAAAACCAAACCAAAATTTTCGAAAATCAAGGGAAATCAACGGGAAAACACCAAACTTAAAGTTTGGCACAAAATTTAATAGAGAAAATATTATTTTTGAAAAAGATTTTAAAAAGAGTGTACCAAACTGCCACGGACTTAGACTAACGCTCTAGCCAATTGGGCAGTAAATGTAACACTTATTTTAAAGAAGGATATTTTTAACCAAGAACAATAATAAGAGACTCTAAACCAAAAAGAAAAATTTTCCTAATCTAAGCAACAAAATAATCCGTCAGTTGTTCAAACACGAACAATCCCCGGCAACGGCGCCAAAAACTTGGTGCACAAATTGTGAATCACACTTTTCACAACTCGTACCACTAACCAGCAAGTGCACTGGGTCGTCCAAGTAATACCTCACGTGAGTAAGGGTCGAATCCCACGGAGATTGTTGGTTTGAAGCAGTCTATGGTTATCTTGTAAATCTTAGTCAGGAAGTCAATTATGTTTATCAGTTGAATTGCGAATAACCAAGAGAGCATAAATTAAAGGTTACTTGTTATGCAGTAATGGAGAATATGTTGGAGTTTTGGAGATACTTTGTCTTCTGAATCTCTGCTTTTCTCTGTCTTCTAATTCACGCACGCACATCCTTCTATGGCAAGCTGTATGTAGGGGATCACTGTCGTCAATGGCTACATCCCATCCTCTCAGTGAAGAATATGCTCACATGCTCTGTCACAGCACGGCTAATCATCTGTCGGTTCTCGATCATACTGGAATAGGATTCTTCATCTTTTTGCGTCTGTCACTAACGCCCAGCACTCGCGAGTTTGAAGCTCGTCACAGTCATTTGATCATTGAATCCTACTCGGAATACCACAGACAAGGTTTAGACTTTCCGGATTCTCATGAATGCCGCCATCAGTTCTAGCTTATACCACGGAGATTCTGATTAAGGAATCTAAGAGATACTCATTTAATCAGATATAGAACGGAGGTGGTTTTCAAGCACACGTTCATGGTTTGAGGAAGGTGATGAATGTCACGGATCATCACCTTCATCACAGTTAAGCGCGAATGAACATCTTAGATAGGAACAAGCGTGTTTGAATGGAAAACATAAATACTTGCATTAATTCATCGAGACACAGCAGAGCTCCTCACCCCCAACAATGGAGTTTAGAGACTCATGCCGTCAAAGAGTACAAAGTTCAGATCTAAGAATGTCATGAGATACAAAATAAGTCTCTAAAAGTTGTTTAAATACTAAACTAGTAGCCTAGGTTTACAAAAAGTGAGTAGACTATGATAGATGGTGCAGAGATCCACTTCTGGGGCCCACTTGGTGTGTCCTGGGCTGAGACTTAAGCAATTCACGTGCATAAGGCCATTTTGGGCATTCAACGCCAGGTTTGGATCCATTTCTGGCATTGAACTCCAACTTTTAATCCTTTTCTGGCGCTGGACGCCAGAATTGGGCAGAGAACTGGCGTTAAACGCCAGTTTACGTCGTCTATCCTTGAGCAAAGTATGGACTATTATATATTGCTGGAAAGCCCTGGATGTCTACTTTCCAACGCAATTGGAAGCGCGCCATTTGGAGTTCTGTAGCTCCAGAAAATCTACTTTGAGTGCAGGGAGGTCAGAATCCAACAGCATCAGCAGTCCTTTTTCAGCCTGAATCAGATTTTTGCTCAGCTCCCTCAATTTCAGCCAGAAAAATACCTGAAATTATAGAAAAACACACAACTCATAGTAAAGTCCAGAAATATGAATTTTTCCTAAAAACTAATGGAAATAAACTAAAAATTAACTAAAACATACTAAAAACTATATGAAATTAACCCCAAAAAGCGTATAAAATATCTGCTCATCAAAGAGGCGGTGCACAAGGTGGTAAATGGGCTCTAAAGCATGTGAGGGTGCTGTGGTGGTAGCTGGTGCAGAAGGAGCAGCAGAAGATGTGGCTGCATCAGTGGAGGCAGTGAGAAAGGGCAGTCTGTAGCCCAGAGCCTGGAACTTCCTGCTATGTGGGATAATCTTCTTGCAGTCAGCGGCAGGTGGCTTCTCATCCGCAAGCTCCCAGGGTACCTCAGCTCGGCGGCCCAGCTGAGTAATCAAGTAGGGGAAGGGCAGAGTGCCTTGGACATGGACCCTGGACATGGAATACCGGATAAATCTGGGAAGGTACAGGTCTTTGCCCTCCATCACGCACCAGATAAGTGTAATCATGGCAGCTGGCACCTTAGTCTCGTGAGTGCTCGGCATCACATAGTTGCTCAGAATTTGCTGCCATAGCCGAGCCTCATCATTCATATAAATAATTTTTATTCCTTTTGGGGTCACTGTTGACTTACCCATGACCCATGGGACAGTAGGATCAAGAGCTATAGTGCACTTCACTGCGTCCCAATCAAAACGCATAAATCTCATATCCTTTTCAGCCTTCTGGTAACCATCTGGCTGATCGAATTTGGGCTGGAGTTGGAGGATGTCTTCAATTGCCTCCTCAATAACCAGAATTTGTTTGCCTCTGAGCTGCACGGCATCCAGGGTCGTTTTAAAGTAGTTTCGGTAAAATTCTCTGACCCAGGATGCATTTACCTCAGTCAAGTTCCTCTCCAGAAAGTACCAGCCTCTCTATTTGATTTGGTCTGTGGTGTACTCTAGTAATTCGGCTGGAATTCGGAGGGTCTTTTCTAGATATAAGTTCCTTGAAGTTGCAAAGACTGGATACTTGAGTTCAAAGTATCGGTTGGCAAACTTGACTGGGTCGGTGGGAGGCACTAACTGATCAGCACTTTCCTGCGGGGTAAAATTCTTCTCCCGCCAGGAATCATCATGTAGTATATCCAGGATAGCCATAGAGGACTCTCCTCTTTTCCTTTTGCCTGTGCCTGTTTTGGCTTTTCCTTTCCCTTTAGGGTCAGACATCCTGAAAAGCAGAAGTTCCAGGATACAGTTTATCAAACTAAAGTAGAAAAATAGGTAAGCAAATAGTAGTGAGTAATATAAGCATAGAGGGGCAAAAGAGGAATAGCATAACAATATAAGCATGCAGTGAGTTAGATAGATGTAGAATTTTGGACCGTATGCAAGCTAAAAGTCAAAGAATTGAAATAAAATCACAATCCAAGATCCATGATATGCAGAATTGTTTGTTTATCAGGAACAACAATAATCATGCCTTGAAATAGGTTGGAAGTAGTTAGGTAAAAACTAAAAGAGAGTTAGAAAGTTAATGCAGTTAAGAGTTTAAAAGTAAGGTTAAAGTAAGTGGCATGGTATTGTATATCCTAATTAACAAAAATTGCATAAACTTGAAGAACAAGTAACTCATATTCAAGCAAAGATTGTAGTTTATTGATGATAAATCATATAAATAAAAGAATTATAAAATGAAAATAAAATCATCAATAATGCGAATTAACTAATAAGGGAACTAGAAAGAATAAGAATGCTAGCCCATTCATCCATGAATTGGCTTGGTTGAAACTAATTAGTGCAGAATTTAAAAGTACCAGAACCAATTCATGAATGGGGGTTGAGTGAAACAATTTACGGGAAAAAAGAATCGGGCAGCATTCTGGCTAAAAATTAGACGTTCCCAGGTAATAAACAGCAGTAGAAATAGTTCATATGACATTAAAGTAGTGCACAAACGAGTAACAAATAGCAAGTCACATGAATTCAGAGTAAACAAACTCAATTTTCAGCAAGAATTGTAATTTAAATCAAAACAACATCAAACAGTAATGAATAGCACAGCAATGTCAGAATTACAAAATAGATAAAGCATGCAGCAAGAACAGCGTAATTATCAGACCTAAATCCACTAACCACATCCTAGCTACCTAACCACCTAAAATCCACTACGATCATGCATCTCTAACTATCCTAATTTGAACGGAATTGAAAAATATGCAAACTAACTAACTGGAATGGGAATGGGATCGGAGTGCAGTGGAACCTGGTGTGCGCAGTAGCAAAAATTGAACGCAGAGAGAGGGTGGTGGTATGGTGGTGCTGGTGGGCGGCACGGCGGTGATGGGAGGCGGAACGGTGGCGCTGGGAGTGCGGGCTGTGATTTAGGTGGGGGCAGGGGATGAAAGAGGAAGAAGAAGAGAAGGGAGGGGGGCGAGGAGGGGAGTGGTGTTGGGGTGGTGGTGTTGCCGGTAGTCTGGGTGGTGCCGGTGGTGCTGGTTCGGCCGCTTGGAGGCAGGGGCGGTGGGAGGGTGGAAGGGGAAGAAGAAGAAGGAAAAGAAGAGAAGAAGGAGGGGTGAGGGTGGTTCAGTGAGGGCGGTGACGGCGGAGGCACGACAGTTTTGGGTGGCGGTGATGGCTGGGTGGTTGGTGGGAGGAGAGGAGGGAGAGGAAGCGCTGAAGGGTTGGGGGGGGGGGAAGGGGCGATGCTGGAATTAGGGCTTCCACATCGGAGGTTAAGTGGATTCAAATCCACGCGGATGCGTGGATCACGCGAAAGCGTGGCTGAGGCGGAAGTGCAACGACGCGAAAGCGTCCTTGACGCGAACGCGTGAATGGTGGATAAGGGAAATGACACGTACGCGTCGACTAAAATTGCGCTAAACGCATAATTCCAGCTCGTTTTGGCGCAACTCTCTGTTTCAATTAGGGGGGCAAAATTTTCACGCATCGCCCACGCTTACGCGTGGTGTGTGTCAATGAAAATGACGCGTACGCATGGCCCAATTTATGCCTAATGCATACCAGCCGCACGATTCCAGCCCAACTTTCTGGGCATTGGATTGTGACGTCGATTTGGAGTCGACGCCCACGCGTGGCCCATGCGCATGCGTGGAGTTTTTTTTATAGAGAATGTAAAATGCGAAATGCAAATGCGGATGCTAATGTTATGAATGCTGCTAGGGAAAATAAAAGAAAATAATATAGAATAAAACTAAAAACAAACAAAACGAAATAAAATAAAAAATTAAGAAGGAACGATCATACCACGTTGGTTGTCTCCCACCTAGCACTTTTAGTTAAAGTCCTTAAGTTGGACATTTGAAGAGCTTCCTGTTGTGGTGGCTTGTGCTTGAACTCATCCAGAAATCTCCACCAATGTTTGCAGTTCCAATAGCCTCCGGGGTCCCAAACTAGGTATGTAAAGCCTTTGAGCAAGTTAAAGTAGGTTTTCAGACTCCATGAGTATTGATTGTCAGGATAAATTCCAGGATCCCAAACTTTGCTTCTATATCCGTCTTCGCTGTTATCTTCATTATTCCAACCGGGCAGTACACAACCTAAATTTCCACTGAGATACCCAAACTTCTTCCGAAATTTATTCAATCGAGCTTTATACCAATACTTGCACTTCTATTTGGAGCGTGGAACCGTATTGAACTTTGGATGCCAGCTCCTATAGCTAACCATCTCCCATTTACTCTTAAAGCCACAAAGAGCTCTAAGTTGGCCATCGGTTTTAAGCAAACCATATTCAAGTGGAAAGGTAAAGATAAAGGCTAAGGATTTTACCCACTTGAAGTTTGTATTAGGTGGTAATGGCCGTGAGAGAGGTGTTTTCGGTGGTTCTGCAAGCTCCACTTCCTTGTACTCCTCTGTGAATTCTTCCATTTCCTGATAGACCTCTTCAATTGCAACCTCGTCTTGATCAAAGTCTTCAATTTCTTCCTCATCACTCAAGTCATAAGTTGGAGGTTTAGAAAAGTCTACCTCCACCTCATCTTCATATTCACTCGGGGCAGATTCTTCAGTCTCGAAGTATTCAATTACGGATGCAAGTTCATCACTAGGAGAGTTTGATTCATGATCATCATTACCAAGGAAACTTGCTTCTTGATTTGTTCCATCCAGTTCTTCATAAGATACATGCTTTGGGGGTTGTGCACTATCCTCTTTAGCATCAACTACAAATTTTTTAGCGGAATTTTCCACAACTCTTGATTCCCATGGAGGTTCAGCGTCTCCTAAGTCTTTAACGAATTCTTCTTCCTTGATAATTTCAGCTTCCTCTACTTGTTCTAGTACAAAGTCATGCTCTTTACTGTCCACCGGAGCTTCTAGTGTCTCCTTCATACTACGTTCTTCATTAAATTCTCCATATGAAGCTATGGGAGTTCCTTGAGTGTCCGAACGTCGGGAAGCTAATTGATTTATCGCTTGCTCTAGTTGATGAAGGGTTGCATGAAATTGATCTACTGTTTTCTTGAGGCGAGCCTGTGATTCTTGGGTTGATGGATATGGACATGGTGCATATGGAAGTGGTGGTTCTCGGGAGTAATTGGATTGGAATTCGGGTGGATAAAGGTTAGGGTCATATGGTGGTGAATGGTTGTGATTGGCTTGTGAGTATGGTGGTTCGAAGCTATGTTGAGGAGGTGGTTCATTGGCATATGATGGGGCTTGTTGGTAACTACAAGGGGGTCCACCATATCTATCATCTTGGTATGCACCTCGGAATGGTTCTTGACCATAGTAATTTGGTGGAAGTGGTTTGTCACGAGAGGGTCCACCATAACTATTGTCTTGGCATGCATTGTAGAATGGTCGTTGTCCATGGTACTTTGGAAAGTGTTGTTGCCGAAAGGGTTGATCAGCAAATAAAATATTTACAATAACCAATAATAAGGCACACAATTGCAAGTCCCCGGCAACGGCGCCATTTTTGACATTCGAAACTCGCGCGATCTAGAATTTTCACAAATAAAATCACGTTGTAGGTATAGCTTCTGGACCGAACAGAGAATCCCTTCGTATAAAAACTTGTTTGTCACTAAAGCAAACCCAATGAAATTAATAACCGAAGTATTTAAACGTCGGGTCGTCTCTCAAGGAATTGCAGGGAGGTGTATTTATTATTGGTTATAGAAGATTATCTTTTTAGGGTTTTTGAAATAAGGAACAAGTAATTTAAATGGCAAGAAAAATAAATTAATAATTAGAAAAACTCTTGACAAGGTATGAGAACTGGAAATCCCATCCTAGTTATCCTTATCAGGTGTGATGAGAATTGTTTATTGCTCCTACTTAGTTAACCCTTACTAAATAAAGGAAAGTCAAGTGGACTAATTAACTTGATTCCTCAAGTCCTAGTCAACTCCTATGGAAAGACTAGCTTTAGAGGGATCCAAATCAATCAGCAATTCCCAATTTTCAATCAACCGCTGAGTTTGACAACTCAAGTGTCACCAATTACTTATCCAAAGCCAAAAGGGAATGAAATCTACTCGAATAAAAATTCCTTTTCATCAATTAAAGCTAAGAGTATCATAATTCTGAAATACCTCAAATTGCATTTAAACATAAATTCAAATCTAACATAGGAAGGTTTATAAGCCAATTTGGCAACATAAGTAATTAACAAGTAAAAGCATTAGAGTAAATAAAAGTAGAAGAGAAACATAAATTAAAGGAACATTGAACCTGGATTGAAGAAATAACCATACTCTAAGAGAAATCCTAATTCTAAAACCTAAGAGAGAGGAGAGAACCTCTCTCTCTAAAACTACATCTAAAACCTCCAAATTTCCTTTTTCCAATTCCAATAATGAATGAATGAATTGATTCCCTTATTCTCCAGCCTCTATTCTGTGTTTCTGGGCTTGGATTTGGGTCGAAAAAGGGCCCAGAAATCGCTGGGAGCATTTTCTGCAATTTCCTGCACGTGGCGTCCGTCACGCGTGCATGTGGGTCACGCGTGCGCATCATTTGGAGTTTTTCCTTGTCACGCGTACGCGTCAGTCACACATTCACGTCGTTTGTGCTCTACGCCTAGGCACGTGTTTGCGTCGTCCGTGCGTGCGCGTCGCTGCCATTTTTCGCTAGGCACGCGTCCGCGTCGTCTATGCGTGCGTGTCGCTGCCATTTTCTTCAAAACTCCATTTTTGTGTGTTCTTTCCATTTTTGCGTGTTTCCTTTTTGTCCTCTAAGCCATTCCTGCCCTATGAAGCCTGAAAATACTTAACACACAGATCACGGCATCGAATTGTAATAAAGGATAATTAAAATAATTATTTTTAAGGCATAGGAAACATGTTTTCATATATATCATAAAATAAGGAAAGAATTGTAAAACCATGCCATTTCTTATCAATAAGTGGGTGAAGAATTGATAAAAACACTCAATTGAGCACAAGATAAATCATAAAATAGTGGATTATCATCTAACAACTGAAAGAAAAACAAAAACAAAAAAATAAATATAGTTGAGTAAGGTTGGGTTGCCTCCCAACAAGTGCTTCTTTAATGTCACTACCTTGACCTTTAGCTTCATACGGAGGTGAGTATGGGATCAGATTTTTGCCCCTTACAGTGAATTTTCTTCCTATCCTCTCATGAATGAGCTCTAGAGACATGACAAGACAACTCTCATGCCAGGTGAGAGGCCTTTAGTTGGGATTTTCTTGTCCCTCCAGTCTTTAGGTATTTTCTTTTTAGTACCTTTGTGCTTAGAGCTTGTTGATGGCTGCCCAACACCAAACTTAGAATTGATGTCTGGGGGCTCTGTAAAGTTTTGCACAGAAAGAGAAGGTTGGCACACTAGGTGTTACACAGTTTTCTCTTTCTTATCAGAAGGAGAATTGGGATTGGACATCTTGAATAAGATATAGTCCTCTCCTATTTGGAAAACTATTTCTCCCTTAGCTACATTAATCAAGGCTTATGCAGTAGCTAAGAAGGGTCTTCCAAGGATGACACAGTCATCCTCATCCTCTCCTATGTCCAAGACAATAAAGTTTGAAGGGATGTAGTGGTTTTCAACTTTGACCAAGACATCCTCTACTAAGCCATGTGGCTTCTTCATGGTCTTATCTGTCATCTTTAGTGAGATGTTGGTCGCTTTCACCTCAATGATGCCCAGCTTCTCCATTACAGAGACTGGCTTGAGGTTAATGCTTGACCCTAGGTCAGACAGAGCCTTATCAAAGGTCATAGTGCCTATGGTGCAAGGAATTAGAAAGCGTCCAGGATCTGGAAGCTTCTAAGGTAGCTCTTGCTGAACCAAAGCATGGAGTTCTTTGGTGAACAGTGGAGGTTCTTCCTCTAGAGGCTTTGTACCAAATATCTTGGTATTCAACTTCATTAGAGCTCCTAGAAAACGAGCAACTTGCTCTTTCCTAGTGTCTTCATCGTCATCTGAGGATGAGCAGTCATCAGAACTCATGCACTGCAAAAGTGCATTCAAAAGAACCTCAATTGTCTTTATGGTTTCCTTTGGTTCTAGGCTAGAGAGTTCTTGAGTGGGGTTTAAGCACTCAAAGAGTGTGCTTTCACTGGCATTCAATGCTAGCTCTGATAGCTCTTTGGGTGTTGAACACCCTTGTTGTCCACCCTGACTAGAGTTAAATGCCGGTCCCTCTAGCATTCTAGGCGTTGAACGCCCAGCAGGGATGTCCTTGCTGGCGTTCAATGCCAGCTTTCCTGGGATAGTGGGCGTTGAACGCCCAGTGAAGGGTTCCTTACTGGCGTTCAGCGCCAGAATGGCTGCATGGTTGGGTGTTGAATGCCAGGAAGCCTGTATGTTTGGGCGTTGAATGCCCAGCCAGTGCTCCCTGACTGGCGTTCAACGTCAGCTTTTCTGCCAGGATGGGCACAAACGCCCAGTGGGGGGTTCCTCACTGGCGTTTAATGCCAGGCGTGCTGCCATTATGGGCGTTGAACGCCTTCCCAATTTCCTCTGATTCGGCCATGTCTTCCTTGGTTAAGGCCTTGAACTCTTCTCTAGGATTAACCTCAGTATTACTAGGAAGAGTTTGATGAGGAATCTCAGGGATCCTCTTGCTCAATTGACCAACCTGTACCTCCAAATTTCTAATGGAGGACCTTGTTTCATTTATGAAACTGTGGGTGGTCTTAGTGAGGCTGGAGACCAGAATGGCTAAGTCAGAAATGCTCTACTTAGAGGTCTCCATGTTCCCTTGAGAAGATGGTAATGGTGGTCTATTGTTGAACCTATTCTGGTTCTTACTACCTTGATTGTTATTGAAACCTTGCTGAGGTTTCTGTTGATCCTTCCATGAGAGGTTAGGATGGTTCCTCCATGAAGGGTTGTAAGTGTTTTCATCAGGATCATAAGCTTCTTCTTCAAGAGAAGCTTTTTGAGTACTGCCTGCTGCAGTTTGCATCCCAGTTAGATGTTGAGAGATCATGTTGACCTGTTGGGTCAAGATCTTATTCTGAGCCAAGATGGCATTCAGGGTCTCAACTTCATGAACTTCTTTCTTCTAAGAGATTCCATGGTTTACAAAATTTCTCTCAGAAGTGTACATAAACTGGTTGTTAGCAACTATTTCAATGAGTTCTCTTGCTTCTGTAGGTGTTTTCTTCAAGTGGAGGGATCTACCTACAGAGCTATCCAAGGAAATCTTGGATATCTCAAACAAGCCATCATAGAACACGCCTATGATGGACCACTCTGAGAGCTTGTCAGGAGAACATCTCCTGATCAGCTGCTTGTATCTTTCCCAAGTTTCATAGAAGGATTCACCTTCTCTTTGTCTGAAGGTTTGAACTTCCACTCTAATCTTGCTCATCCTTTGAGGAGGAAAGAACTTAGCCAGAAAAGCATTAACCAGCTTTTCCCAAGAGTCAAGACTCTCTCTTAGTTGGGCATCCAACCAAAGCTTAGCTCTGTCTCTTACTGCAAAGGGAAAGAGCATCAGCTTGTAGACTTTAGGATTAACTCTATTAGTCTTTACAGTATCACAGATCTGTAAGAACTCAGCTAAAAACTGATGTGGATCTTTGATTGGAAGTCCATAAAACTTGCAATTCTGCTGTAAAAGAGATACTAACTGAGGCTTAAGCTCAAAATTGTTAGCTTCAATGGCAGGTACAGCAATGCTAGCTCCTGCCATAAAAGTTAGAGGTAGGCAAGGTGAGGTCACCAAGAACCTTTCTGGGCTCCTCTTATGGTTCGGCCATGTCCTTTGTTTCTTATTCAAAACTTTCTAAAAGGTCTCTTCCGAAGTGTTGTGCTCTAGCTTGATGTAGCCGCCTCCTTAGAGTCTTCTCAGGTTCAGGATTAGGAGTCAAGAGGGTTCTTTATCCCTGTTCCTGGTCATAAATAAGAAGAAAATAAAAGAAAGAAAAAGAAGAAAAATTTATGTAGCAATAGGCAAGAAGCTCCTCCTTAGAGTGAGATGTGAAGAAAGATGAAGAAGACAGAAAAGAAATAAAAGAAATAGAAAAAGAATACTTTGAAAATAGTGGATTGAAGTAACTAAGAGATAGAAGATGAGAAGGAAGAATACAAAGGGGGAAGAAGAAGAATGATATGGATGTGAGAAGAAGAGCAGTATAAATAGAAAAAGTAAATAAGAATCAAAATAATTTTTTGTTTTTATTTTATTTATTATTTAATTAATTTTCAAAAATTATGGTTAATAATTTAAAAATATTTTAAAATTGGTTAGTGAATTTTCGAAAATAGAAGAGAGAGAAGAGGGAGAAGTTTCCGAAAATTAAGAGAGATGAGAGTTAGTCAGATAGTTTTGAAAAAGAAGAAAGAGAAGAAGAGAGATAGTTTTTGAAAATTAAGGAAGAGAGGAGTTAGTTAGGTAGTTTTGAAAAAGAAGAGAGAGAAGATAAGATATTAATTAAGAAAAGATTTTAATTTAAAATAAGATAAGAGATAAGATAAGTGAAGATTTGAAATTAAAGTTTGAATTTAGAAAAAGATAAGATTTTGAAATTTGATTTTGAAAAAGATAAGAGTATATTTTTGAATTTTGAAAAGATTTGATTTTTGAAAACTTGACAACAAAGATATAATAAGATAAAAATTTAAAATCAAAATCTGAATTTTTATGGTTAATTTTGAAAAATATGGTTAAATTTAAGTTAGAAATATATATTTTTTTTTTAATTTTATGATGAAAAAGAAAAACAAGTAAAAGACACAAGACTTAAAATTTTTAGATCTAGCACCCTTGATTTTCGAAAATTTTGGAGGGAAACACAAAGGGACACCAAACTTAAAAATTTTAAGATAAAAACACAACTAAGACTCAAGAACACTTTGAATACTAACAAGAACACAAAGAATAAGACTCAAAGACTCAAAGAACACAAGAATATAAAAAGAATACCAAACTTAAAATTTTTAGAAAACCAAAACAAAATTTTCGAAAAACAAAAGAAAAATAACAAGAAAATACCAAACTTAAAGACTTGACACAAGATTTAAACAAAGAAACTATTTTTTTAAATTTCTTTGAAAGAAGGAGTCAAGGAAAACAAAAATTTCAACAAGAACAAAAACAAAAGACTCAAATTTAGAACAAAGATTAAACAAAGAAAATAAAAAAATTTGAAAAGCTTTTTAAATTTTTTGAAAAAAATAGAGAAGAAGAAAATAAAAATAAAGGACTCAACAAGAACACAAACAAAGAGGCTTAAAAAATATCAAAGATTGAACAAAGAGAAGAAAAATATTTTTGAAAAAGTTTTAATTTTTTTTTTGAAAAATAAAAAGAAGAAAACAAAAATTAAAAGACTCAAATAAAATAAAAATTACCTGATCTAGGGAGCAAGACAATCCGTCAGTTTGTCTAAACTCAACAATCCCCGCTAACGGCGCCAAAAACTTGGTGCGTACGATCCCCACACTTTTGTACTGTTGTACCAGCAAGTGCACTGGGTCGTCCAAGTAATACCTGAGCGAGTCAGGGTCAATCCCACGAAGATTGTGGTTTGAAGCAAGCTATGGTTATCTTGCAGGTGTTAGTCAGGCAAATCAGAAGGTTTATATGTTTTCATTTATAAAGAGAAACTATTTAATGGAGGAATAAAGAAAAAGAGGTAGAAAATACTAATAGGAATAAGGTTAAGGATTGGAGTTGCGTTGTCTTTCTGAATTAACTCCGGTACTACTTTCTTCTTTGCTTGTGAATGATCTTCTTCTATGGCAAGCTGTATGTGATCAATGCCATGGGCCATGGTCATTGATATCCTCTGCTACAGATTGAACGCCATTGGCCGTGGTCATCCAATCTGACGAAGGGTGAAGCGCATAGCAGTCCATTCTCTTGGCGATCCTACACAAAATCCCACAGACAAGGTTGAATCTTCCAGATCAGAGGATGCTGCTTCTTAGGATTCTAGCCTATCCAATGGAAACCCTGATCTCCTTGGAAATCAGCTGAACTGGTGTCTCAAGAAGTCCCCAATGAAGTCGTGGATTAACCG
Organism: Arachis hypogaea; assembly: GCF_003086295.3. Taxonomy (NCBI): domain Eukaryota; kingdom Viridiplantae; phylum Streptophyta; class Magnoliopsida; order Fabales; family Fabaceae; genus Arachis; species Arachis hypogaea. The sequence goes on along the minus strand of NC_092052.1, from coordinate 107,960,331 downwards.
TCTGAGAGATGCATAGACATAGCTGTTGGCTCGTGCTTTCCAGTCACATATTCACACGAACCCAATTAGACACGGGTGTTTGTCAGGCACATTCATCTTAATGTGATGAATAGATCTAATTGGTCAGATCATCCTATTCACCACGATGAAGATCGGATTATATATCTTAGAGATAGATCAAACACGGATCGAAGAAGAAACAATAGTACTTTTATTAATTCATAGGACTCAGTAGGGCTCCTCTCCTCAACCTAGGAGGTTTAGAAACTCATACTAAAGTAAAAACATTTATGATGGGCGAAGATGGTGATTCCTGGTATGAATTAGATAAACATAATCCCTTAGATACTAAACAAATGACTAGTAAGGGTAAAACAGTCTATTTAGTGCTAAAATCCACTTCTGGGGTCTACTTGGTAAGTGTTTGGGATGAGCTTTGATGAGATCCATGTACTTTGAGATCTCTGGGTGTGGAACGCCAGCAAAGGGTCCCCTTTGGGCGTTTGTATATTGGTCTCTGCTCTTTTGGGCGCTAGATGCCTGGAAGGGGGCAGGGAGCTGGCATTGGATGCCAGTTTTGGGCCTTCTAATCCGAAGCAAAGTATAAACTATTATATATTGTTGGAAAGCTCTAGAAGTCAGCTTTCCATAGCCATTGAGAGCGCTCCATTTGGACTTTTGTAGCTCCTGAAAAACTCTTCCAAGTGTAGGTAGGTCAGATCCAGACAACATCTGCATTGCTTTTTCTGTCTTCGAATTAGACTTCTGCTCTAGCTCCTCAATTTTAGCCAGAAAATACTTGAAATTGTACAAAAATATAAAAACTCATAGTAGAATAAAAAAATGTGAATTTAACGCTAAAACCTATAAAAAGTTAATAAAAACTAAATAAAAACTACTAAAAAACTATATAAAAATGATGCCAAAAAGTGTATAAAATATCCACTCATCAACCAGTATCACCAGGCGAGAGGGGAAGGTAATTAGACATGGGCTCAACAAGAGGAGTTAAGGTGCCCTAGATCTGGAGGATACCATCCGAAAATGTCATGCATGGCTAGGTTCAATGGATGTTACCACTGCGGATTGTCAGGGCATATCTCCATACGTTGTCCTTCCAGGAAGGACCAGGGTGCGGGCCGGTCTCAACGACAGGGTTAAGGATCTCTAATTTGAGGTAACCATAAAAATCGATAACCGAGTTTTAATCACTTGTAGGAGGTTGTAACTCGACCCTCCTTACTAACTTATGATGGGGACAAAGATTTAGAACTAGGAATATCAGATTGAACGTCAGGCTTAGGACCAGAGTTTAGCTTAACTTTATTTTATGGAACGTTGCCGTTAGGGCTGGCCAAACTTAGCGCCAGAGGAACCAATGGGAGAAGATAATTCTAGTGGACACAGCCAAGCGATTCAAATTCTTTGTGACAACTAATTAGAGTGACACAGCAGAAGGCGTGAGGGAGCACTGACAAGGTAGAATTATTAAAGATGAAGTACTTTAACGACTTGAATTAGGTTGGCGATATTAAGTAGCAGAACACTTCGTGGAAGGAGGGACAGTTGTAGTTGAGGGTTATATACTCTTGGCGGTGAATGTGACTCTGCGTGGATTACCGATGGTTGAACAAAGTGACTGTGAAGAACAAGTATCTGTTGCCGAGGATAGATGATTTAATGGATTAGTTACAAAGAGCTGGAGTGTTTTCAAAAATTGATTTAAGATCCGGCTACCATAAGATAAGGGTAAAGGAGGATGGCAATGGGAGACCTAATACGAGAGAGATTACCAATAAATGCTTATGACTTGATCTGTCTTTCTTTTGTAATCCGCGTTGAAGTACTTTATCCTGCGATCCTTCTTGATAATTAATTTGAACGTTTTCTAAACCAAACCCTTGCTTGCATCTTTCCTTGCACGAAATTCGTACTCCTTGACGTGAGCCTAAACTTGTTTCGAACCAATCAAGTGTGAGGAAGATTACTGTTGCGATGAACCATCTTTAATCACGGACTTGTGATTTAAAAAAAAATCAGTAGAGACATATTTTGATTCAATGTGCTCTATTGTTTCCCCCAAAGATTCTTCATTTGGAATTATTTTCTTGATGTTCACTCTAATTCTCTTTCTGGTGTATTTTCTTATTTTTTATAACCTCATCTGATCTCAACACAATGTATCTTTTTAATTTTGTACGGGTGCCATTCGAATTGTTTACTCTCTTTTGAGCTTGGCATCCCTTCAGATAACTTGAGCTCATTTTGACGTCGCATGTGATCCTTAGACGCAACCATCGATATGTTAGTTCCTTAGGACATGAATTATGAACATAAAGGACGGGAGTTGTGAGCGTGCATATCACGAGGAGTTGTGAAGCCTTGCTTTTGTAATGACGTTACCTATGCCTAAATTGACACACAAGGATGCCCCGTTGGCACATACGTCAAATTGTGAGAAAAATTCCTCAAAATCTTGAAAGAAAGATTGACTACAAAGCCAATGTTGGTGTTGCTGGAACCCCATGAACCAGTTGGGATCTATAATAACGCTTCGTTGGAAATTTTGGAGTGTGTTTCGATGTAACATTAGGATGTAGTGGTTTATGCGTCACGACGGTTGAGGCCGTACGAAGTGGATTCTCTGACTCACGATGTGGAGCCTGCTGCATTTGTGCTGGTGTTGAAGATGTGAAGCGAGGAGGAAACTACCTTTATGGAGATGGATGAAACTACTAAAGGACTATGATTTTGAGTTAAATTACCACCTAGAGATATCCACATTTGATTTTGATTTTTACGTGTAGATTTTAGGATGATTGATAAAATATTTGGCACCTGGTAAATTATTTAAGCGCAGAGGCAAGTAGAAAAGGATAAAAATATGTGGGCATGAATTTAGGCTTGAATTTTGATTGAGATTGACATTGAGTGGCATTTGATTGTAGTTATGATAAGTGAAAATTCATTGGTTGTTTAGTATGTCGAGCTATAGTGTAACACTTAAAGATGGATAACCTGTGTAGGTACCCTAGTTGTTGTTGAGGTCCTAGGTATATAATTACTGAGATTGAGGATTTAATAAGACCTTGAGTTAGGCATAGAGATGCTATAAGGCACTAAGTTATGACCTAGTCTTAGAATGAGCGTAAACCTTATTTGGGTCAAGTTGAGGAAGTTCAGAAGTATGCCTAGGTTTTGTAATACGATAATGATGTATGACTTGATTGAACAATTGGACTAGCTAATTAATTAGTTGCTGAAAATTAGAGTAGCACAGTAGAAGCTTGTGGAATGCAATGCCACGTGATAGTTGTGAATAGAGGTAGTAGAATGGTGACTAGACATATCTTAGGCTTGAATACTTGCAGAGTTTAGTGGGTTAATATAAGTAAAAATTCTAAGAAACTAAGTTTAATTGTGGTTATAAGATTAGATTGATTCGGGGTAGGTTTTTGATGCAAGGATTTACACCGGTTCGGAATTCCACAAAATATTTACGTTGTTAGTATAGTCCAAACCGATAGTCAATCCTCAAATCAAATTAAATTTGGTTGTCACAAGTAACAAATCCCAATGAAAATTAACCGAAGTATTTAGACTCCGGGTCGTCTCACAAGGAATTGCAATGAAGTGGTAATTATTGGCTATGAAGGGGTTGGTTTTCATATTTTTGCAAGAAAATAAATGCCAAGAAAAATTAAATGACAAGAAAGTAAAATGACAAGAACTAATAAAATAAAGAAAAAATACTCTTGGCTAGACATAGGTAATTGAGATCACTATCCTTGTCTACAAATCAAATATTGATAATTATGAGGGTCCAACCCATTAAGTCTACTTCCAAAAGCTTTAAGTACGTGATATCTACTCCTAAGCTTGAAGTAAGTCAAATAGGCTTGATCACATCAACCCATAAGTCCCAGCCTATCTACTAATTAGATTAGTAGTGGGTTAGTGTCAATGAGTATCAAATTGATCACCAAGAGTTCTCAAATCACCAATTCAATGAGACCCAATGACTCAAGATCACTCAATTCCCTTGGCCTAGGCTAAGAGTCAAGAGAACTACTCAAAAACTAAAGAAAACATTTCATCAAACATCTAGAGTGCAATAAAAGTAAACATCATAAATTGCAAGAATCAATAAAGTCTACCAACTACCAATTGCAAGAAAAGTAAGAACACAACTCAAATCAACAATAAAAAGAACATCAAACATTAAATTTCATTAAATGTAAATCAAATCCTACATGAGTTCATCATCACAAAAGAAACATAAAAGAGAAATTAACATGAAAACTAAGAGAATCAAGTAGTAGGAACAAGAAATCATAAAAAAAATAAGATGAGAACATGGAATTAAGCCTAGATCTAAGATGGAAATATCCTAAGAACCCTAATTCTAGAGAGAAGAGGGAGCTTCTCTCTCTAGAAACTAAACTACATGATGCTAACACTTCAAACAATTGCTCCCCCTAGCTTGGATTTCAATTCTGCATGAAATACACTAAAAAACAAGTTGGATTTGGGCCTGGGTAGCTCAGAAATCGCCCCCAGCATTTTGCCTTTAAGTGAGTCACGTGCTGGTATCGGCGCGTACACGCCATGTGCGCGTGCGCGTCAATTGGCAAATTCTTCATCCGCGCGGATGCGGCATGTACGCGTGCGCGTACCTATGTAAAACCACTTTCGCGCGTGCGCGCCCATTGATGCATTCCTAATCCTTGTTTCTTCATGCATTCTCCACTTTGTATGCTTTCCTCCTCATTTCTTCCATCCAATACTTGCCTTATGGACCTGAAATCACTCAACAAACACATCAAGGCATCGAATGGAATTAAGGTGAATTAAAATCACCAATTTAAGGCCTAAAAAGCATGTTTTTACATTTAAGCATAAATTAAGGGAGAATTACAAAACCATGCTATTTCATTGAATAAATGTGGAAAAAGGTGATAAAATCCCCCAAAATAAGCACAAGATAGACCATGAAATCGGGGTTTATCAGTTTTGGAGATGATTATAGGTGTAATTGGATTTGTGCATAGATGGTAATGGATAAGTTGGTTTGCAAGATAGATTTGGAGAACATTGAATTGAAAAGCTGATGTTATATGGAGGTTGACTGAAGGGAGCTAAGGGTGAGAAGGATGAGTACATCATAGGCTTGAAGTCGGTTAAGATATGGCATTATGAATAAGAATAAAGGATATAAATAGGAAATTGAGTTGACATGGAGGAATGAAAAGATGAATGGTGAGAGGTAGGTTTAAGTTGAGGGAACATTTAATAATGACGATGGGTAAACCAAATTTTGAGGGCAAAATTTTTAATTTGGTGAGGAGAATGTAAGAATCGTAATTAATTAACCGCTTAATTAATTAATTTAATTGCGCAAAATAGGTTCCGAAAATTTAGAATATTAATTAGAAAATTTAAATATGATATTTAGTCTTAGTAGATTTTTCTGAGTTGGAAAATATAATTTTCTGCAAAAAATAGCATAAAAATGCGTACCGATAAATTAGCCGGACCGGCTTAATTCTGTCCGGTACTGCGTGAGAATAATAAAAATTGTAGAAAAACTTAGAAAATAATTAAAGTTGAAAATCGGGCGCTAATTCTAAAGGTTTGGCCTAAAGTTGGGCCAAACGGGTCAAAAACGCTAATGGGTTAGACCGGATCCAAGTTGGGCCCAAGCTCAACATATATATAACCTTAAGTGAGGCTATTTCAGCCTCATAACTTCATAAACACACACACTTACAGCTGCATGAGTTGAGAGAAGAGGGAAGAGAGAAAATACTATTCACTTCCTCACTCTTTTGCTTATAACTTGAGCTACGGTGCTCCAATTCACTTCCCACCTTGTATTTTGTATTTTGTATTTGTCTTCTTATGTGTGGATAAGACAAATATCTTATATCTACATAGTCAACTAATTGTGAGTTGGATTCATATGAAGATATCAAAAAATTTGTTTGGGGAGAGAAAATAAGCCACTTGAGAAAGAACTTAATTAGAATGCATCATCGTTAATTCATCTAGACCCACGGTCAGGAGAATGTGAACTAGAAGTTCAAAAGATTATATATTTACAAAGAATAGCAAATGAATTACTTGATACATTTTTCGATACAAAGAGGATAACTAAATCCTACATACTAGTTGGAAATGATCCAATTCGAATTGATATTCTAGTTGGACAAATGGCTACTGAAACAAGTACATGCCAGAAGTGTATTAGATTAATTGGTTCCAAAAATAAAAATCCTCGAAAAAGATGAGACGCATTATTTGATATTACCGAGACAAATAGTTCTCTTGTTGAAAAAGATAAAGATATAGAAAGGACACCAGCAATTATCCAAAATTCTGATATAGTTTTGACGTGAGAAGCCGTTCAAGTCCTGAAAACTCTGAAAATTATGAAAATAATGAGATCTCGATAAATTTTGTCTTTACAGAAGAAAAATAAAACTAAAATAAAATAATTGTCAATGAAATATTCACATATAATGTGACATTACACATCATGCATGAAAGTAAGGATCTTGAGCCAAGAACTGTCGAAGAAGATCGACAAAGAAATGATTGACCAAAATGGGAAGAAGCTATGAAGGCTGAGTTAGGCTCACTTGCAAAATGTGAAGTCTTTGGACCTGTAGTTCGTACACTAAAAGATGTAAAACCTATTAGATACAAATGGGTATTTAAGAGAAAACGAAATGAGAAAAATAAAGTTGTACACTACAAAACTCGACTTATAGCACAAGGTTTTTCACAAAGACCTGGTAAAGATTATGAAGAAACATATTCTGCTATAGTAGATACAATAACATTGTGCTATTTGATCAGTTTATCCGTATACCATAAATTACGTATGCATCTAATGGATGTGGTGACAACTTATTTATATGGATCATTAGATCATGATATCTATATAAAAATTTCTGAAGGACTAAATATATCTAAACCATCTAACGAATATTCACAAGGGTTATACTTAGTCAAATTGCAAAAATTTTTATATGGTATAAAGCAATTTGGATAAATGTGGTATAATCGTCTTACTGAGTAACTGGCAAAAAAGATATTAAAAAATGATGATATCTACCCATGTATTTTCATAAAAAAATTTTCATCTAGATTCATTATAATTGTTATATACGTTAATAATTTAAATATCATTAGAATTCTTGAAGAGATTCCAACAATTATAAAAGCTCTAAAAGAAGAGTTTGAGATGAAAGATCTCGAAAAGACTAAATTTTGTCTCGACTTGCAGATCAAACATGCAAAAAATGGGATCTTTGTTCATCAAACAACTTACATAGAAAAGTTCTTGAAGAGATTTTATATGGATAAGTTACATCTATTAAGTACTCCAAAGATCGTAAGGTCTTTAGATGTGAAAAAAGATCAATTCTGTCCTAAAGAAGAATTTGAAGATATCTTTTAGTCTTGAGTATTATATCTCAGTGCCATTGAAACACTAAAGTATCTTGCTAATAATACACGATTTGATATATCCTTTTCTGTGAATTTACTAGCAAAGTATAGTTCCTCTCCAACCAAAAGATATTGGAATAGAATTAAACAAATTTTTTGATATCTTCATATGAATCCAAGTCATAATTAGTTAGCTATGTAGATGCAGGATATTTGTTTGATCCACACAAAAGAAGATCTCAAACAAGATACCTATTCACATATAGTGATACAATTATATCATGAAGGTCCACAACACAGACGATAGCAGCAATATCATATAATCATGCTGAAATACTAGCGATACATAAAGCAAGTTGCGAGTGTTTTGGCTCAGAAGCTTAATCAAATATATTCTATCATCATGTGGACTAATTGATCAAAAACTAGCTCTAACTATTCTGTTTGAAGATAATACAGCATATGTTGCTCAACTTAAGGGTGGATATATCAAAGGCAATATAACAAATTTAAAGGATATTTCTCCTAAATTTTTCTTCACTCGTGACCTTAAAAATTAGAGAATAATTGATGTCCAACAGATTCGCTCAAATAATAATATGGTAGATTTATTTACAAAGTCACTTCCAAAATCCGAATTTGAAAGATTGGTACATCAGATGGAGGTGCGTCAATTTCGAGATGTTAAATAATATTGACAAGAGTGAGAGGCTGTATTTTTTTTCCTTGGTTATGTTTTTGTCCTTATTGATTTTTCTTAATAAGGTTTTTAACGAGGTAGTCGCATCACAAAGGATATTATACTTTTTTTCCTTCATTAAAGTTTTTTTTCCTTTGGTTTTTCTTTTATAAGATTTTAATGAGGTATAATCCTAAATAGACATCTAAGGAGAGTGTTGTGACATGGATGCCTATTTAATAATTATGACTTTATTATATGAGCTGCTCCCTTTTTCAATAGTGAAAGGTTCGAGTTCTCAAGATAGACTAAACTTAATGAAGTATGAAAATGTGATCTTTGTATATATATAAATAGGAAATTATGGTCTGAGACAGAACACACAACACTAGCGTAAAACACTTCTCTATATATAGGTACGCTCATCACCATATGAAAAAGTAAATGTACATATGAATTATCTTAGTTATATTGAGATAATAATATTAGAGAATATTAATACTAGAATCTTTTATTTATACTTCTTTATTTTATATTTATTTCATCTTCCTTATTTATTTATTTATTTTACAGCGAGTGTAGCGAACACGTGCTGGGAGAGGGAAGTTCCCGTACTGCTAGAGACCGGAAAGCATACGGCTAGTGATTGCATGGAGAGCTTGGTGCTCTCCTTTTCCTTCTCCCTCTCCTTCTTGCCCTTAGCAGCGGGATTGGCGGCAGTGGCATCGAAGTTGCGCAGATGGCGGGGATGAGGGTTAGAAGTAAGAAGGTTATCGGAGCTGTGGTGGCTTTGAGGGTCAAGATCTTATGCAAAAGCATCGTCGTTGATGGTCTTCATCTTCACATAATCATATCCCCTTTACTACTCTATACTCTCCTTTCCATAGTTATCAGAACCGAACCGGTAATCAATCCGGTCATATGACTGGGTCATCGAGTCACTGGTTTAACCGGTGGGTCACTAATTCATCCGGTTAATCCAGTCATAATTAAAAAATATAAAATTATATAAATAAAATTAAAATAATATATTAAAACTTAAAATGCAAGTCTTTGCAAATATTAATAATCTAATATCAATTTTTAAACATAACTAAAGATCTAAAAAAAAGATAATAAAGTAGTCTCTAGTACAAAATATATTCTCAATTTAAATCAACAAGGGCGAACGAAGAACACAATTGATAAATCAAGTCTAAGGAGTGACCTCAAGCAAGATCAGTCTTCCCTCTATTATTGTAAACTCTTTTAGTGGTAAGATTAGGAGTTGATGATGATGCTTGTTCTTGAGATGGTGGCGTTTCTCATGGTGTTTGAGATGAAAACATTTTTAAAATTCTAGCAAAAAAAATACAAGATTTTCAACAACCAAAAATTTACCTAAGTGAGTTTTTCAACAACACAGCAACAACCACCAAAGTATTCAATTCAAACGTTATCCATCAACAAAATTCAAGTATTCAACTCAAACATTATCCAGCAACAAAAAAAATTATCCAGGAAGTATTCAACTCAAAATCTCAAACATTATCCAGCAACAAAAAAATTATCTCATGTTATCTAGCAAAGTATTCAACACTGTTATCCACTTATCTAGTAATAAAAAGATTATCTCAGGTTATCCAGCAAAGTATTCAACTCTGTTATCCACTTATCCAACAACAAAAAGATTATCTCAGGTTGAACAGCAACTCTAAACTCTAAATATTAACCAAATTCAATAACAATTCTAACTCAAATTTTCTCAAGTTCAACAACTCTAAAACCAAATACAACAGCAATATGAACCACATTCAATAACACTTCTAAGTTCCTAACTCAAATTTTCTTAAGTTCAACAACTCTAAAACCAAATACAACAGCAACATTAACCAGATTCAATAATAATTCTAAGTTCCTAAATCCTAAATCAAATTTTCTCAAGTTCAAACTCAAATTTCCTCAAGTTCAACAACTCTAAAACCAAAATACAACAGTAACATTAACTAGACTCAGTAACAATTCTAAGTTTCTAACTCAAATTCTCTCCAGTTCAGAAACTCTAAAACCAAATACAACAGCAACAATTACCAGATTCAACATCAATTCTAGTGAAAGAATAGAGTAGAAAACTTGAACTTGAAGGGAGATCACCTGATTGACTGATTCTGACATCGCGACTGGCGCGACACAAGATGACGACAACCAACACCCGAGGTAGCAGCTGTTGCTTGACTGGTTCCGTCTGCTTTTGCCGCTGACGAACCAAATGAAGGGGCACGGGACCGCAACGACAACCGATGTGAGGGGACGAGGTGAGAGACTGAGAAAGAAACGAAGTGAGTTTGTGAGAGACTGAGAGTGACGACTGTCGAGGTGAGGGAAGAAACAAGAGAGCGACGAGTGTAAGGGTGAGGATGTGAGCCAGTGAGTGAGGGAGAGAGCACAAAGACGAGGCTTGCTGGGTTTGGGGGGGTTCCACTCAGTCTTAGCTTTGGCCATTAAGGTTTTATTGAAAGTGAAGATGGGGGTTTTGAAACGACGCCGTTTCAAGTTTTAAGGAGGAAAAAAATAATAAACTTAACCCGGATTGTGTTATATTAAGCAGCCGGGTCACCAGGTTCCATAAAAATTTGTCGGGTTTAACTGAGTTCGAACGGATCCAATACACATCCGGTTCAACGAGTGGCTCGACCCAGTCAAGTAATCGAGTAACCGGATTTCCGATCGAACTAGCCGGGTCAAGCCGGGTCTAATAACTATGCTCCTTTCATACTCTTTAATACGTCATAATTCAATTCACACTTCACAATAATCTCTCCACCAATAACATTGTTACGGGATTCAAATACATATATGCTATAACTATCACTATATTTATAATAATTAAATTAATGAAATAAATTAATTTAATTTTACTATTAATAAAACTGATAAACATCTTATGATTTAATTTGAGAGACAAACACTCACAACTGATCTGCTTTCATTGTTTATGACTTGTGCAAATCGGTGATTGACAAGTTCGACCAATCATACGCTCACTACAACATTTTGTGTCTATGGCCACGGTTTTTTTGGTCACGGTAAAAAACCGTGATCATAGACCCTCTATGGTCACAGTTTTTTTGGGTGACGAAAAAAAAGTTATAGTCATGTTTTTTTTGGAAAGGGACACCATAGAGTACCTATGGTCACATTTTTTAAAAAAAGGGTGACCTAAAAGGGTCTATGGTCACAGTTTTGAAGGGTAACCTAAATGGGTCTATGGTCATGGTTTTTTACAGTGACTAAAAAGGTGGCCTAAAAGAGTCTATGGTCATGGTTTTGGGGGTGACCTAAAGGGGTCTATGGTCACGGTTTTGGGGGGTGGCCTAAAAGAGTCTATGGTCACGGTTTTGGGGGTGACCTAAAAGGGTCTATGGTCACGGTTTTTTACAGTGACCAAAAAGGGGCTATGGTCACGGTTTTTCAAAAAAAGGGTGACCTAAAAGGGTCTATGGTCACGGTTTTGGGGGGTGACCTAAAGGGTTCTATGTTCATGGTTTTGGGGGTGGCCTAAAAGGGTCTATGGTCACGGTTTTGGGGGTGATCTAAAGGTGTCTATGGTAACGGTTTTTTACAGTGACCAAAAATGGTCTATGGTCACGATTTTTCGAAAGGCTGACCTAAAAGGGTCTGTGGTCACGGTTTTGGGGGGTAAACTAAAGGAGTCTATGGTCACGGTTTTGGGCGGTGACCTAAAGGGGTCTATAGTCACGGTTTTAGGGGGTGACTTAAAGGGGTCTATGGTCACGGTTTTTTACAGTGACAAAAAAAAGGCTATGGTCACGTTTTTTCAAAAAAAGGTGACCTAAAAGGGTCTATGGTCATGGTTTTGGGGGGTGACTGATGAGCGGATAACTTATACGCTTTTTGGCATTATTTTTAGTATGTTTTTAGTAGGATCTAGTTACTTTTAGGGATGTTTTCATTAGTTTTTATGTTAAATTCACCTTTCTAGACTTTACTATGAGTTTGTGTGTTTTTCTATGATTTCAGGTATTTTCTGGCTGAAATTGAGGGACTTGAGCAAAAATCAGATTCAGAGGTTGAAGAAGGACTGCTGATGCTGTTGGATTCTGACCTCCCTACACTCAAAGTGGATTTTCTAGAGCTACAGAACTCAAAATGACGCGCTTCCAATTGCGTTGGAAAGTAGACATTCAGGGCTTTCCAGCAATATATAATAGTCCATACTTTGGCCGAGTTTAGATAACACAAAAGGGCATTGAACGCCAGTTCTATGCTGCTGTCTGGAGTTAAATGCCAAAAACACGTCACAAACCAGAGTTGAACGCCAGAAACACGTTACAACCTGGCGTTCAACTCCAAAAGAAGCCTCTGCACGTGGAAAGCTAAAGCTCAGCCCAAGCACACACCAAAGTGGGCCCCGGAAGTGAATTTATGCATCAATTACTTACTTCTGTAAACCCTAGTAACTAGTTTAGTATAAATAGGACTTTTTACTATTGTATTTTCATCTTATGATCTTTTGGAAGATCCTGGATTGTATTTTTGATCCTGTGATCTCGTTTTGGGGACTGGCCATTCGGCCATGCCTGGACCTTTCACTTATGTATTTTCAACGGTAGAGTTTCTACACTCCATAGATTAAGGTGTGGAGCTCTGCTGTTCCTCATGAATTAATGCAAAGTACTACTATTTTTCTATTCAACTCAACTTATTCCGCTTCTAAGATATTCATTCGCACTTCAACATGAATGTGATGAACGTGACAATCATCATCATTCCCCCACGAACGCGTGCCTGACAACCACTTCCGTTCCACCTTAGATTGGATGATTATCTCTTGGATCTCTTAATCAGAATCTTCGTGGAATAAGCTAGATTGATGGCAGCATTCATGAGAATCCGGAAAGTCTAAACCTTGTCTGTGGTATTCCGAGTAGGATTCTGGGATTGAATGACTGTGACGAACTTCAAACTCGCGAGTGCTTGGCGTAGTGACAGATGCAAAAGGACGGCGAATCCTATTCCAGTATGATCGAGAACCTCAGATGATTAGCCGTGCTGTGACAGAGCATTTGGACCATTTTCACAAGAGGATAGGATGCAACCATTGACCACGGTGATGCCTCCAGATGATTAGCCATGTAGTGACAGCGCATCGGACCATTTTCACAGAGAGGATGAAAAGTAGCCATTGACAATGTTGATGTCCTTACATAAAGCCAGCCATGGAAAGGAGTAAGACTGATTGGATGAAGACAGCAGGAAAGCAGAAGTTCAGAAGAACGAAAGCATCTCTATATGCTTTATCTGAAATTCTCACTAATGATATACATAAGTATTTCTATCTTTATTTTCTGCTTATTTATTATTATTATTCGAAAACTCCATAACCATTTGATATCCGCCTGACTGAGATCTACAAGATGACCATAGCTTGCTTCATACCAACAATCTCCGTGGGATCGACCCTTACTCACGTAAGGTTTTATTACTTGGACGACCCAGTGCACTTGCTGGTTAGTTGTATCGAAGTTGTGAATGAAAAACGATTTATTAAGACGTGCGTACAGAGTTTTTGGCGCCGTTGCCTGAGATCACAATTTCGTGCACCAATTTGGCGCCGTTGCCGGGGATTGTTCGAGTTTGGAAAACTGACGGTTCATCTTGTTGCTCAGATTAGGTAATTTTCTTTTTGTTTTATTTTCAAAAATTTTTCAAAAAAAATCTTTCAAAAAAAAAATATTTTTTTTCTTTTGTTTTCGAAAAATTATTCAGAATTTTTAAGAATGAATTCTAGTGTTTCATGAAACATGTTGAAGCCTGACTAGCTGTAAAGCCATGTCTAAATTCATTTGGACTGGGGCTTCCAACCCAACATTATCAAGAGCAAGCTAGTTGTTGCTAATCCACTTGCTGCTGTTCCAGATCCACTTGATTTACATGCTAAAGCTTGACTGGCTATTAAGCCATGTCTAACCCTCAGATTGGAGCTTTAGACTAAGAGTGCAAGATTCCTGGAATTCATATTAAAAATTTTGGAATCCTTATTTTTCTTTTTCACAAATAATTTTCGAAAAATACAAAAAAATTATAAAATCATAAAAAATCAAAAATATTTTGTGTTGCTTGTTTGAGTCTTGAGTCAATTTTTAAGTTTGGTGTCAATTGCATTTTTTCTAAAATTTTTATACATTTTTTCGTAAATTCATGCATTCATAGTGTTCTTCATGATCTTCAAGTTGTTCTTGGTAAGTCTTCTTGTTTGATCTTGATTTTTTCTTGTTTTGTGTCTTTTCTTGTTTTTCATATGCATTCTTGCATTCATAATGTCTAAGCATTATAGATTTCTAAGTTTGGTGTCTTGCATGTTTTCTTTGCATATAAAAATTTTCAAAAATATGTTCTTGGTGTTCATCTTGACATTCATAGCATTCTTGCATGCATTAATTGTTTTGATCTAAAATTTTCATGCATTGCATCATTTTTCATGTTTTTCTCTCTCATCTTTAAAAATTCAAAAGCCAAAAAAAAAATATCTTTCCTTTTTTCTCTCATAAATTTCGAAAATTTGGATTGACTTTTTCAAAATTTTTAAAATTCAATTGTTTCTTATGAGTCAAACCAAATTTTCAATTTAAAAATCTTATCTTTTTCAAAATCTTTTTCAAAAAATCAAATCTTTTTCATTTTTCTTATTTATTTTCGAAAATTATAAAAATATTTTTCAAAAATCTTTTTCTTCATTCTATATTATAATTTTCGAAAATATCTTCAACAATTAATGTTTTGATTCAAAAATTTCAAGTTTGTTACTTACTTGTTAAGAAAGATTCAAACTTTAAGTTCTAGAATCATATCTTGTGATTTCTTGTGAGTCAAGTCATTAATTGTGATTTTAAAATTTAAATCTTTTTCAAAACTAATTTCAATCATATCTTTTCAAAAATATCTTTTTATCTTATCTTTTTCAAAGTCATATCTTTTTCAAAAATTTGATTTTAAAATATCTTTTCTAACTTCTTATCTTATATTTTCAAAATTGATTTTCAAAATTTGTTTCAACTAACTAACTAACTTTTTGTTTGTTTCTTATCTTTTTCAAAACTACCCAACTAACTCTCTCTCTCTAATTTTCGAAAATATCTCCCTCTTTTTCAAAAATTCTTTCTTATTAACTAATTGTTTCAAAATTCAATTTTAATTTATTTCTTCTTTTAATTTTCGAAAATCACTAACCATTTTTCAAAAATAATTTTGGAAAATTCTCTTTCTCTTTCATCTCCTTCTATTTATTTATTCATCTACTAACACTTCTCTTCATCTCACATCTCTGCTCTCCTCACCCTTGTGTTTCTTTCCTTACATTACATTCTTTTCTTCTTCTTTTCTTTTACTCACACAGGGACCTCTATACTGTGGTAAAAAGGATCCCTATTATTATTTTTCTGTTCCCTCCTTTTCATATGAGCAGGAGCAAGGACAAGAATATTCTTGTTGAAGCAGATCCAAAACCTGAAAGGACTCTGAAGAGGAAACTAAGAGAAACTAAATTACAACAATCCAGCAAGCACCTTTCAAAAATTTTTGAACAAGAAGAGAAGATGGCAGCCGAAAATAATAATAATGCAAGGAGGATGCTTGGTGACTTTACTGCACCTAATTCCAATTTACATGGAAGAAGCATCTCCATTCCCACCATTGGAGCAAACAATTTTGAGCTGAAACCTCAATTAGTTTCTCTGATGCAGCAAAACTGCAAGTTTCATGGACTTCCATCTGAAGATCCTTTTTAGTTCTTAACTGAATTTTTGCAGATCTGTGATACTGTTAAGACTAATGGAGTAGATCCTGAAGTCTACAGGCTCATGCTTTTCCCTTTTGCTTTAAGAGACAGAGCTAGAGTGTGGTTGGACTCTCAACCCAAAGATAGCCTGAACTCTTGGGATAAGCTGGTCACGGCTTTCTTAGCCAAGTTCTTTCCTCCTCAAAAGCTGAGTAAGCTTAGAGTGGATGTTCAAACCTTCAGACAAAAGGAAGGTGAATCCCTCTATGAAGCTTGGGAGAGATACAAGGAACTGACCAAAAAGTGTCCTTCTGACATGCTTTCAGAATGGACCATCTTGGATATATTCTATGATGGTCTGTCTGAATTAGCTAAGATGTCATTGGATACTTCTGCAGGTGGATCCATTCACCTAAAGAAAATGCCTGCAGAAGCTCAAGAACTCATTGACATGGTTGTTAATAACCAGTTCATGTACACTTCTGAGAGGAATCCTGTGAGTAATAGGACGCCTCAGAAGAAGGGAGTTCTTGAAATTGATACTCTGAATGCCATATTGGCTCAGAATAAAATATTGACTCAGCAAGTCAATATGATTTCTCAGAGTCTGAATGGAATGCAAGCTGCATCCAACAGTACTCAAGAGGCATCTGCTGAAGAAGAGGCTTATGATCCTGAGAACCATGCAATAGCAGAGGTGAATTACATGGGTGAACCATATGAAAACAACTATAACCCCTCATGGAGAAATCACCCAAATCTCTCATGGAAGGATCAACAAAAGCCTTAACAAGGCTTTAATAATGGTGGAAGAAACAGGTTTAGCAATAGCAAGCCTTTTTCATCATCCACTCAGCAACAGACAGAGAACTCTGAACAAAATACCTCTAATTTAGCAAACTTAGTCTCCGATCTATCTAAGGCTACTGTGAGTTTCATGAATGAAATAAGGTCCTCCATTAGAAATTTGGAGGCACAAGTGGGCCAGCTGAGTAAGAAGATCACTGAAACCCCTCCTAGTGCTCTCCCAAGTAATACAAAAGAAAATCCAAAAGGAGAGTGCAAGGCCATTGATATAACCATCATGGCTGAATCCAAGAAGGAAGGGGAGGACGTGAATCCCAAGGAGGAAGACCTCCTGGGACGTACAGTGATCAATAAGGAGTTTCCCTCTGAGGAACCAAAGGAATCTGAGACTCATCTAGAGACCATAGAGATTCCATTGAACCTCTTTATGCCATTCATGAGCTCTGAAGAGTATTCTTCTTCTGAAGAGAATGAAGATGTTACTGAAGAGCAAGTTACCAAGTACCTTGGTGCAATCATGAAGCTGAATGCCAAATTATTTGGTATTGAGACTTGGAAAGATGAACCTCCCTTGTTCACCAATGAACTAAGTGATCTGGATCAACTGACATTGCCTCAGAAGAAACAGGATCTTGGAAAGTTCCTAATACCTTGTACCATAGGCACCATAATCTTTGAAAAGGCTCTGTGTGACCTTGGTTCAGGGATAAACCTCATGCCCCTCTCTGTAATAGAGAAACTGGAAATCTTTGGGGTGCAAGCTGCTAAAATCTCATTAGAGATGGCAGACAATTCAAGAAAACAGGCTTATGGACAAGTAGAGGACGTGTTAGTAAAGGTTGAAGGCCTTTACATCCCTGCTGATTTCATAGTCTTAGATACTGGGAAGGATGAGGATGAATCCATCATCCTTGGAAGACCCTTCCTAGCCACAGCAAGAGCTGTGATTGACGTTGACAGAGGTGAATTAGTCCTTCAATTGAATGAGGACTCCCTTGAGTTTAAAACTCAAGGACATCCTTCTGTAAACATGGAAAAGAGGCACAGTAAGCTTCTCTCAAAACAGAGTCTAAGTTTGGTGTTGAACTCCCATATCCAAACTCTAAGTTTGGTATTGGGGAGTCTCAACAATGCTCTGAACATCTGTGAGGCTCCATGAGAGCCCACTGTCAAGCTATTGACATTAAAGAAGCGCTTGTTGGGAGGCAACCCAATTTTTATTTATCTAATTTTTATTTATTTTTATTGTTATTTCATGTTTTATTAGGTTCATGATCATGTGGAGTGACAAAATAAATATAAAAATTGAAAACGGAATCAAAAACAGCAGAAGAAAAATCACACCCTAGAGGAGGATCTCACTAGCGTTTAAACGCCAGTAAGGAGCATCTGTCTGGCGTTCAACGCCAGAATAGAGCATGTTTCTGGCGTTGAACGCCAGAAACAAGCAGCATCCTGGCGTTCAAACGCCAGAAATGCACAGTGAAGAAGAGCTGGTGCTGAACGCCAGAAACAAGCATCTGGCTGGCGTTCAACGCCAGAAATATGCTGCATCTGGGCATTGAACGCCCAGAACAAGCATCAATTCGGCGTTTAAACGCCAGAATTGCATGCAAAGGCATTTTACATGCCTAATTGGTGCAGGGATGCAATTCCTTGACACCTCAGGATCTGTGGACCCCACAGGATCAACTCAGCATCTGTGGACCCCACAAGATCTCCACCTACCTCCACTCACTCTCTTCCCTCTTCTCAATGTTCATCCTCTCTTCCCAATAAACACTCTTCCCCAAAACTCTTCACCAATCACCTCAATCTCTCTTCCCTATCACCACTTCACCACTCACATCATCCACTCTTCCCCATAAACCTACCTCATAAACTCCACCTACCTTCAAAATTCAAAATCAATTTCCCACCCAAAACCCACCCTTATGGCCGAACCTTACCCCCCTCCCTTCCCTATATATAGCCCTCCATTCTTCCTCATTTTCACACCACACAACCCTCTCTTCTCTTCTTGGCCGAATACACCTCTCCCTCCTCTCGTCCATATTTTCTTCTTCTTCTTCATCTATTCTTTCTTCTCTTGCTCGAGGGCGAGCAAAATTCTAAGTTTGGTGTGGTAAAAGCATAAGCTTTTTGTTTTTCCATTACCATTGATGGCACCTAAGACCGGAGAATCCTCTAGAAAAGGGAAATGGAAGATAAAAGCTTCCACCTCTGAGTCATGGGAGATGGAAAGATTCATCTCCAAAGCTCATCAAGACCACTTCTATGATGTTGTGGCCAAGAAGAAGGTGATCCCCGAGGTCCCTTTCAAACTCAAGAGAAATGAGTATCCAGAGATCCGACATGAAATCCAAAGAAGAGGTTGGGAAGTTCTAACAAACCCCATCCAACAAGTCAGAATTCTAATGGTTCAAGAGTTCTATGCTAATGCATGGATCACAAGGAACCATGATCAAAGTAAGAACCCGAACCCAAAGAATTATCTCACCATGGTTCGGGGGAATTACTTAGATTTTAGTCCGGAAAATGTAAGGTTGGCGTTCAACTTGCCAATGATGGAAGAGAATGCACGCCCCTACACAAGGAGAGTCAACTTTGATCAAAGGTTGGACCAAGTCCTCATGGACATATATGTGGAAGGAGCTCAATGGAAGATTGACTCAAAAGGCAAACCGGTTCAACTGAGAAGATTGGACCTTAAGCCTGTAGCTAGAGGATGGTTGGAGTTCATTCAACGCTCAATCATTCCCACTAGCAACCGGTCTGAAGTTACTATAGATCGGGCCATCATGATCTATAGCATCATGATTGGAGAAGAGGTGGAGGTTCATGAGATTATACCTCAAGAACTCTACAAGGTGGCTGACAAGTCCTCAACTATGGCAAGGTTAGCTTTTCCTCACCTCATTTGCCATCTATGCAATTCGGCTGGGATTGACATAGAGGGAGATATCCTCATTGATGAGGACAAGCCCATCACTAAGAAAAGGATGGAGCAAACAAGAGAGCCTATTCATGGATCTCAAGAAACGCATGAAGCTCATCACCATGAGATCCCGGAGATGCCTCAAATGCATCTTCCTCCACAAAACTATTGGGAGCAAATCAACATCTCCCTAGGAGAATTAAGTTCCAACATGGGACAACTAAGGGTGGAACATCAAGAGCACTCTATCATCCTTCATGAAATTAGAGAAGATCAAAAAGCAATGAGGGAGGAGCAATAAAGACAAGGAAGAGACATAGAAGAGCTCAAGGACATCATTGGTTCCTCAAGAAGGAAACGCCACCATCACTAAGGTGGACTCATTCCTTGTTCTTAAATTTTTTGTTTTTCGTTTTCTTTATGTTAAGTGCTTATCCATGTTTGTGTCTTATTACATGATCATTTGTATTTAGTAACTTTGTCTTAAAGTTATGAATGTCCTATGAATCCATCACCTCTCTTAAATGAAAACTGTTTTAATTCAAAAGAACAAGAAGTACATGAGTTTCGAATTTATCCTTGAACTTAGTTTAATTATATTGATGTGGTGACAATGCTTCTTGTTTTCTGAATGAATGCCTGAACAGTGCATATGTCTTTTGAAGTTGTTGTTTTAGAATGTTAAATATGTTGGCTCTTGAAAGAATGATGACAAGGAGACATGTTATTTGATAATATGAAAAATCATAAAAATGATTCTTGAAGCAAGAAAAAGCAGCAAAGAACAAAGCTTGCAGAAGAAAAAAATGGCGAAAAAAAAATATAGAAAAAAAAAAGAGAAAAAGCAAGCAGAAAAAGCCAAAAGCTCTTAAAACCAAGAGGCAAGAGCAAAAAGCCAGTAACCCTTAAAACCAAAAGGCAAGGGTAATAAAAAGGATCCCAAGGCTTTGAGCATCAGTGGATAGGAGGGCCTAAAGGAATAAAATCCTGGCCTAAGCGGCTAAACCAAGCTGTCCCTAACCATGTGCTTGTGGCGTGAAGGTGTCAAGTGAAAACTTGAGACTGAGCAGTTAAATTCAAGGTCCAAAGCAAAAGAAGAGTGTGCTTAAGAACCCTGGACACCTCTAATTGGGGACTTTAGCAAAGCTGAGTCACAATTTGAAAAGGTTCACCCAATTATGTGTCTGTGGCATTTATGTATCCGGTGGTAATACTGGAAAACAAAGTGCTTAGGGCCACGGCCAAGACTCATAAAGTAGCTGTGTTCAAGAATCAACATACTGAACTAGGAGAATCAATAACACTATCTGAACTCTGAGTTCCTATAGATGCCAATCATTCTGAACCTCAATGGATAAAGTGAGATGCCAAAACTCTTCAAGAGGCAAAAAGCTACAAGTCCCACTCATCTGATTGGAGCTATGTTTCATTGATAGTTTGGAATTTATAGTATATTCTCTTCCTTTCATCCTATTTGATTTTCAGTTGCTTGGGGACAAGCAACAATTTATGTTTGGTGTTGTGATGAGCGGATAATTTATACGCTTTTTGGCATTGTTTTTAGTATGTTTTTAGTAGGATCTAGTTACTTTTAGGGATGTTTTCATTAGTTTTTATGTTAAATTCACATTTTTCGACTTTACTATGAGTTTCTGTGTTTTTCTGTGATTTCAGGTATTTTCTGGTTGAAATTGAGGGACTTGAGCAAAAATTAGATTCAGAGGTTGAAGAAGGACTGCTGATGCTGTTGGATTCTGACTTCCCTGCACTCAAAGTAGATTTTCTGGAGCTACAAAACTCAAAATGGCGCGCTTCCAATTGCGTTGAAAAGTAGACATCCAGGGCTTTCCAGAAATATATAATAATTCATACTTTGGCCGAGTTTAGATGACGCAAAAGGGCGTTGAACGCCAGTTCTACGCTGCTGTCTGGAGTTAAACGCCAGAAACACGTCACAAACCAGAGTTGAACGCCAGAAACACGTTACAACCTGGCGTTCAACTCCAAAAAAAAGCCTCTGCACATGGAAAGCTAAAGCTCAGCCCAAGCACACACCAAGTGGGCCCCGGAAGTGAATTTATGCATCAATTACTTACTTCTGTAAACCCTAGTAACTAGTTTAGTATAAATAGGACTTTTTACTATTGTATTTTCATCTTATGATCTTTTGGAAGATCCTGGATTGTATTTTCGATCCTGTGATCTCGTTTTGGGGACTGGCCATTCGGCCATGCCTGGACCTTTCACTTATGTATTTTCAACAGTAGAGTTTCTACACTCCATAGATTAAGGTGTGGAGCTCTGCTGTTCCTCATGAATTAATGCAAAGTACTACTGTTTTTCTATTCAACTCAACTTATTCCGCTTCTAAGATATTCATTCGCACTTCAACATGAATGTGATGAACGTGACAATCATCATCATTCCCCCACGAACGCGTGCCTGACAACCACTTCCGTTCCACCTTAGATTGGATGATTATCTCTTGGATCTCTTAATCAGAATCTTCGTGGTATAAGCTAGATTGATGGCAGCATTCATGAGAATCCAGAAAGTCTAAACCTTGTCTATGGTATTCCGAGTAGGATTCTGGGATTGAATGACTGTGACGAACTTCAAACTCGCGAGTGCTGGGCGTAGTGACAGACGCAAAAGGAGGGTGAATCCTATTCCAGTATGATCGAGAACCTCAGATGATTAGCCGTGCTGTGACAGAGCATTTGGACCATTTTCACAAGAGGATAGGATGCAACCATTGACCACGGTGATGCCTCCAGATGATTAGCCATGTAGTGACAGCGCATCGGACCATTTTCACAGAGAGGATGAAAAGTAGCCATTGACAATGGTGATGTCCTTACATAAAGCCAGCCATGGAAAGGAGTAAGACTAATTGGATGAAGACAGCAGGAAAGCAGAAGTTCAGAAGAACGAAAGCATCTCTATACGCTTTATCTGAAATTCTCACCAATGATATACATAAGTATTTCTATCTTTATTTTCTGCTTATTTATTATTATTATTCGAAAACTCCATAACCATTTGATATCCGCCTGACTAAGATCTACAAGATGAACATAGCTTGCTTCATAACAACAATCTCCGTGGGATCGACCCTTACTCACGTAAGGTTTTATTACTTGGACGACCCAGTGCACTTGCTGGTTAGTTGTATCGAAGTTGTGAATGAAAAACGATTTATTAAGACGTGCGTACAGAGTTTTTGGCGCCGTTGCCTGAGATCACAATTTCGTGCACCAGTGACCTAAAGGGGTCTATGGTCACAGTTTTGGGGGTGACCTAAAGGTGTCTATGGCACGATTTTTTACACTGACCAAAAATGGTCTATGGTCACAGTTTTTCGGAAGGGTGACCTAAAAAGGTCTATGGTCACGGTTTTGGGGGGTGACCTAAAAGAGTCTATGGTCACGGTTTTGGAGAGTGACCTAAACGAGTCTATGCCGACGGTTTTGGGGGCAACCTAAAGGAATCTATAGTAACAGTTTTGGGGGTGACTTAAACGGGTCTATGGTCACAGTTTTAATCATTTGAGTTTTAATTAATTAAGATTTTTATGTATTTTTTTATAATTTTAAATATTTTATCTTTTTAAAATTTAAAAATTTTAATAATTAAAAACTAATAATAATTTTATATAATTTACTTTAAATATTAAAATTTTAAATCTAATTTTATAAATAAAAAATTAAGTTGAATACTATTAATTTAAAATTAAAAAATGACTTAGAACTTAATAATATAAAAAATAATTTAATAACTTAATAATGGATGAAAAACTAACCCATCATCAGTGACCACTTATAATGCCAAATTCGTTTTAATTATAGTTTAAGTTTTAGCCATGGTACAGTATAAGATAATTGGAACAATATAAAAATTAATTTTGTACACTATACGGCGCTGTTTCATTCACTAAGGTAACCCAGTACCCTAATCCCATAGTTATCAAATCCGGCTCGACCTGGCCGGTTCGACCGAAAACCCGGTCACTCGATCACCTGGCCGGACCGAGCTTCCAGTTGAACCATTCATGCAACATGTAACATCCGCATTTTTGAAAATCTAAATATAAATAAATTGTAATTTTATCTAATTAAGTTTAAACTTTATAATTTTAGAAATTATTCTATTAGAAATAATTAAATAGATTTAGAGATAATTTTATTTTAAATCAAATAAGATTCTTGAGTAATTTTATTATAATTGAAATATTTTGTATAATTTTAGTAATTGAAAAATAAGAAAGTATTGTACAATTTAATTTAAGTAACTTTTATTATGAAAAGTTATGAGTTATTATTAATTTGAACTCTTTATTTTATAAACTAATCTATTAAGAGTAATTAAATTAGTTTTACTAATATTTAGAATTAATTCCATTAATATTCTTGTGTAAATTTTATAGTTGGTTATTTTATATAATTTGAAATTAAAGATATGATAGAAATATAATGAAAGGTCATATAATTTGATTTAGGTAATTGATATTTCGAGTTTAACCGTATTTTATATAATGTGATTAGTATATTTACTTTATAATTTAAATTAGAAATACTTATTTGAGTTCATTAATAAATTGATAAATAAAATTTTATGTATTTTAAAAGTAATCTTTATAATATTATATTTGAATCTTAAATTGTTATTCTATCTCAAATATTTTATAAAAATGGTTATATTACTCATATATATTTTTCCTTAACCCTAAATTCCTAATTAAAAACCTAATTTTGCCCTAAATTGAGAAAACACACACGCAAAACACATTCAAAACGGGAAAGAAAGGAAACAGGGGAAGCTCGAAGGGGATGAGGGAGAAAGGAAGAGAGGGAGGAGGAAGGAACGGCGCCGGTTGAGACCTTGCCGCCGTCACCGTTGCCATCGTTGCACGAGAGAAGGGAGAGGCTCGCAGTGGAAGAGTCGAGAGAGAACCTAATGCGAAGAGAGGACAACGCATGAGAGGGAGACAGAGGTCGCGATGGAGCTGTCCCGCCGCCTACGCCGCGCCCTACCACCGTTGCCGAGCTTCCATAGCCGCCACGTTTCACCGCCGTTGAGGGTGTCTCCACCACCGAACCTTGGTCGATGCTACTGCCACTGTACGCGAGAGGAAGAGGAGCGATGAGACAGAACACAACTGAGGGAGAGTAGTGGGTTGTTGTCGGCGCCGAAATTCTTGGGTGCCGCCGTCGTTCATGGTGAGTTAATCGTGCCTAGCTACCACAATCACCACCTCTGAACCTTATTTGCTTTGTAACCACCTTCTGTTTATTTCTGATGTTCCTGGCTCTACTGTATTTGTTGGAATTGTCAATTTGCCATCAGAGAAAGCAAGCTGCCGCCGCCATATTTCAACTTGGCCAGCATCATCCTCCTTGTTCTGATTCCAATTTCTCCAATTTTGAAACCATAACACTCTCATCCTTGCTCAGATTCTATTTCGTTCCTCCACGATGTACTTGTTCTAATCATGGTAGTCTTTGTCTTTATTTTATCTCAGCCCTTTTGGCTCCCATTTTCTACTACAATTAGGTCAAGTATTTACGTTGGTGCTGCCTTGGGGCTGTTGAAGCTACGGCTAGTTCTGTAGTAGGTTGTTGCTGCCACCAATGCTGGTTTAGGTAGAATGATGAGGCTGCGATGTTGAGGGCGCAGTCCAGCCTGCTGTCTCGCCATAATTCTGCCTTCAGTTTCTTTTAATTGCGACATCGAGGTAGGGGGTTTAACTTAAACGATTTTAATTTAAGAATGCTCACAAAGTTTATTAAATAATTGCAAATAGGTTTAATTGTTGTGAATAATTGATTGGCTATATGGATGTTGAATATGATTGAGCTTGTTGATTTTATGAGATTGATTGTTTATGTGTGAATTATGAATTGTTGATAAATGATTGCTGATAGTGTTGAATCTTGATGTTATTAGTTGATTGCTGTTGAGCTGGTTATTAGATATATTATAATGGTGGTGGACTTAGTTGGTGTTTGTTTGAAATTGATTTTGAGAGGAATTGAAGGTTGAATTTTGAAATATTAAATCTTTGTAGGAAGCCTGATTTTTTTGAGATAAACGGCAATTTTGAAAAGCAAACCAGTAATTCGATAATGATCGAAATAATGAGATTAAAGGTTAAAGTGAATTACAATAAGTATAGTTGCTAAGATTTAAATTTTGAAGGTTTCGTATTAATTAGAGAATTAGTTATGATTTTTCAAAGTTGTATTCTAAAATCAAATTTTCTGCATTACTTTTAAACGAAGTCAGAAACTTTGAAAAGCTATAACTAATTCTGTGATGATCGGAATTGCATGGGACTAAGTCTGGATCAAACTTGGAAATGTATAGATCTGGACTGGAAATTTTGAGGTATTTTCTTTAAATACACAATTTATGGTGAATTTTTAAAGTTAGGTCGATAAATCTGCCCTGCAGCAGAAAAGTTCAAACAGGGCAGCAAATTGTTTGTCTTGCTGCAATTTCTACAAGCTAAGTTTTGGAGCGAAACCAATTTTGTTTTAAAATTTGATTAACTTGGTTTATTGCTCTAAAACTTCAGAATTTTAGGAGTTAAGAATTGGGAGTTGTGGATTTTTGAAAGTTAATGATTAAAGCTGGAGAGAATCAATTTTCAGCAAGTTATGCATCAACTTCCAATGCTTGTAACTCTTAGAATTGAAATGAAATTGGGTTGCAACCAAGACACACTTATTGTTAGATAAGTTAGGAGTTTATAAACCAAACTTTAGCCTATTTAAGTTTTGTAGTAAAAGTTATACAAGTTGAAAGATACTAAGCTTGTTGGTTTCTAAAACAGATTTTGATTTATTTTTACCTAACTTTCAAGTTATGTAACTTCTTTATTAAAAGTGATATTGACCTGGAACTAATTGAGAAAGAAATTTGGATAAGTTAAGTTTAACCATATTAATTTTAAAGGTGGTTTAATTTAATTTGAATTTGATATGGAATTTTAAATGTTGTACGCTGCTGCTGTTTTCTAGTTTTTAAGACACTGCAGAGCAGTCACGGTTTTACTTCTATTTCCGAAGCTAGAATAAGCGAAAAATTATAATTTTTAGTTATTTAGAAAGCTTAATCCGAGACGGTCATTTGGGCATAAAGTTTTTGTAATTCCGAAATTATTTGATATTTTAAAAATAAATTTGAGATTGGGCTGCCGATGTTGCTTTGGTGATTACGTTGGATATGAAATTTAAGAAATAGATTTTCTATACTATTATCAAATATTTTTGAGAATATATATTGTTATGGTAATTAATGATAAGAGGTTGGCGAGATGTAGAGAAAAAAGGAACCCGAAAGGGTGGCTAAGTCCTATTTTTAGAGGAAATTATGTCCGAATTTTTTATAAAAGTATAAGGATTTAATTAAAATAAATTTAACGCATGATGATAACTTCAACAATTCTTTTGAGAAAAGAGTAATATAATAAAGAGATATTTGTTTGTTTGTATGTTTGTTTCTTGAAGCAACCCACGAGATATTTATTTGTTTATCTGTTGCATTGAGGCAACCCAAAAGATGTTTGCTTATTTATCTGTTGCTTGAGACAATCCAAGAGATGTTTGTTTATTTATTTATTGCTTAAGGCAACCTAAGAGATGTTTGTTTATTTATCTGTTGCCCTGAGGCAACCCAAGAGCAATTTTCTGTTCCCAAGAGTATATATTTCTTGCGTTCGCTTCGTCGGAACCAGTGAAGCAGCATCTGCTCCCTCGGGTGATGGTGGTGGTCGTCTTCTCAACCAGGTGAGCTCCAGTTTTCAACCCTATTTTTTCTCTAGTTCAATGTTGATTTCAGTGAATTTGGTGGTTGTTGAATATGGTTGTTGCTGTTTCATTTAGTTTTTGGAGTTGTTGGCTTGTTGCTGTTATTTCTCTGCTTCGATGCTAATTTTGGTGAACCTGAGCAAATTTTAGAGTTGTTGTTGTTCTTTCTGGTGTTTGTTGAATGTTGATTTTTTAGAGTTGTTGTGCTGTTCTTTCTCTGGATCGATGTTAATTTCGGTGAATCTGAGCAAATTTTAGATGTGTAATGTTAAATACTTGTCTAAACTTTCAAAAGCTTTTAATTTTTAGTATATGTGTAATGTATATATATGTTTTGATGATATGTTTTTTTCCCTAAGTTGAAGAAAAATAAATGTAAGTGTTTATGTCTAATGTGACTTTTCTTTGTATGTTAATGAAGTAGGTGCTGAGCTTTCATATGGTAAAGTGGTTGAAACAAAAGTTTCTGAGCGTTGAGAAGGAAGCATAGCAATACCAGAAACAATCTATCCTGGCAGAGTCTGAATTGTATTGCTCTCACGTCTGTGGAACAATTTTGTTAATAGTTTCTACTTAGTGTTAGTGTGTATGTCACTGTATAACTGAGATTGAGACAAGTGTATTCACTCAACTATATTGATATGTTAGTTGGTTACTTTAATCACAACTTATCTTAATTGTTGATTATCATTTTTTATTTTTAGATTTATTTTGTAATTATCATCATTTTGGGATGTGATTATACTTTAAAAAAAATAAATCTCATAAAACAAAATAGGCTATGGTCATGGTTTTAAGGTGGGGTGACCATAGAGGCTATGGTCACGGTTTTAAAGAGGGGTGACCATAGAGGCTATGGTCATGGTAAAAACCGTGACCATAGATAAGGCTATGGTCACGGTTTTAAGGAGGGGTGACCATAAAGGCTATGGTCACGGTAAAAACCGTGACCATAGATAAGGCTATGGTCACGGTGACCATAGAGGCTATGGTCACGGTGAAAACCGTGACCATAAATAAAGCTATGGTCACGGTTTAAGGAGGGGTGACCATAGAGCTATGGCCACAGTGAAAACCGTGACCATAGATAAGGCTAAGGTCACGGTTTTAAAGAGGGGGTGACTGATAAACCATTATTTTATGATTTATATTGTGTTTAATTGTGTGGTTTTATCAAGTCCTTACCCACTTATTCATATGATTAGCATGTATTTACAATTCCTTCCTAAAATTGTTCCATGGTTGAAAACTTGCTTCCTATAGATCTTTTAATTATGTATTTTTATCCTCCTTTATACCATTCGATGCTGTGATCCGTGTGTTAAGTGTTTTAGGCCTCAGAGGGTGGGAGTGGCTTAGAGAATGGAAAGGAAGCTTGCAAAAAAGGAAGAAACACAAGAAACTAAGGAGATAACTAGCGAACAATGACGCGAGCGCATGGCTCACGCGAACGCACGAATTGGAGAAATCACAGTGACGCGAACGCGTGCCTGACGCAAACGCGTGGATTGAAATCTGCACGAATGACGCGAATACGTGAACGACGCGAATGCGTGGCAAGGAAATCGCTGAATGACGCGAACGCGTGGACGACGTGTACGCATGACCTGCACGATCTGCAAAAATTACAAGATACGCTGGAGACAATTTCGGGCCGCGTTTTAACCTAATTTTTGGCCCAGAAACACAGAATAAAGCAAAGGAATATGCAGAGACTCGGGAGGCATCCACACACATTGAGATTCATCATATTAGGATTACTTTAGTTTTGGATCTGAATCTAGATTAGTGTTACATTGATAGTTTATGCTTTTGTTTTGGATTGTGGATGTTGAAGAGCCATTACCTTCGTGAAGACTTACTTTAGTTTGTTTCCTTATCCTTTCCTCTTTTCAGTTGATTATTGACTCTATTCAATTAAGTATGTTACATTTTGAGTTTATTAATATATAGAGTTATTTTTATTTTTAATTAATTTTAATTCTCTCTATTTTATTTTATTCGATTATGTCTTCTTATATTTTTATGATTATTAAATCCATGTCAATGGAGTAGAAATTCCACTTGACATGGGGGTTAATTGAGAGGAGATACTTGAGTTAGAATGCTCAAGTGCTTAGTTACATTGGACGTTGTAGGCTAATTTTGTACCTACTAACACTAGACCTCCCCAAAGGAGAGGACTAGGAATTGCGGGTAAGAGTTAGTTCAATCACTATGCTTTCCCTTATTCAGTAAGGATTAACCAAGTGAAACAACAACCTCTTTACACTACACTTGAGAAGATTCCAACAAGGATAGAACTTCCAATTAATTATTCCACCAGTCAAGACATTTTAATATTAATAATAATTCTTAGTTGATTGTTTTAATTTACAATTACTTTTAATTACTCATTATCCGACTTAAACTTTCTAGAAATTTTTTGATTAATAAATTAGCACTCTTTTCTGCAACTCGTTGGGAGACGACCTGGGACTCATACTCCTAGTATTTTTATTTCTAAAATCTGTGACAACCTCTTTTAAATTGGTGAGGTAGATCTTAGCTGGTTAAGAGCCATACGTGCAACGCTATTCTTTTATTTGAATTCTCTTAATTGGTTAACTTCTGCCACGCACTAATTTTTGGTGCCGTTGCCGGGGAGTTACAATAGTGTGCTAAATTATTAATTGGTGTACATATTTTATTTTTAATTGCATATTTTATTTTTATTTCTGTTACCATGAGCTTCATGTCTTTCTCATTGAATGACGCGTTCATTGCCTGATCCGAGGTTAGTCCCATTTGACCCTGAAATTGAAAGAACTCTTTCACATATTAGATGAACTCGACGTCGGTTAGCCTCTGAGGGTGGTGAAGTGATTGTTATCAATTCACCAGTCTCATCTGAGGGCGAATCTGAACCGCCATCTGAGAGCGAAACAAGCTCATTTACTACTGATTCAGTTGATTCACGTGCAGGTGACATGGCAGAACCTAGGAGAATTACTCTCCAGGAGGCAGGAGCCCCGGACTTCACACTGCAACCGTATCAAGTGCGTCATCCAAATCTGGCTACAGGTTTTGAACTGAAGACTGCACTAATCAACTTGATGCCCAAGTTTCATGGCTTATCTACTCAAGAGCCTATCAAGCACCTTAGGAATTTCCAAACAACTTATTCTACTGTTAGGCGTCATGGTGCATCTGAAACTTCTATTCTGTTAACCGCTTTCCCATTTTCTCTTGAGGGAAAGGCGAGGGAGTGGTACTACACTCAACCTGAAGTGACTATTACTAACTGGGATACGCTTAGAAGAGAATTTTTGGAAAAATAATTTCCAGCTGAAGTTACTGATAGATTGAGGAAAGAGATTTCAATGATTGTTCAAGGCGAATCCGAGACTCTCTATGAATATTGGGAGCGCTTCAACAATCTCCTGGACGCATGTCTCCATCACATGATTGATAGACTAGTATTGATCATCTACTTCACTCAAGGCATGAACCCCCAGGATAAGACTACACTGGAAGGTGCTAGTAATGGTTCCTTGAAAAAGTACAAAACCGCAGATGAAGCATGGCAGCTAATTAGTGACTTAGCTGAGTCCACTAGGAATCACAGATAGAGGTGCAACCATCCCAAGGCTGTTGCTGAAGTTTCTTCTAGCATTGAAACTACTGCTCTCACACAGAGTATATGTGAAATGACCAACCTGCTGAAACAAATGCAGTTGAATCAAAAACAAGCACAACAAGCTCAGCCTCTCCCACCACAGCAAAGCCAACAGTTGGTCCCACAAAGAGTATGAGGGATCTGTGCTGATTATAGTCATTATACTGATGAATGTCCGCAGCTCCAATAGAAAGACAACACTGTGGTAGCCACTCACAACTTCTATGACCGCCCAAATCAATGATACAATCAACAAGGTGGCAACTACAACCAAAGTGGCAACTATAACCATGGATGGCAGGACAACTCCAATCAAGGATGGAAAGATAATTCTAACCCTGGCTGGAGGGACAACTATAACAGAGGAGGCAGAGACAATAATGAAAACCAGAGGTGGAATAACAATAACAACAGACAGCAGAATCAGAACCAACCTTACAGAGTACCTCACTTAAGACAATCACAAGGAACCAAGCACAACCAACAACAAGTTCCTCAGATCACTTATTCTAATTTTTCATCAAATGATGAGATGCTCCGTTCTCTTGCGCAAGGACAACAAGACATGCAGGCACAGCTGAACTCTAGTCTGAATGGCTTGACTGCCACTTTACAAGCTCTCGTCTCCCGGATGGATTCCTCACTTAATTCCACACATCAACCTTTAAGCTCCAATGAAATTCCTTCTCAACCCCTGCCTAATCCCAAGGGTGGCATCAATGCCATCACTTTGTGGTCCGGAACCACATTACAGGAGAGGAACCATGAGGAGCCAAGCCCACTAGAACACGTGCCAACAGAGGATGTGGTGAAAGTGGAAGATGCTGAAGAGGAAGAGGACGTACAAGACATAGTTGAAGAAGAGGAAGCTCAAGCACAGAATGAAGCACCAAGGGATGCAGAAGCTGCAAATCACGCCCATCCTATCCCTTTTCCACAACTTGCAAGGAAGCCCAGAAAGCAGATGGAACTTGATCCCAAAATGGTAGAAATATTCAAAAAGGTCGAGGTAACTGTTCCTCTTTTTGATGTTATTCAACAGGTACCTAAATACACAAAGTTTCTAAAGGATTTGTGCATACATAAAGATAAGATTAATGAATTAGAGACTATTCCTTTAGGTAGCTCTATATCTGCTTTAATGGAAAGTATACCTGAAAAATATAGTGATCCAGGTCCATGTATGGTTAACTGTACCATTGGAGGTGTAATATTTTCTGACTGCATGTGTGACTTAGGAGCGTGTGTTAGTATAATGCCTTTGTCTATATATGATACTTTGAGGCTCCCTCCCTTAAAAAGGTTGGCAGCTTGTTTTGTGTTAGCAGATAAGAGCATTATTACAGTAGTTGGAATTGCTGAAGATGTATTAGTGAGCATTAAGGGGCTCACATTTCCCATTAATTTCTATATCCTGGAAATGCCCCCTAATGACTCAGGAAGACCATCATCAATCCTGCTTGGAAGACCATTCTTGAAAACTTCAAAGTTCAAGCTGGATGCATTCTCAGGAACTTACTCCTTTGAGATAGATGGCAGAACAGTGAGTTTCAGTTTAAATGAAGCTATGAAGCATCCTCCGGAAGATCATTCTATCTTCCAATGCGACATTATTGATGAAACCATAGCTGAAGTTCACCAGGAAGACTTAGAAGAGAAGTACATAGAGCAAGGTCCAAGTGTGGGGACACTTTCTGAAAACAATGAGAACACTTTACCATTATTACCAGCCCCGGATGATCCAGAGCCTAGCTATGGGCAGAAATTAGAATTAAAGCCCCTTCCTCCACACCTCAAGTATGCTTACTTTGAGGACAAGCAAAATTTTCCAGTTATCATTGCAAGGGAACTCACTTCTCAACAAGAAGAACATCTACTCAGTGTGTTGAGAAAACATAAGAAAGCAATTGGATGGAGCTTGGTGGATATAGTAGGCATCAGCCCCCAAGTTTGTGAGCACAGAATATTCTTAGAAGAGGGAGCAAAGCCTGTCCGTCAGCCTCAAAGAAGATTGAATCCCACCATCTTAGAAGTTGTCAAGAAGGAAGTGACCAGGCTACCTGAAGCAGATATCATTTACCCGATCTCAGATAGTGAATGGGTCAATCCAGTACAAGTGGTGCCCAAGAATTCTGGAGTCACAATAGTAAGAAATGAGAATGGAGAGCTCCTGACAACTTGAGTGCATAATTCATGGAGAGTTTGTATTGACTATAGGCGTCTCAACCAAGCCATTCACAAGGATCATTACCCCTTGCCATTTTTTGATCAGATGCTTGATCGCCTGTCAGGTAAATCTCATTATTATTTTTTAGATGGTTATACAGGATACTTTTAAATTCATATAGCTCCTGAAGATCAGGAGAAGACCACTTTTACATGTCCCTTTGGAACGTATGCTTACAAAAGAATGCCTTTTGGCTTGTGTAATGCACCTACTACTTTCCAAAGATGCATTATGAGTATCTTTTCAGATCTTATTGAGAACTGTATGAAAGTTTTTATGGATGATTTTAGCATATATGGTGATTCATTTAGCCTTTGCTTGGATAGTTTATCTAGAGTATTAGACAGGTGTGTCAGTACAAACCTTGTGTTGAATTTTGAAAAATGTCACTTTATGGTAAGACAAGGAATTGTACTAGGACATGTTGTGTCTAATACTAGCATTTCTGTAGATCCAGCAAAGGTGGATGTTATTTCTAGTTTACATTACCCCTCCTCCGTGAGGAAAGTCCATTCGTTCCTTGGCCATGCAGGTTTTTACAAGAGATTTATTAAGGACTTCAATAAGGTAGCATTGCCTTTATCCAGATTGCTGCAGAAAGATATTGAGTTCGAGTTCAGTGAGAGCTGTATGTAAGCATTTGATAAGCTAAAGATCGCCCTGACTCAAGCTCCAATTGTAAGAGGACCAGACTGGAGCCAGCCATTTGAAATTATGTGTGATGCCTCCAACCATGCAGTAGGAGCGGCGCTGGCTCAACGCAAAGGTAAGGATCCTTTTGTGATTTCCTATGCATCTAAGACTTTAGACGCTGCTCAATCTAATTATACTACTATTGAAAAAGAGCTTCTTGCTATTGTTTTTGCTCTGGATAAATTCCGAACCTATTTACTTGGTACTAAGGTAGTAGTGTACTCAGACCATGCAGCTCTAAAATATTTATTAGCTAAAAAGGAGTCCAAACTAAGGCTAATACGTTGGATACTGCTGCTGCAAGAATTTGATTTAGAAATTAAAGATAGGAGTGGTAACCAGAATTTAGTGGCTGACCACCTGAGTCGCTTTGAGCACATTAAGGATGACTCCACTCCTATAAATGATAATTTCCCATTTGATAGCTTACAAGCAGTATCTGAAGTAGTTCCTTGGTATGCACTTGTAGCTAATTATCTAGTTAGCCACACTTTCCCTCCAACTTTTACCAAGCATCAAAGAGACAAGATAAAAAGCGAGTCCAAATATTATATATGGGATGACCCATATTTATGGAGGTGTGGTGCTGACCAGGTAATTAGACGGTGTGTGCCTCAATCAGAATTTCAGTCCATTTTAGAGGATTGCCACTCATCTGAGAGTGGAGGATATTTTGGCCCTCAAAGAATAGCTAGAAAAATTCTAGACTGCAGATTCTGTTGGCCTACTCTTTTAAAGACACTGCTGAATTTTGTAAATCTTGTTCCCCATGCCATAGGTTTGGTAATATATCCAAGAGGGATGAGATGTCTCAACATATTATGGTTTTCTATGAAATTTTTGATGTTTGGGGCATTGACTTCATGGGTCCATTCCCAAATTATAATGGTTACCTTTATATACTGTTAGCTGTAGATTATGTTTCTAAATGGGTGGAAGCAATTCCTATCCGCAATGATGATGCTAACACTGTTGTTTCCTTTGTTAGAAACCATATTATCTGTCATTTTGGATCACCACGAGCAATCGTGAGCGATCAAGCCACCCTTTTTTGTAACAGGAGACTAACAGGATTACTCAAGAAGCTTGGGATAATTCACAAAGTAGCAACAGCTTATCATCCCCAGACCAATGGGCAAGCAAAAGTCTCTAACAGAGAAATTAAGCATATTCTGGAAAAGATAGTAAAACCCTCATAGGAAGGACTGGAGTTCCAGGCTACAAGAAGCACTCTGGGCATATAGAACAGCGTACAAGACACCCATTGGGATAAGCCCCTTCCGCTTGGTATACGGAAAGGCTTGCCACCTCCCAGTAGAGGTGGAACACAAGGCTTTCTGGGCTGTGAAGGAGTGCAACAAGAATCCTAAGAAAGCTGGTGCTGAAAGAAAACTGCAACTAGCAGAACTAGAGAACCTTCGCCTAGAAGCATATGACAACTCCAGACGTTACAAGGAGAAAATGAAGGCTGTCCATGACAAGCATATAAAAAGGAGAGAATTCAGACCAGGAGAGTTAGTTCTTCTATATAACTCCAGACTGAGGCTTATGCCAGTTAAACTAAGATCAAGATGGGAAGGCCCCTACAGAGTAGAAAAGGCAGAGCCATACGGAGTTTTCCACCTGGGTCATCCTACTAGCTCCAAATTTCTGAAGGTCAATGGACATCGTCTGAAGCTTTACCATGGTGAGAAGATGAAGAATTATAAGGAACTAGAGGTCTTCCTCTTGGAAGACCCACCGATAGAAGCAGAATGAGTCTAACGAGCGTCCAACTTAAGGACGTAAAAGCAAAGTGCTAGGTGGGAGACAACCCACCATGGTATGATCGTTCTGTTTCAGTCTTAGTTTTATTTCTGCTTTATTTTATTTTTATAATGTTAACGACTCTTCTCATTATCCCTGCATATAGCTGCATATAGTTTGCATTTGCATTAGCATTATGCATATCTTATTTAAAAAAAATAAAAAAATAAAAAAGCAAGCACGCGACGTGTAAGCGTCGCTGACGCGTCCGCGTCACCAGTGCGTTTTGAAGAAAAGAGAATTGGACAGAGAGTCACGCGAGAGCGTGGCTGGAGGCGTGCCCTAGGCACAATCATGCCCACGCGACCGCGTCACTCACGCGGCCGCGTCATTTGGAAAATAAGCCTCCCACGCGTTCGCGTCACCCACGCGAACGCGTGCCCCAAAAAATCAACGTAAAAGAGGTGTATGGCAGCAAGTTATGATGGAGTGGAGATGGAATGATGTTAGAAGCACCAGCCCCATCACGCGACCGCGTGTCCCACGCGGCCACGTCGTCCTCCAAACATGACCATTCACACGATCGCGTCAATCACGCGATCGCGTCACCCTAAAATTTGGCAAAATGGGTTTGAAACAGAGAGTTGCGCGAACGCGCAGCTGCTCTCGCGCCATTCGCACAAATCGAGTCACGCGTCCGCGTCACATGCGGCGCACAGATTATCCACATCAGGCAAAATATCTTATCTTTTCTTCCCCAAATCCTAATTTTTCTTATCCCTTCTTACTTCCTTCTTCTCTCTTCTTCCTTCTCTATTCTTTCTCACTTTTTACTTTCTCCCTTTTTCTTTTTCACATCCATTATCAAGGTTCTTTTCTTCTTCCCTCTTTACTTCTTCATTATCACTCTTTTTCTTTTATTCATGTTTTCTTATTTGTTTTTTCTTTCATTATCTATATTTTCTTTTCCTTCTTTTTATTCCTTTAATTGGTGTTACAAATTTATTTGGGTCATTATTTATTTCTATATCTCGCTTGTGGATTATTATGAAATTGTTTGATAATTAATATTACCTCCTTAAAGGGTAGCTTGCATGTTCTATCTTATATTTTCAACAACATATTTACCATGCATGCTAAGTGTTTGTGAAAAAGCTCGTATGGCATTATGCATTTGTAAACTATTCTATTCTGCTACTTTACTGCCTATTTTTTCACAAAACCCCTTTTATATTTTATCAATTTAATAAAATTGTCAATACAAACAGGTTATTAGTTTGAAAGACTTGGTAATCTAACTTGGACATTGAATGCTTGATCTATGCTACTCATTCCTTTGCCGACATGCCAATAACCATCTTGCATTTAATTGCCATCACATGCACTTGCTATTTTACCTTTGATGAACTTTTCACATGTAGTTTAGACCATGTGTTAACGACACCCTTCTTTATAGTGCATTGATTACAACCCATAATGTTCACTCCCATGCTCGAACCCTTCGCTTTACATATTACTTTCTCTTCCGTTTTTCAGGATGGCCACCAAGAAAGGTAAAGAGAAAGCTACTCCCAAACCACCAGCAAGGAGAGGAACAAAAAGAGCATTAGTGGCAGAGCCATCTTCAATAGCGGTGACACCCTCAACAAAACGAATCAAGAGGATCATCAAGGTCGATGAAAAAGAAAAAGCTTTTCCAGCAAAGGATGCTGCACGGTTTCCTAACCGCTACTGTGAGCAAATGTTCCCCATCTTGGCAGCAAGGAACTATAACAATGAGCACCTTCTTATCCTCCCAACCCACATTGCTGACTTTGTTGAGCCCCGTATTGAGCGAAGACAATGGGAATTCCTACGGAGACAGCCACGGCAGGTTAATCTTTCATGGGTAGTAGAATTCTATTCCAACTTTCACATGCCAACCATGCAGTCTGTCTACGTTCGTCAGAAGCAAGTTCCCATAACTGAAGAGGCCATTCAACAAAATTTAGATCTTCCCCCTGCTCCAGAAGGATTGGACGCATTCCAAGAAGCCTCACTCAAGCACCAGACATACCAATTTGACTGGGACGCCGTTCTCAGAGTCATCGCACAACCTGGAAGCCTATGGATCTACGGATACCATCGTTCCCGACCTAAGGGCATATCGGCTTCAGCACTTACCTTAGAGGCTCGAGTATGGGCACAAATCATGTCCCATTACGTCTTTCCAAGCACTCATGAATCCTTTACTACAGACATGGCTATTTTACTCTGGTGTATCCTAACAGACCAGCACCTCAATTTACTAAGACACATTCGGCATGCTATGGAACACGTACAAATTGTGGGCAACTTACCTTTCTCCGCTTTGGTTTTAGATCTAGTCTCAGTAGCCGGAGTCTCCTATAGAGCTGGGGATACCAAGGCCATGATCCCACGAGATGATCAATACGTCCCTAACGGGAAGTATATCAGACCTCCAGCAGCCACTATCAACCGAAGCACAGAACCAGCAAAAGACATTCCTTCTTCTACACCACAAGCTCCTACAACAAACCAATTGCTCCATTAAATACTTGAAAGGTTGGATCGGCAGGAACACAAAACAAAGCTAAGAGAGCGCCGTAACCAGCGCCGATTCATATACATTAAGGAGCTACTTATGGGAAACTACAAACATGACAAAGACCCAGACACCCCGGACTCCACTTTCTTTACCGGCACAGGGAGCCATGACGGTCCCGATGATGGAGATACTGCTACCAGCCCCCCTTTGTTCCTGACAGATGGCACCGAGGACGGTGCAAAGCCTTAAGTGTGGGGAGGTCGGTCAATACCTGACTTTCGGAGGTAAATTCTCTTCCCTAAACACCAATAAAATAGGATATTTAGTTAATTTTTCTTTTGTTTAAATAGAATAAATTGCATAGTAATAGGTTAATTACATGCATGTTCTACCAGATTGAAAATAATAAGTTTCTTCTAAGACCCTATTTTTGAAAAATTTTACTAACTCAAATCAAAACTTTTGTTTGTAAACTTGTTAGAAGTTGTATTTGGAACATAGTTTAAAAAGCTAAGAACACACAACCCGTGAGATTTTGAGCCTAATTACATGGTTACATTATTTAACCATAAATATTTTATTCCTGTGTGTTCACTTCTTTATGATTGTAATCTTTATTTTGTTTCATCCTATATGTCCAATGTTTAATGTGTTATATGCATGTATATGATTGAGGCCATTATTTGATTTTAGCTCACTTATCCCAAATAAGCCTACCCTTTAAATTACCTTTGTTAACCACTTTGAGCCTTTTTATCCCATTTCTTCTATATTTTACCACATTACTAGCCTTAAGCGGAAAAACAATTAAATATCCCAATTGAATCTTTGGTTAGCTTAAGATAGAAATTGTGTGTTAATTAAGTATGGGAGAATTGTGGGAACAAGGGTTAATAAGGGAATGTGTCATGATAAAATAATGGGAATTTAGGTACCTACTCATGTGAAACTATGAAAATTTAAAATCCATGTGCATTGATAAGCTATATTTATTTTCATATTAAAAAAATCCAAAAATATTCAATAAATAAATAAATAAGGGGAAAAAATTACCCCGATTCTAAGTTAAGTTAAGTTCAAAGATCAATGCATATGTGATAAAAAATTAAAAGAAAGTTGATGCATGAGTGTGTAATGCAGAAGTGAAAATTTTTGGGTGGCTAGGCATGATTCTAGAGTTATATAGAGTGTAGGTATGTTAGGTGAAAGCTTAGGTTAATTAAAGATTCAATTTATATCTCACTTAGCCATATATATATATATACCCTTACCCTTACCTTAGCCCCATTACAGCCTTGAAAAGACCTCATGATGTTTGCATTGGTACATTAATTATTGTTGATTGGTTAGGTGAGAAACAAAGTTTAGAAGGCATGATTAGAGAAGAGTGGAGTGATTACCCTATACACTTGAGAGACTAGAGTGCAAATACACCATCAGTGAGGGTTCAGTGCTTAATTCTATGTTCCCTGCATTCATGAGCTGTCTTCTTACAATGTTACCTATTTTTACTACATAAATTGAGTAAGTGAAAATTAAATTTATGTCTGTCTTGAAGAGCTTATTTATTTTAACCAAGTAGACAAAAACCATATAATTGCATTCATATATATAGGTTGCATTGCATTTCATGAGCTTTGCTTTTTCCTACTCATTTATTTTATCTCCTTCAACTAAGCATGAGGACATGCTAATGTTTAAGTGTGGGAAGGTTGATAAACCATTATTTTATAATTTATATTGTGTTTAATTGTGTGGTTTTATCAAGTCCTTACTCACTTATTCATATGATTAGCATGTATTTACAATTCCTTCCCAAAATTATTCCATGGTTGGAAACTTGCTTCCTAGAGATCTTTTAATTATGTATTTTTATCCTCCTTTATACCATTCGATGCTGTGATCCGTGTGTTAAGTGTTTTAGGCCTCAAAGGGCGGGAGTGTCATAGAGAATGGAAAGGAAGCTTGCAAAAATGGAAGGAACACAAGAAACCAAGGAGATAACTAGCGAACAATGACGCGAGCGCATGGCTCACGCGAACGCGCGAATTGGAGAAATCGCAGTGACATGAACGCGTGCCTGATACAAACGCGTGGATTGGAATCTTCACGAATGACGCGAACACGTGAATGACGCAAACGCGTGGCAAGGAAAATCGCTGAATGACGCGAACGTATGGACGACGTGTACACGTGACCTGCGCGATCTGCAGAAATTACAGGATACGTTGGAGACAATTCCGGGCCGCGTTTTAACCTAATTTTTGGCCCAGAAACACAGAATAAATCAAAGGAATATGCAGAGACTCGGGAGGCATCAACACACATTGAGATTCATCATATTAGGATTACTTTAGTTTTAGATTTGAATCTAGATTAATGTTACATTGATAGTTTATGCTTTTGTTTTGGATTGTGGATGTTGAAGAGCCATTACCTCCATGAAGACATTACTTTAGTTTGTTTCCTTATCCTTTACTCTTTTCAGTTGATTATTGACTCTATTCAATTAAGTATGTTACATTTTGAGTTTATTAATATATAGAGTTATTTTTATTTTTAATTAATTTTAATTCTTTCTATTTTATTTTATTCGATTATGTCTTCTTATATTTTTATGATTATTAAATCCATGTCAATGGAGTAGAAATTCCACTTGACATGGGGGTTAATTGAGAGGAGACACTTGAGTTGGAATGCTCAAGTGTTTAGTTACATTGGACGTTGTAGGATAATTTTGTACCTACTAACACTAGACCTCCCCAAGGGAGAGGACTAGGAATTGCGGGTAAGAGTTAGTTCAATCACTATACTTTTCCTTATTCAGTAAGGATTAACCAAGTGAAACAACAACCTCTTTACACTACAATTGAGAAGATTCCAACAAGGATAGAACTTCCAATTAATTATTCCCCCAGTCAAGATATTTTAATATTAATAATAATTCTTAGTTGATTTCTTTAATTTATAATTACTTTTAATTACTCATTGTCCGACTTAAACTTTCTAGAAATTTTCTGATTAATAAATTAACACTCTTTCCTGCAACTCGTTGGGAGACGATCTGTGACTCATACTCCCAGTATTTTTATTTCTAAAATTTGTGACAACCTCTTTTAAATTGGTGAGGCAGATCTTAGCTGGTTAAGAGCTATACGTGCAACGCTATTCTTTTATTTGAATTCTCTTAATTGGTTAACTTCTGCCATGCACTAGTGACCATAGAGGCTATGGTCACGATAAAAACCGTGACCATAGATAAAGCTATGGTCACGGTTTAAGGAGGGGTGACCATAGAGCTATGGCCACGGTGAAAACCGTGACCATAGATAAGGCTATGGTCACGGTTTAAGGAGGTGTAACCATAGAGCTATGGCCACGGTGAAAACAGTGACCATAGATAAGGCTATGGTCACAGTTTTAAAGAAGGGTGACCATAAATAAGACTATGGTCACGGTTTTCAGGAGGGGTGATCATAGATAAGGCTATGGTCACGGTTTTTACGCGTGACCATAGATTAACCTATGGTCACGGTGAAAAAACGTGGCCTAAAGTGTCAGAATTTGAAAATTGTTACCATGACCATAAAAATCGTTACCATAGATAAAAAACCGTGATAATAGACCTATGGCCATGAGAGAATAGGCCACGGTAAAAAATCGTGACCATAGATCTATAGTCACCCTTTTTACTAGCTATGGTCACAATAAAAAACTGTGACCATAGGCTTTTTTTTTGTAGTGGCTCTTGCTTTAATTTTTGGTCAACTCTCCTAGACCAATCCCCTTGGATTTTTCTTTT
The DNA here is from genome assembly GCF_003086295.3 of Arachis hypogaea. NCBI lineage: Eukaryota > Viridiplantae > Streptophyta > Magnoliopsida > Fabales > Fabaceae > Arachis > Arachis hypogaea. Next base: position 107,918,190 of record NC_092052.1, on the reverse strand, counting down.
CATTTTCTTTTCATATATATATATATATATATGCGCGCACATGTGTAAATATATGTATTAATTAATTTGCATATTTTGTTGTTTCTTAATATATATTTTTAATAAGTGACTAATTTTGTATGCATACGTTTAGTATAATTGTTAAATTTTAAAGTGTTAAGAAAAGTAATCAATCTGTAATCTATTTTATCTTGATATTTTAATTTTAATTTACTCATTCTAATCATTTGAATATATTTAGCGTATTATAAAAGTATGAGACCTAATATAACATAAAGGAAAAAAAAAGGAAAAAAAACTACAATAAATAAAAGAAGGAAAAAAAAACTTAATTATGAGACCTAATATAAATAGTAGTTGCTTGAGTTATCGATTATCTAGGTTATTTTGGAAAAAAATACAATTAAACAACGAACGAAGAAAAATGGATGTAGATAATTATTTAAGTAATTTTTTAAATTATTTATTGCAAACATAGTGATTAATTCTTGAAAAAAAAATGATAAAATGACGAAATTCTTTACATAGCATAATTAAAGAGTTAAAGCCTAATACAAATTCAGTGTTTAGAGGATTTTTCTGTATACAATATTTATTGTGGCTTCAGAAGATATATATGTAACACTTTACCATAAAGAGTTTTACGCTTATGACGTAAATTAAAAGTGGTGAGACGCTATAACTTCTAAAACAAAAATACGTAAATAGATTTATATGAAAAATAATTTAACTAGGAGCTTTGGAAGAAAGGATGACCAAAATAAGACTGAAAACGCGTCACACTCGAAAGGCGATAGGATAAAAGGCTTGTACAGAAAACCAAAGAGATAAGTATATAATCGGAGTTTCAAAATATAGATATATAGGCAAGCTAAGGCCGGCTAATATATATATATATATATATATATATATATATATATAAACATAATAAACTAAAAACTAAACATAATTTCTGTTTTTTCAACTCAACCTCTAAGAGGGACTAAATACAAAATACAAGGTGGAGAATCTATTACATATATAAAAATAACCAAATGCAACCACCGAGTCCCAAGATAGTTGACTAACGGATTTTTTGCAGTTTAGAATTTCACTAAAGTAATCACGTTGCAAGTATAGTTTCTAAACCAACAAAGAATCCTTTTGTACAAAAACTTGTTTGTCACTAAAGCAAACCCAATAAAAATAAATCGAAGTATTCAAATCTCGGGTCGTCTCTCAAGGAATTGCAGAGAAGTGTGTTACTATTGGTTATGGGATTATATCTTTTTGCGTTTTTTGAAATGTGGAACAAGGAATGCAAATGGCAAGAAATTAAACTAATAATTAATAAAGCTCTTGGCTAGGTATGAGAATTAGATGTCCTATCCTAGCTATCCTTATCAATTGCGACATCACTTATTCATTGCTCCCACTTAGTCAACCTCTAACTATGAAGGTAAGTCAAATGGATAAATCAATATGAATCCTCAAGTCCTAGTCAACTCCCAATGAAAGACTAGAGTTAGTGAAATTCAAGTCAATTAACAACTTTCAATTATCAATCAACAAAGGAGTTTGATAACTCAAGAGTCTCCAATTAATCAATTCAAGCTAAGAATGTAAAAAGCTAAATTAAAATCATAAATATGAAATACCTCAAATTGCATTAAATATAAAATCAATTCTAACATTAGGATTCATAAATTCAATTGGAAAGATAAATAAACTAGAATGCTAAGACAATTAAAAATAGAAGAGAAACTAAATTAAAGGAACATTGAACTTGGAATTGAGAAGAAATAAACCTAAAACTAAGAGAAATTCTAAAACCTAGAGAGAGGAGAGAACCTCTCTCTCTAGAAAACTACATCTAAAACTTAATTTGTTGTGAATTGAAAAGTCAATTCATGAATGAACGAATTGATCTTTGATTCCCCCATTCTGCAGCCTCTATTCTGTGTTCTCGGACTTGGAATTGGGCCAAAAAGGAGCCCAAAAATCGCCTCCAACACTTTCTGCAACTTTCTGCATGTGGCGCATGTCAAGCGTACGCGTCAGTCACGCGTGCGCGTCATTTGGCGAAATTCCTAGTCATGCGTACGCGTCGCCCATGCGTGCGCGTCGCTGCCAACTTCTTAAAACTTCATTTTTTACGTTCCTTCCACTTTTGCATGTTTCCTTTCCATCCTCTAAGTCATTCCTACCCTATAAAGCCTGAAAATACTCAACACATAGATCACGGCATCGAATGGTAATAAAGGATAATTAAAATTAACAGTTTAAAGGCCCATGAAATATGTTTTCAACTATATCACAGAATTAGGAAGGAATTGTAAAACCATGCGAATTATATGAATAAGTGAGCAAATAATTAATAAAAAAAAACTACTCAAATTATCAGAAGATAAACCATGAAATAGTGGTTTATCAATAGTTCTTCACTTCCAAGAGTATTTAGAATGCTCAGTGCAGTGCTTCGCATCCTGCATCTGAAAACAGCAACATATGCATGGAATGAGAACTGGAAGTTCTCAACATGGTAATGGTGCCTATATAAATGAGATATAAGGTCCTGCTAACGTTCCCAAAACCTGCGATCGCATTACCTATAACTCGTATATTATCTATGATAACCCATTAGTGCTTACATATACATAATTCACTAGTGTTAAGCCGGCCAAACTTAATACCAGGAATTATGCAATGCAAGACTAATGGCATTAATCAATAGACCGTCATGTGCATAAGGCTCTAATTCTCGTTATCCGAACAAGACCTACTACATGACAGATGCTCAGAGTATGCAATTGAAGGATAGTCGATCCATTCCTCAGGCTCTACAGGAAGGACCACTCTGATACCATAATGTAACACCCTAACTATCAAAATATCACGCTTCCGATTGTACCACTCTAATAGCTTGGGTATTATGACGACTCTTAAAATACTTAATAGTAAAATATGAGCCTATTTAAAACTTTATACTGTATTTTCTAAAGACCATTTTCTTAAAAACATAAATCCATACTTACAATACAAATTACAATACTTACAAAGAATACACACACACACACACACACACACACACACACACACACACACACACACACACACACACACACACACACACACACACACACACACACACACACACACACACACACACACACACACACACACATATATACTTTACAAGAATTTCATATCAAAATCCTATCCCTCTTACAGAACTTGCAAAGTTAAAGGCGAGGGAAACATAAATACTGAAGCAATACAAAAATATCGTGTAAACAAAAAAGTAATAAGCTCTTCTGAACTTTGTCGCCCATATCCTGAAAAAGAAAAGACCTGTAGGGGAGTGAGAACATCGTCCTCGCTGGCTCTCATTATGGGGTTAGAGAATTGCTATAATAAGATACGTAAAAAATAAAAACTGTTTTTAAAGTATAGTGATTAATAGCCACCTTATGTATCCCTTTCAAAACCCAAGATTCATACTAAAAAATACGAAATCCTTTTTAAAAGAGAAATCCGTTAATTCTTCAAAAATCCAAAACCTTTTTAAAAGTCTTTCCTTAATAGTATGAATGACCAAACTGTTCAAAGCATAGGTTCATTAGTCTATGCTGAACCAGTTTAATTTTTCATACTTTTCTAAACCAGAACCACAAACCAAACATGGCCTTCGGCCCATCACAAAAATCAATCACGGCTATAGGCACAAACAACTCAATCAACAGCCAACTCACCACAATCCAACCAATTTCAATCACAAACACAAGTAAGAAGGTTCAAACACAAACAAGCAATTACATCAAGTAGAGCAATTAGCAGTTAAACATAATTATTCACATAAGCAAACCAATTACAATATGCACATCCAAACAATGTCATATAGATGCATGTGATGAATGCCTGCAATATGGCTGATGAGTCTCACTTTTTGGTTATAAAGCCAAACCCGACATGTCCGGTAGCTAACCTTGGACAGAACACCAAACACAGAGCAAGTGGGACAACGCCGCAACCCTTGCATCTTACCCGCGTACCCAGAGCAGGGGACAACTTCACCCTACCTCTTACCCAGGTGGTGTTACAGTTCTCAACCCGGAGCAAGCAGTTTCATAACTCTATCCTTGCATCTTACCCAGTGTCTCGAACTCTTATATGGATTAAGTAGATAACACCACTGCATCTTACCTGGCTTTCTCACCTTTTACCCAGAGCAAGTGGATGACACCACTGCATCTTACCCGGAGGCATAACACAATCAATTTCAATCTCATTATCATTATAATTCATTCATAATCCTTGAATTTCATAATCAAATTCAGTTTTCATCATTCTGCCATATATCACTTTTCCTCAAATCACTTTACTTTGAAGCCAAATCAAACTCATCTTTGTCTCAAATTCAAAATCCTCACAATAATCAAGTTGTTTCAAGCTCATAAACCACTTTTTCTCAAAAATCAATTTCCTTTCAAAATGGAGCCACTTTATTTAACATTTTTCCAAAACTTCCAAACAAATTTCAAATCTCATATTAAATGGTAATTCTCTTTGGAAAGACTCAAAATCCTTCACTTTAAATCATCCGCTTAATCACTCTAAATCAGAGTTATCAATTAACTACTTTGGCAAAGACTCAAGACTCTAGGGGAGAATAACCAATCTCATTTCTTAAATTCTTTAAAAATCCTCGAAATTATGATTTCTTAATTTGGAATTAAATGAAATGGAGATTAGAACCAAAAACCGAAGCATATAAGCCAAAAGTTCCGAACCAATTTCAAAACCAAAATTATTTAAGCCTAAAGACCAATTTCCATTTCATTCTCAAATCGGAAACATTCTCAAAGGCTCAGAATGGATTAGTCTTGCTAAATCAAAATTTAAAGAATACTTCAAAAGTAAAACGATTTTAATTAATCAAAGTTCAATTTCTTTTAAACCCACCAATCCTCCTCCAAAGGTACTTCTTTAATCAAACTTCAAATCATAGATCCTTTCATATTTAAATCAATCTTAAAACATATACTTTCCTTAAACAGATTAAACTCAAACCACCTATTTCTTAATAAATCAAGAACTAAATAATAAAACCTCTCGAATCTAATCCTTTGGTAAATCACATTTTTAAAACAGAGTCTTAAATCTCACAAAAAAATTCGGCATCATCTCCCCTAAAACTTTGGCTTTGCCTCCCTTTTCGGGTCCCAACCCAACCATTCCGCAACCCCTTCCACGGATTCAAAACCAAATCAGTTTAAAATCAGACTGACTCCAAAAATTCATATCATTCTCATATTTCTAGAAAACAGATTCAAACTCAATTCATTTTCAACGAACCAAACTCGTTTCCTAAACTTTAAAGAAATAATTCAGCAACCATCCATTTAACAAAACCAAACTACAATCCAATCAAACAACAATCATAACCAACCCAAAACAGCCCGACAATATATAAGACTTGTACAATCACTAAAAGTAAATTTCTCACATTAATATCTATTTATAACAATTCCAAATTATAAAAATTGAGTTCTTTCAAAAAGCCCCAACCTCGATAAGCAAACCTGTAATCCAAATGCATCAAAGAATTCCATTCCTCTCGACCCAAATTCAACGGCAGCTTCAATTCACAGCTCCGTACACTTTTGCCACAGCATAAACAGCTTTAAATCACATGCAACCTCGGTGGTAACAGAGTAGAAACCTTAATAACATATAACAGAAGACTAACGACGAGAGTTCAAAAATAGAGTACAATTATGGTAACAGCAGAACTGAGTAGCCGCAATCCCGAGCTGACTCAGCGGCAGCTCCAACAGCGGCCAGAATCTCTGGTGGTTCACCGGCAACCTAAATTTCAACATGCAAACCTCAGAGCTCGACCCTATGGTAACCAAGATCTCAACCTCTTCAATAAAGTTTAATTGAACATTAACAGTGAGAGTTCCAAAAAAGGGAAGTTACCGTGCTCAGAAAGGATGCCGGAATAAAGCGGTGGCAACCCCGACAGTGGCGCTGACAACGACGGCTCCCTTCAGTGACTACCCAACAACGGGGACGGCGAGGAATCCACGGCAGCGGTGGCGACGAGCTTCTCTACCGCGGGCTCTGGTACAGAATTTCTAACCACAAACTAACCGGCAAGTGCACCGGGTCATACCAAGTAATACCTCAGGTGAGTGAGGGTCAATCCCACGAGGATTGATGGATCAAGCAACAATGATTGATTGATTGGCTTAGTTAGACAAACAGAAAGTAGTGTTGAGAGTTTAAAAAGCATTAAATATTAAATTAAAAGTTTGAAGACAGACAGGTGAATAGGTTGGGAATAAATAAAATATGGAGCAAGCAGTTAAGGGTTCAGAGTTATCTATTTTTCCGGATTAACTTTTCTTACTAACTATTTTAATAATGTAGGATTTAATTTTTGGCAAACTATATGTGACTGGACCCTAATTCCTTAGACCTTTCTAGTCTCCTCTAAAATTCATTAACTGCCAATTCCTTGGTCAATTAATTCCAATTAGAAGCTGCATGATCAAATTCCAGTTTATATGCCACAAAAACTCTAATTACCCAAAAATAAAAGGATCATATGTCACGTATCCCGTTAAATCCAGATAACTAAAATTTAGGAGAATATGTTTTCAAGCTGTTGTTCAAGTAAAGAGCTTTTTCAAGTTATACAAGAACTCAAATAGAAAGAGGGTCATACTTCCGTTCCACCCAAATTCATAAAATAAAGAGCGAAAACAATTCTTAAATTATAAATCCATACATAAATTAAAATAGAAAAAGCAATAAAATCAATCCATACAAATAGACAGAGCTCCTAACCTTAAAAATGGAGGATTAGTTGCTCATGGTTCAGTAGAAAACTAGGATTACGGAATGTAAATTGGTATAGAATTTGAAGTCTCCCAGAACCTCCTAAAAAAGAGGTTTCTTCTCCCTTTTATATCCAATCCTAATAAATTTAAAATCTAATTTTTAAAATTGAAATAATATCTTTTCCTAAAATTAATATTTGAATTTAAATTTGAATTAATTAACAAGTCTTCAGTTGATGGGTGGGGACCACTCGTTTTGTCCATTCTGCAGCTTCTAATCTATGTTTTTTGGGCTGAAAACTGAGTCAAAACAGCCCAGAAATCGCCCCCAGCGTTTTTTTGCGTTTTCTGCATGTGGCGCATGTCACGCGTACGCGTCAGGTACGCGCACGCGTCGCTGAGCAAATCTTCAATTCACGCATACGCGTCAGTCATGCGCACGCGTCGCCATGGAAAGCTCCAAATCACGCGTACGCGTCAGGTACGCGTACGCGTCGCTCCTCGCTGCCATCTCCTTTGATTCTTGTGCTGCAGAAACTCCATCAAATTCAGCCGAATGCTACCTAAAATAAACAAAATTACAAAAGACTCAAAGTAACATCCATATTGGCTAAAAGATAATTAATTCTTTATTAAACTCAACAAATTATATGCAAATTCACTAGGAAAAGATAGGAAAGATGCTCACGCATCACAACACCAAACTTAAACTGTTGCTTGTCCTCAAGCAACCAAAAACTAATATAAGCTTAGGATGTGAATTTGCATGAGAATGAGAGTTTGATTAGGCTCGTGCCTCTTCTTATAGTGGGGTTTACAACTGCAATCCTGAGTAGTTTTGGCATCTCACTTTATCCTTTGAAGTTCAGAATGATTGGCATCCATAGGAACTCAAAATTCAGATAGTGTTATTGATTTTCCTAGTTCAGTATGTTGATTCTTGAACACAGCTACTTTATGAGTCTTGGCCGTGACCCTAAGAATTTTGTTTTCTAGTATTACCACCGGATACATAAATGCCACAGACACATAACTGGGTGAACCTTTTCAGATTGTGACTCAGCTTTGCTAGAGTCCCCAGTTAGAGGTGCCTAGAGTTCTTAAGCACACTCGTTTTGCTTTGGGCCATGACTTTAACCGCTCAGTCTCAAGCTTTTCACTTAACACCTTCACGCCACAAGCACATGATTAGGGACAGCTTGATTTAGCCGCTTAGGCCAGGATTTTAATCCTTTGGGCCCTCCTATCCATTAATGCTCAAAGCCTTGGATCCTTTTTACCCATTGCCTTTTAGTTTAAAGGGTTGTTGGCTTTTTCTGCTTGCTTTTTTTTTTTTCTCTCTCTTTTTTTTCACAAGCTTTGTGGTTTTCACTGCTTTTTCTTGCTTCAAGAATCAATTTTATGATTTTTCAGATTATCAATAATATTTCTCTTTTTTCATCATTCTTTCAAGAGCCAACAATTTTAACATTCATAAACTTCACTATAAAAAATATGCACTGTTTATGTCATGCATTCAGAGTCACAGAAAATACCACCACATTTGAATAAATGAGACTACTCTAAAAATTAAACTCAAATTCTCATGCACTACATCTGTTCTTCTTTCTTTTTGATTTCAAACTCAGTGGGCAATACATGAGACATCTTTCAGAATTAAAGTACTTAACAGAAAATTAAACTAGCACCTATGAATCTACTAATAAAGGATCATGCAATAACCAAAACAAAGTAGCAGAAAACCAGAACATAACATAATAAGAGTGAGAAGGAAAAAATGAAAGGAACTCAACCACCTTAGTCATCCGAACGGTCGTTTTATTTTTTAGGTTGTGCTCCTTTGTGAACATGATTCACCTCTCTTAGTGCCATAAAATTAAATAGAAAACCCTTAAGCGAAGCGTCAACACCAAACTTAAAGGTTTGCTTGTCCTCAAGCAAAGAAGAACTGAAAATAAAAAGAATAAATAGTAACATGAAAGAAGAAAAAAAGGATAAAAGAACAAGAGAGGATTAGAAATTGGGAGAGAAAAAGAAAATTAAAACTGGGCGGCGAACTAGTGTAGTTGTGCGGCAGGCGACGCGTATGCGTATGGCACGCGTATGCGTGGGTCACGAACTTTTCTTAATGACGCGTAAGCGTCAGGCACGCGTCCGCGTGCCCTGGGTTTTGCGTGATTCGCGCAAAGCCAGCCGCGCGCATGCACAACTCTCTGTCACGTGGCTGGGGAACTAAGATTCCTATGTGACGCGTGCGCGTCATGCACGCACACGCGTGGCTGGTCGTTTCTGCAAAGGACGCGAACATGTCGAGGACGCGTCCGCGTGACCAAATTTTGTGCAAATGGCACACTTCCAGCCCCAAGCCAGCACAACTCTCTACCAAAACACCCATTTACGCCGATTTCAAGGTCACGCGTGCGCGTGAAGTGGCTAAAATTGCAGACGACGCGCATGCCTGGGGTACGCGTACGCGTGGGTTTGTTTGTGCTAGAGGCATCCTTTCTGCGCCACTCCTGCGCAACTCTCTGTTCAAATTTATTTTTCATGCACACCCGCGTACGCGTCAGCGACACTTGCGCGTCGTGTGCCCTTTTTTTTTCCGCCTGAGGAGTTCGGTTCCTGTTATAAAATAGCTTCATGATCGGAGAAACATTAAAAACTCAATATAAATCAAATAAGTAAGAAAACTACTACTAATAAAATAAAACAAAATAAATCTAAGAATGAAAAGGAATAATCATACCATGGTGGTTTGTCTCCCACCTAGCACTTTTAGTTAAAGTCCTTAAGTTGGACATATGGTGAGCTCCTTCTCATGGTGGCTTGTGCTTGTACTGATCTAGGAATCTCCACCAATGTTTGTAAATCCAATAGCCACCGGGATTCCAAACTAGGCGCATAACTCCTTCGAGCACGTTGAAGCAAGTGACAAGGCCCCAAGAGTGTTGATTGTGAGAATGAATTCCAGGGTCCCAAACCTTGCTTTTACACCCGTCTTCTTGTGGATCACCATTGTTCCCACCGGGTGGCAAGCAATCTGAATTCTCACAAAGACATCCAAATAACCTTCTAGGCCCATTCAATTGAGCTCTACACCAATCCTTGCACTCCAATTTGGAGCATGTAACCATATTGAACCTTGCTTGACAACTCTTACCACCAACCATCTTCCTCTTACTTTTAATGCCACAAAGAGCTCTAAGTTGACCATCTGTCTCCAGTAGCCCCTATTCAAGTGGGAAAGTAAAGGTTAGGGATAGGAATTTTACCCTCTTGAATGTTATATTGGATGGTAATGGCCTCGGGAGAGGTCTTGCAAGCTCCACTCCCTTGTGTTCTTCTTTGAATTCTACCACCTCTTTGCAAGCTTTCTCAATTTCAACCTCTTCCTCCTAGTGGCTTTCTTCTAATTCAATCTCTTCTTTATTGCTTACCAAGGGAATGGGAGGTTGTGCATCTTCCTCTTCTTCCATGTGTGAGGATGGAAAGTTCTCTAATTCACTGGAGTATGAACTCCTTTGATTGATTTCCTCACTTTCTTCTATAGGATCTTGTATTATATTTCTTGGAAAGGAATTTGCTTGCTCCTCTTCCTGTGGCTTGATAATCGACTGCACATGTTTCTCTATATTTTTGACACTCGTCTTTATATCATGTAAGAATTCTTTCATGAGAAGCTCAAGATCTGATAGTATTTGAGATGAATAAGGAGGAGGTGATGGTTCTTGATAAGTGTAAAAAGAGGATGGTTCTTGGTATGAATAGGGAGATAATGGCTCTTGATATGGGTAGAAAGTTGATGGTTCTTGATATGGATAGAGAGGTGGTGGTTCTTGGTATGTCTATGGAGATGGTGGTTCTTGATAGTTAGAACATGGAGCATTGAAGTTTCTTAGGTTTTGATTTTGCCAACCAAAATTCAGGTAGTTCCTCCATCCACAATCATATGAATTACTACTTGGGTGGGAGTAGTAACCCATGTGATCTCTCTCCATTATTTTTCCTTAGCACAACACACCAAACAGAATTAAACGCACCATGTGGTAAACAGGAAAGCAAAGAAGAAAGAACAGAATTCTAAAAATTAAAATAAGAAAAATTAAAATAAAACTAATTAGGAAACACCAAACTTAATTTCAAAAATTAAGAAAATTATTAGTGTTATTTATTTATTTAAATTTTTTTATTTCAATTTTTTTCTAAAAAAAATTAAAAACAAAAATAAAACAGAACTAGTAGAATATATATATAAAAAATGGAAGGTAACAAAAAATGAAAATAAAAGAAAATGAAAAGAAAAAGAAAATAAAAAAAATAAAATAAAAAAATTAAAACGGACTAAAATAAAAAAAAAAATTTAAAAGCAAAAAAAAAAAGAATTAAACGAAACAGGAAGGGGGGACCAACGAACTTCACAAAAAAAAAGAAACAAAATTTTACGGAATGAAAATAAACAAAAATAAAAAATAAAAATAAATAATAATAAAATAAAACTAATTAAAAGAAATATTATCTAATATAAGAACTCAAACAATGAGTAGTTGTCAATCATAATCAATCCTCGGCAACGGCGCTAAAAACTTGGTGCGGAATTTCTAACCACAAACTAACTGGCAAGTGCACCGAGCCGTACCAAGTAATACTTCAGGTGAGTGAGGGTCGATCCCACGAAGATTGATGGATCAAGCAACAATGATTGATTGATTGGCTTAGTTAGACAAACAGAAAGTAGTGTTGAGAGTTTAAAAAGCATTAAATATTAAATTAAGAGTTTGAAGACAGACAGGTGAATAGGTTGGGAATAAATAAAATATGGAGCAAGCAGTTAAGGGTTCAGAGTTATCTATTTTTCCGGATTAACTTTTCTTACTAACTATTTTAATAATGTAGGATTTAATTTATGGCAAACTATATGTGACTAGACCCTAATTCCTTAGACCTTTCTAGTCTCCTCTAAAATTCATTAACTGCCAATTCCTTAGTCAATTAATTCCAATTAGAAGCTGCATGATCAAATTCCAGTTTATATGCCACAAAAACTCTAATTACCCAAAAATAAAAGAATTATATGTCACGTATCCCGTTAAATCTAGATAATTAAAATTTAGGAGAATATGTTTTCAAGCTTGTTGTTCAAGTAAAGTGCTTTTCCAAGTTATACAAGAATTCAAATAGAAAGAGGGTCATACTTCCGTTCCACCTAAATTCATAAAATAAAGAGCGAAAACAATTATTAAATTATAAATCCATACATAAATTAAAATAGAAAAAGTAATAAAATCAATCCATACAAATAGACAGAGCTCCTAACCTTAACAATGGAGGATTAGTTGCTCATGGTTCAGAGTAGAAAACTAGGATTACGGAATGTAAATTGGTATAGAATTGGAAGTCTCCCGGAACCTCCTAAAAGAGAGGTTTCTTCTCCCTTTTATATCTAATCCTAATAAATTTAAAATCTAATTTTTAAAATTGAAATAATATCTTTTCCTAAAATTAATATTTGAATTTAAATTTGAATTAATTAACAAGTCTTCAGTTGATGGGTGGGGACCACTCGTTTTGTCCATTCTGCAGCTTCTAATATGTGTTTTCTGGGCTGAAAATTGAGTCAAAATAGCCCAGAAATCGCCCCCAGCATTTTTTTGCGTTTTCTGCACGTGGCACATGTCATGCGTACGCGTCAGTCACGCGTACGCGTCAGGTACGCGCACACGTCGCTGAGCAAATCTTCAATTCACGCGTACGCGTCAGGTACACGTACGCGTCGCTCCTCGCTGCCATCTCCTTTGATTCTTGTGCTGCAGAAACTCCATCAAATTCAGCCGAATGCTACCTAAAATAAAAAAAAATTACAAAAGACTCAAAATAACATCCATATTGACTAAAAGATAATTAATTTTTTATTAAACTCAACAAATTAGATACAAATTCACTAAGAAAGATAGGAAAGATGCTCACGCATCAGGCTCCTTCTCTCTCCTGTGTTTGGCTCGGCGGTGACGGAGGCATTTTCCCCTTCTCCTGCCCATGACCAGCCTTGACGGTGGTGGAAACCGGTGGCGACAGCGACGACGCGGCTGACGGCAATGGCTTCATGGACAGTGACTCGACTGGGCAGCATGACTCCCTCTCCTCGCGGTTCTGATGGCAGCAGTAGTGTGGCCTTCTCCCCTCTTTCTCGGATCTTCTCTCCTCTCTGCTACCAACGGCGGCAATGGTGGCAGTGACGCTCACTGCGCCGCCTTCCCTTCCCCCTCATCTCCTTCCTTCCTCGGTCCCCTTCCCTATTCCCTTTCTTCTTTTGTTTTCTTTTGTTTATCTTGCTGTTATTGTGTGTGTTGAGTTGCTGAAGGAGATAAGGGTAGGAGCTAGGTTTTGGGGATTTAGGGGGAGTGTGGCTGTGATATTGGGGTGTGGGTGAGTGTTGTTTAGTTAGGATTGGGATTTGGGTAGAGTAAAGTGGGTTTAGGGTAGTTTAGAAAATTTTAATAGAAATAGGGGTAGTAGTGTAATCTTATAAAATAATTAAAAAGATAGAATAATAATTAAAAATCAAATTAGATTAAAAGTATTCATCTTAAAAATACCTTTTAAATTACCAAATCTATAAATTATTTTTGGTTAAATACTAATCTAATAAAAATTGGAGATAAGTAAATTAATTCTCTGTCATTTATAAAATGAGATTAAAAATATTAAAATTAAATCTTATAAAATACTCATTATTTTAAATTATAAAAATTCTAAATTATAAATAAGAATTTGTCCGGTTTATATACAAAATATCAAAAATATAATCTTAAGTAATTATAAAAAATCATAAATAATTTACTAATAACTTTTAAATATTTGGGATTTTACAATACTCTTGGGATATAGTGCCCGCTACTCTCATGGAATATAGTACCCGTCGCATTTTTTGGGATAAAGTGTTCCCACACTCTTGGGATATAGCGCCCGCCACGCTCTTGGGATATAGTGCCTGACACACTTCCCAAGGTAAAGTTCTCCCACACTCTTGGGATATAATTTTCGCCACACTCTTGGGATATAGTTCCCGCCACACTCATGGGATATAGTGTCCAACACACTTTACAACAAAGAGAAAATGATGCAACAAAACAAAACATAACATACATTCACACTTCACATTCATAATCATTGTCTTCATAATCACTTTCAATCATTCTTCTTCCTCATTTCTTACCTGGAGCAAGTGGACAACGACACTACAAGTTACCGAGTCTCATATATCTCAATCAATCTTATCATATCTCATTCAAAGTTCATAATTAACTCAGTTCTCCTTATTCATCTTTCTCATAGGCAACCTCATCATCAAACACCTCTCAACTATGTCACATTTCATTACTATTATCATTATCTTCATTATTTATTTCTTATTCAACATTATAAACGCCTTATTAATTCAAATAACATACACTTCGCAAAATTCTCCCAAATATCTCCTCAACTTATTTAATAGACTCATCACATTCTAAGGCTTAAAGACTCACTAACGGACCTTAAACAAGTATAAAAGAGGTTTAGAAAGTTAGAAAATTAGTTAAACATTCAAAATTCTCATTTTTGGCTAAAATAGGGGGCTTTTATACTCGGGACTATGTTCGCGTATGCGAGATTGCAAAACCGGAAAGAGTGCTCGTGTCACGTGCATACTCTCGCTTACGCAAGCTTTCAAAACATGGTTCCGCGTACGCAGGCCTTGCTCCGCATATGCGATATTACAAAACAGTGAGCATAGCTCGCGTCGCGCATGCAGGTTGCGTACGCGACAGTCCCTTTTCCTCAAAAGCTGCTAAGTCACTAAAAATAAGTTTTATACACCTAACTTCTGATGTTCATAACTCCTCTACAAAACTCTGATTTTCACAAACTTTAAACCGTTTTAAATCTCTTGAGATTATCTTCATTTTGAAATAAAATCCACTGAAATTCAAAATCTGAGACTCAAGTTATGGACCGCCGAAGTTGGTTAAAAAAATAACTTTTTACCAAAAAGACCAAACCTCTAGTTTTTCCAAAACCTTAACTCAAACCAATGTTCTTAACTCAAACCAATGTTCTGCACTCCAAAAACCATACCAATTGCATTCAAAATAATTTTATATCCTTCCCATCTCTACCACAAACCACCAATACTCAATTTTATCACTTTTCATCCCAATGCTTAAACATCAAACAACACAATTCATTTTATATATCAAAATATCATTAATTACTACTCATTGTCATCATCAGTCATCATAATCGTTAACAAGTGTTTATCATCTCACATCAACAACATTAATTACCACATTTTTATAACAAACTCAAAAATTTCACAAATAGTACTAAATCTTAACAATTCCATCTAATTCAATTTAACCTACAGTCACCTAACCTAAATTTTCACACAACATTATATATTATTTATGAGAAACCAAAATCATACCTTGGCCGATTCCTCCCTAAGCTCGAAACGCCACAAAATCCATTGTTTGTCCAAAGCTCCAAGTGTACACCAAATAGAAACTCCAACCACAAAGAATCAAACTCAACTTCCAATGTTCATTCCCAAGCCTCTAATTCTATTGATTTGCCTCCACAAAACATAATTTAATCTAATACTATAGAAATATTACTAAATCAACATAGGGTTTGCTATACCAATAATTTTATAAGGGTTAGAGGATCCTCACCTTACTAACGGACGTTTGGGACAAGACCCAGCAAGTTCATAAAGCTAATTTGATCCTAAACACCAAAATTTTACAAAATATCAACACATTTACTCAAAGTTTTTGAAATTGGAAAAGGAAGAACAGGGTGTGAAATTGAGATTTTCTTGCTAAATTGTTCGGTGGGTTTTATAGAGAATTCCGAGGCGAAAGCATGGCCGCTGACAACTTGTTAATTGGAGATCCGGATTAAAAGTTATGGACGATAGAATTTTTTAAAGGGAGGGTTAGGGTTTAAACGTGATTCTTTTTTCTTTAGCGTACTCCACGGCTGAAATGAAAGAAAGAAGGCTCGTTCGGTGTTTTAATAGGTTGGGTTTTGGGTCCGGTTTGAGTCCGGTCTAATCGGTTTTGTTCGTTGACCCAATTTTAAGTTAAAATTTTTAAAATTAATGCCAAAATTTATATTTTAAGGTTTAATTACTCTGTTGGTTTCTATAGTTTCGTGAAATTTTCAATTAGATCCCTATACTTTTTTTCTTTTTAATTGGGTCCCTGCACTAATTTTTTTTTCAATTAAGTCCCTCTTAGTAGTAATTGGTTTAATTTTACAGGGACCCAACTGAAAAAAAAAGAATTGGTATAGGGACCTAAATAAAAGGAAAAAAAAGTGTAGGGACCCAATTAAAAAAAATTGGTGCAAAGACTCAATTAAAAAGAAAAAAAAGTGTAGGGACCTCATTGAAAATTTCGCGAAACTATAGAGACCAACAGAGTAATTAAACCATATTTTAATTATTTCTACTTTTCTATCTTATCAAATTTAATTTTTTAATTTTTTAAATAAAAATTAATTTATTAATTAACTATTTATTAATTATTAAGGATTTATAATATATGTATTATTTTAAATCAACCTTCTAAACAAAGTAAGTAAATAAATAGTGAATAATTGACATAATGTTTTTTTAAATATTGGTACTTTAATAAAAAAAGGCAAGAAAAGCCTAAACATAAAAGTATTAAAGATAGAGAAATTAATATACATCAATAATAATCAATGTAAAAGAAGCACCGATTGCAACATTTCTAATTCTGCATAATAAGAATGGAAGAGTAGTTTTAAATTTAATATGCTACTGAACACCTACGAAACTAATTAATGCAATCAGTTTGAATAATTTCTTTTTATAAAAAGTTAAAGAAAAAAGAAAGAAAAAATCTGCAGAAAATATGTATATATTACATAGTGAAAATTATTACTAATTATGCAGAATGATAAAATCCTGTAATTACACATTTAATACATAAAAAATAATAGGTTAAATTTATCTTTATTATAGAGTTTATACCAGAATCAATTAAATTATTTTTAGTGAGTATATTTCAATTCAACATATCATAGATAGAAAAGCACATAAAATAGTATTACTCAAAAAAGCCAAAAAATTAAAGAGAATATTTTAATAGATCATTCTCATTAACGTATAGTATTAGTGAAGATAAATTCTAGAAATACTATTATAAGTTGGATATGTATAACTAAATTTATTATACAAAGTATAATAAATAAATGTATCTTAGTTGTAACTGTGATGAAAAATAATCTAGGATAATTTGGAATTTGATTGAATGAAGCATAACAACAAATTAAAAGAGCCATGGTGCATGATGTAACACCCTAATATTCAAATCCTTATGCTCGAGTTATAAGTCAATGATATTACGGTGGTACGACTCTCAGGTGGATTTTTAATATATAAATATAGGTAATTTCGAAAAGAGTATTAATCGAGAAGCCTGAAAAGAGTAGAAATAAAATCGCGAAGACGTATCACTCACGTTTCGACAACAAAAGATAAATCGTGAAGCCGAAAACGATATACGGACAAGGCGTAGAGGAGATTAAGAGATAGATAACAAATAGATATATATAACATAAGTAAATAGCCACTAGTCGCGACCCGCGAAGTTTAGGCCGGCTAGGGTACAGTATGAAAGTAGATGACAACAGTATATCCTAATCTCTCCCAAAGGAAACATAAGAGCCTCTATAGGCAAGTTCCAAAAGAGTTCAATACATAATATAATCTTTTCAAAACATAGGTGGAGAGATTCTAATCAAACACAAAGTAGAGGAAATAAAGATCTTCACCGTCTTTCAGACGACCCACAAACTCACTTCTGAGCACCTGGACCTGTATTTGAAAAACAAGAGATATATACGGAATGAGAACCCCGGGCCCATGGGTTCCCAGTACGGTAAAAGTGCCAAATAAATACAATGCACTGCAATAAAAACTCACCAAGCATCCTAAACTCCTTTTCACCAAGTATCCAGCCTAGATTCTCACTAATCTATAAATAGGCATCTGTCGTAAGGGAATACTAAATCTAGATCACATCTCATATGACTCCCAACTCGCTAACTCTCCCACGAATCAGATTTCAGAATCATAAACAAAGCCATCATCAGTCGTGATGTCTCAGCAATTCTATATCAATATATCATGCCCTCCTTGGAACTAGTGAAACCACATCACTGCGTCTACCCAGGGAGCTCAAATCATCTCAACTAATGATCACCATCATCATGCAATCGCATCATCAATTCATCTCATCAAGAACAGCCCTCAACCTCCACCGACACCAACATGAGGGGCCTCTCAGTTGTACAAACACAAGCAATACAGGCAAGTAATACACAATTAGGGTACAAGTAGAACAAGTAGCACATAATCAGGTAACTTAGCATATATAATGTAGAAATCCAAAACAAATAGGCAAACCCAAACAATTCAAACATATGCAAATGATGAATGCCTGCCCTATGGCTGATGATATCATCTGTCGGTTATCAAGCCAACCCGACATGTCCGGTAGCTAACCCGGGCACAGTCTCTCTGTTGCGTATTAATATCATTAGAGGGAATATGTGCCCTGTCACCATTAGAGGGTATCTGCGCCCTGTCGCCATTAGAGGGTATCTGCGCCCTGTCGCCATTAGAGGGTATCTGCGCCCTGTCGCCATTAGAGGGTATCGGTGCCCTGTCACCCTTACAACCAAAGAGAAAACACAAGCATGCTTACATTCAACATTTTTCATCATTATTCATTTATCATATTCGTTAATTTATCATATATGCCTTTATACTCAGCCATAATCCATAATGGCTTTGCCGTAACTCGGCAATAACTCAGCCACCTGGCTCACAGTTCAATCCAGAACTAGCCAATTTATCAACATGGCTCCGCCGTATCCGGCAAGAACTCAGCCATCCGGCTCATGGTCCAATCAAGAACCAACAATTTATCAATAAATATAGCCCTTCGGCTCATGGCATACACGGTACTTCCACCGCCATCCTTCATATCTCATATAATCATATCTGATCATCATTGATCATAACCTTTTCCCTTGCTTCACTCGCAAGTTATCACATCCCCTAGCTCCTTCCTCATTGCTAGGCATACCATAATGATTTGATACATAAGGGGTGAGATCGGAGGCTTAAAAGTATGAGGTTTGGCTTTAAAAACTCAAAAATCAACTTTGGCATGAAAATAGGGCCACGCGTACGCGCACTCCACGCGCACGCGTGGATGGCCAAAAACTCATCGACGCGCAAGTGTCATACGCGCGAACGTGCGGGTTGAAAAATATCCAAACGGCGCGCAAGCGTCAGCCACGCGTACGCGTGGGTGCTCTTGCGCCCAGGCACAAAACTGGCACGACCCTGGCACAACTCTTTGGAAAATAGCTGGGCATTTGGTACAGCGCATCGACGCGCCCGCGCACACCACGCGCACGCGTGGATGGTGCTTTCTGGAAGAACGGCGCGCACGCGCCAGGTGCGCCTACGCGCGTAGGGTCGTTCTGCTAAAAATTTTCTAAGTTAAAAGCTGCAGAATTTACAGATTCAACCCCCAATCTTCCGACGGACATAACTCTCTCATTTTAAATTGTTTTTCACCCGTCCTTCGAACGGCATGGACGTCCCGGATCCAATTTTATTTCTAAACAGATTTGGCAGAAAACAGAGATCCGTAGTCCAGGTTATGTCCCGTCAAAGTATGCCCCAAAACCATGTTTCCATACAAAACCACAAAGTGCCATTTTCAAAACAAGTCATTTTCAACTCTTTTCAAAATCAATCAAAACATGCCAATTTCAGCCTTTTCTTTGAAATCAATCAAAATATACCAAAATCAACATCAAGCCTCCTCAACTCGCACGTTGACACTTTCTCAAACTCAAACACATTTACATATCATATACTCTTTCTCATGCCAAATTTCAACAACACTATTTCCAATCAACCATCATTATACATAATCAATATCGTACTCACTATCACGTGGCTTTACCCACAAATCAACCTTAATCATTCCTCAAGCATATATCACGACAAACATATCTCTAATGCATCATCATACCATCAAGGCATCAATAATCATAATCACATATATGACCATATAATATATCTCAACCAAATCCAAACATACCTCATCTATATAATTGCACCCAAATTTACCAAATCCCACACCTCAACTCCTCAAACCTTATTATTCAATAACCAACCCAATCATTCATATATTCATTATCTGAAATTCATCCAATCACTTGTGTCATCATACAATGCACACATCAACTTACCTTTCTCACCTTTTTTCGGCCTCCGACCCAAAATCCACGGCCTCCGGCCCAATATCATAATTTAAATGCATAAACCACAAATCAATACTCATTACCCAGTACATCAAATTCTCAATACATCAAGCATACAAGGCCACACAATTCTCAACCCAAATCATTAATTCACATTACATACCAACTATGCATATTGGCACCAACCATTTACACAATCCAAACTTAATCCTAGGGGCATCTAGCCTAGGAATTCTCATCACAACACACGGTACTTAAATGAAACTTAAACCGTACCTCTTGTAGCCAAACCAATTGATCCTCTTCTTTCGAAGTCTTCACCAACCTTAGCTCCAAGCCTCACCAAAGCTCCTCAAGCAATACCAATCTCCCAATTGTGCACCAACATCACCAAATACACTAACATAACCAATATCACATACATACATCAACCTAGGGCTCATAAAAATGACAAGTCACAAGGGTTTGAGCACTTCTTACCTCAGCCCATATGAAGTAGGGATAGAACCTACTTAGAATCCATGTTGGAGTATCCCTAAACACCCAAAATCACAAGATTTCAACACTAATTACCCAAAAACGTGTAACAGTGGGGAATTTCGAAAACTGGGAAGAGATGAATGGAATACTCACCACAAAACTTAGATAGAATTGTAGAGGATGAGAAGAGCGACGCGTGGCCGCAAACGGCTCGTCAATCGGAGCTCCGTAGCTCAAGTTATGGTGGTTTGAAGATCAAAGAGAGTTAGGTTTTCTCTCTTCTCTTCTCTCTTCCCAATTTCAGCGCCCAACACCCCTTCTTTAGGGCAAAATGAGCTGAAATGCTCCTAACTAATGTTTATATATGTTGGATCTTGGGCCCACTTAGGCCCGGTTCACTTATTTTTGCCCATTGGCCCAATTTTGGACCAAAACCTTTAAGATTAGCGCTCTAAATTGCACTTTAAATATTTCTACCTTCCATAATTATAGTTCCTCATTTATTAATCTTATTTACCCATAATCAATTTCCTCAGCTGTAGTACCAGACAGATCTCAGCCGGTACTGCCGGTCAAAATTCCACTGCGCGCTTTTACGCAGAAAACTATGTTTTCCGACTCGGAAAAATTCACTGAATCCAAATATCATATTTGAATTATCAAATTCCAATTTCCAAATCTTCCAACCATATTCGCTCTTATTTAACTTATTATTTAATTAATTTCGGTTAGACCGGGTATTACACATGATAGCAGAATATTATATATGTAAAACCTAAAAAATTAATAAATAATTAATTAATAAATTAATTATGAATAAAAAATAAAAAATTAAATATTATACTCTAAAGAAATAAAAATAATTAAAATACAAATTAAAATATTAATTTTAAAAATTTTGGGTTAAAGTTAGATCAACAAACTAAATCGATTGAACCAGACTCATATTGGGTCCAAGACCAACCCATATAAACCTTCCCCCACTCTTGTGGCCACAAACACTTCTAAATTCATTGAGAAAAGGGAGATTCCACGATGAGAGAGGGAAGGGAAGAACATAACTTATGTCACTATTCACTCTAACGTTCAATCGCTCATAATTTTTAATTTGGAGTTTCGATCATTACACTATTTGCGACCACGCGTTCGTCTTGTCAAGCTCTTTAGTTCTATTCGAAAAAAAGTGGTAAGCATCTCTGAATTTCATGCCCAATTCTCCATCCCTTCATTGGTACAAATTTGGTTTGGGTATTAAGAGATTTGGTGGTTTATGTACAATCTAGCATTGGATACTTGTTGGATTTTATCCCAATCATTAATGGATAATGTAAGAAAACTCTAAACTCTTGTGGTTTGTCCAATTTAATGAAATCTAGTGTTAATTGTGGTAAATTGTATGGATTAGATTGAATTTGTGTTGAATTAGAGATGAATTGGCAAATTGGAGCTTGTTGAAATTGATTTGGAGTCTTAAAAGCTTGTACTAGGACATTTGGAGTTTAGAAAAAATCAGCCAAAGTATGGTTTCAGTTTTCTTTAGCTAATATGTAATGCTCTGTGAAACTTAGGCTAGTTTGCCCTTAAGATAGGTTGAAATGTATGCATTGATTATTTGAGTAAAGACTTGATTTAGTATGTAGATAAAATTTGATGGATGATAAGTTGATATTATATAATGAATGTAAATTATTGATGTTGATAATGATTGAGAATAATAGTTGAATTATGTGAATTGTTAATGTTTAATGATTATTGGCGACATATGTTGAGTTTGGTGGAAAATTATGCATGGAATTGTTGAAAAATCAAAGAGTTTAGATGTTAATATATTTATAGAATGATTGAGAGATATGAAAAAGTGGTTAGAGGTCATTGGTATTCAAAATTGTGGTGGTTCAATTGATTTTGGATTGACGATTTTCGAAAACTAGATGTTTTGAATTTTGGTACAAACTGAATTTTTGACCAATTTCGACAGGTCATAACTTGGCTTCCGGACTCCTAAATCTTGTGAAATTTATTTTGAATAAAAATTAGATTCGTGAAGTTTATAACGTTTGAAGAATGGAATGAAAATAATTTTTAACAAAAATGTTCTGTGCGTCGGAAATTTGGTGTGAAAAATTGGTTTTCTACAACTTAACAACTGTTTGATGGAAATTACATTCATATGTACGTGAGGATTGTCATGCGTACGTGTGCGGAGGGCATGTGTACACGAGAATAGCGAATTTTGAACGTTTGCATACGCGGCGGTGTTCTTGCGTACACAAGCCAACACCTCTGCTTCAGATACTTACATAC
Source organism: Arachis hypogaea (assembly GCF_003086295.3). Classification (NCBI taxonomy): domain Eukaryota; kingdom Viridiplantae; phylum Streptophyta; class Magnoliopsida; order Fabales; family Fabaceae; genus Arachis; species Arachis hypogaea. The sequence goes on along the minus strand of NC_092052.1, from coordinate 107,895,223 downwards.
GCGAGGGAGATTTGCGTACATGACTTTGGCAATTTTTGACCTCATGCGTACGTAGGTGGCATGCGTACGCATGACCACCCTATTTTGTAAAAATTGTATTTTTTTAGTTTTTAACTTATCCTCTAACTTTCCAAACATCTGTAACTACCATTTCAGATACCCTAGCTAGTGTTTGGCTTTTGGGACGACTGTGAGTGTACTGGTAAAAATAAAAGAAGTAGTTTCCATTTTGTATTTAGAGCCGGTGACTTAGAGTTATAGAGTACTGTAGGTAAATTAACTAGAGTGGTTCTATGGAGTGTACTGAGTAAAAGAGAACACATCGGAGTATAGTGAAGATAAGTATGAAGAACTATATTTTAATTATAAATACAAATTGGGCGTGATTTGATCTTAAAGGTGACTGTTTCATCTTGAGTACTCTTTCTCGAAAGTGCGATCCTAAAGAGTTGGTGAAAGTTGAAGATCCCTTTTTTGTTCCTCCTGGTATTGTAAAATCACCTCTAGCGAGATGGTGGGAGGTTATGATCCCCTCTTTTGTTCCTCCTAGACATATGAGAACATACCTCCTGGGTAGACGCAAGGGTTGTTCTTTGCCCCACTTACTCCAGGTTAAGATGGTCTGAGCTCCATAGGTAGATGCAAGGGTGTGGTTTGCCCCACTTGCTCTAGGTTGGTATTTATGATTGATCTTAATCTCTCTAGGCAAACGCAGTGACTCGCCCCCACTGGTTCCAGGTTGAAATTTGAGATTCCCTTGACCCAGCCCACACGATGAATGATTGAATATTTATATATGCAGATAATTTTGAACTTTACGCCGCTGGGACTGTTCAGGGTTCGCTACCAGACATGTCGCATTTGGCTGGATAACTGACAAATGATATCATTGGCCATAGAGCAGACATGCATCATGTGCATTTGTATGATTTGTTTGAGTGTGCATGTTTTGGCTTGCCTATTTGATTATCTGTATTTATGTACTACATGACTTAAATGTTGTATCTGTTCTATTAATTGTGTATTACTTGTATGCTTTGTATGTGTGTGACCTTGAGAGATCCCTCAGGCAGTGAAGGAGAGATGAGGGTTGTTCCAAACTGGTGATTGGGAGGTTTACAGAGAACTAAAATTGAAGAGATAGATTAGAATTCCTAAGTAGAGTTACCATATTTCAGATGCAGGATGTGAGGCACCTTGCTGAGCGTACTGGAGACTCTTTGGGAGCAAATATCTACATTTTAGGATTTTTATATTATGCATTTAGTTATATATGTGTACTTTATCTGATTTTGTATAAAAACATGTTTTGTCCCTCTTAAAGGTTGACTTGGAGAACTAGGATTTGTATTTGTCTTTTGGTTTATATTTTGGGTTGTATATATATTCTAGCTGGCCTTTGCTTCGCACGTTGAGTCTAGATCTTGATTATGTAACTAACTTTTGGAATTCTATTTATATGTATCTCTCTGACGAACGGATTTCTGCTAGTAAAGAATTTCACAAATAAATCCTCGTTGCAAGTATAGTTTCTAAACCAACAAGAATCCTTTCGTACAAAAACATGTTTGTCACTAAATCAAACCCAATAAAAATATTAACCGAAGTATTTAAACCTCGGGTCATTTCTCAAGGAATTGCAGGCAGGTGTATTTATTATTGGTTATGGGAAAATTATCTTTTTGGGGTTTTTGAGTAAGGGACAAGAAAAGTAAATTGCAAGAAAGTAAATTAATAATTAAGAAAACTCTTGGCAAGGTATGAGAATTAGACGTCCTATCCTAGTTATCCTTATCAATTGTGATGAGAATTGTTCATTTCTCCCACTTAGTTAACCCTTACTAAATAAAGGAAAGTCAAGTGGACTAATCAATCTGATTCCTCAAGTCCTAGTCAACTCCTATGGAAAGACTAGCTTTAGAGGTATCCGAACCAACCAGCAACATCCAATTATCAATCAATAAAGGAGTTTGATAACTCAAGAGTCTCCAATTACTCTACCAAAGCCAAGAATCATAAAAAGCTAATTTAAAACCTTCCCAAGCATTTTATCAAACACTTGGAAGGCATAACATAAAAACATAGAAAGGTAATAGGGAATGTAAAATCCAAACAACCAATTAAAAGTATCAATAATCATAAGAACAATTATAAATCTGAAATACCTCAAATTACATTAAATAGAAAATCAAATCTAACATGAAGAGTTCATAAACCAATTTGTCAACATAAAATAATCAACAAGGAAAATAAATAAACTAGAATGCTAGAACAAATAAAAGTAGAAGAGAACTAAATTAAAGGAAGATTGAACCTGGAATTGAGAAGAAATAAACCGAAAGTTAAGAGAAATCCTAAAACCGAGAGAGAGGAGAGAGCCTCTCTCTCTAGAAACTACATCTAAAACCTAAATTGTGAATAATGAGAAGTTCTATGAATTGATTGATTCTCCCACTTTGTAGCTTCTAATCTGTATTTTCTGGGCCAAAACCTGGGTCAAAAACAGCCCAGAAATCGCTCCCAGGGATTTCTGATACGTTCAGCACGTGGCTCTGTAATGCATACGCGTCCCCGGCGTGTACGCGTCATTTGTCCGTCGCACTATCCACACGTACGCGTCATCCACGCATACACATCGCCTAACAGCATGGCAACTATAGCAAATTATATATCATTTCGAAGCCCCGGATGTTAGCTTTCCAATGCAACTAGAACTGCCTCATTTGGATCTCTATAGCTCAAGTTATGGTTGATTTAGTACGAAGAGGTTAGGCTGGACAGCTCAGCATTTCCTTCAATTTCTTGTATTCCTTCCACTTTTGCATGCTTCCTTCCCATCCTCTAAGCCATTCCTGCCCTATAAACCTTGGAAACACTTAACACACATATCAAGGCATCGAATGGTAATATAAGAGGATTAATAATTAGCAATTTAAGGCCAAAGAAACATGTTTTCAATCAAAGCATAGAATCAGGAAGGAAAATGTAAAACATGCGAATTATATGAATAAGTGTGAGTTTAGTGGATAAAATCCACTCAATTAAGTACAAAATGTACCACAAAATAATGGTTCATCAAATCTCCCCACACTTAAACATTAGCATGTCCTCATGCTAAGCTCAAGAGAACTAAAAGAGTGAAGAGGAATGGTAGAAAGTATGAAATGCAACCTATTTATATGAATGCAATTAAATGCGAAAATACCTCTACCTACTTGATTAAAAGTAAACAAATTCTCCAAGACAAACATAAATCATATTCCACTAATTCAAATCACACAATAAAAGACAAGTAAACTTGTAAGAAGACAGCTCATGAAAGCAGGGAACATAGAATCAAGCATTGAACCCTCATTGGTAGTGTATATGCACTCTAATCGCTCAAGTGTTTAAGGTTAATTCACTCCACTCTTCTCTAGTTATGCTTTCTAAACTTTGTTCTTCATCTAACCAATCAACAAATATTTAGTATATCAATGCAAACATCATGAGGTCTTTTCAAGGTTGTAATGGGGCTGGTAAGGGTGAGGATATATGTATGGCCAAGTGAGCTATAATATGAATCTTTGACTAACCTAAACTCTCACCTAACACACACACACACACTCTATGTAACCCTAAAATCATGCATAGCTATCCAGAATTCCCACTTTTGTACCACATACTCATGTACCAAATTTTTCTTTAATTTCACCACCTATGCATTGATCTTTTATTAAACTTAATAACTGGGGTAATTTTGTTCCCTTATTTATTTATTTATATTTTCTTTTCATTTTTTTTCTTTTTTTTTTGAATCATGAAAGAAAACATAATATATCAATGCATATGGGTTTTTAATTTTTCTCGTCTCACATGAATATGCATCCAAATTCCCAATACTTTTATCAATAAAACACTTTCATCAACCCAAGTTTCCACTGTTCCCCACACTTAATTGATACACAATCTCTATCTTAAGCTAATCAAAGATTCACTTGGGGTAATTAATTATTTTTCTGATTAAGGCTAGTGATGTGGTAAAATATAGAACAAAAGGGGATTAAAAGGCTCAAAGTGGCTAACAAAGGTGATTGAAAGGGTATGCTATTTAGGATAAGTGAGGTAATAACAAATGATGGCCTCAATCATATGCAAGCATGTAAATACACTAAATAATGGACATATAGAATGGAACAAAGCAAAGATTACAATCATAGAGAAGGAAACACACAAGAATAAAATAGCATGGTTAAATAATGTAACCATGTAATTAAGCTCAAATCTCACAGGTTGTGTGTTCTTAGCTCAAAAACCATGTTCCAAATTACAATCTTCAAACAAGCTTAACAAAATTTTTTTAATTTAAATTAGTGAAATACTATAAAAAGGGTCTTGAAAAAGAACTTATCACTCCAACCAAGTAGTGGTAGAAGAATATGCACAAAATCAAACAAACATGCAATCAAACATGCAAATACAACAACTAATTTAATAAGAAAAATTAAACATTGGTGTTGAAACAGGAAATAACTAACCCACGGAAGTCGGTGTCAACCTCCCCACACTTAAAGATTGCCCCGTCCTCGGTGCATGCTAAGATGTGCGAGTGGACGGATTGCTACAACTGATGCTTTTCTCCAAAGATTGTGCAGATGGACTTGTCTGTCGCCCCATTTAGAAGCTTTCCTTTCCCTTCTCGGTGGCCATCCTGAAAGAAGAGGAAAAAAGAAGAAAAGTAACCCCGAAATAAAGATAAGAAATAAATAAAGTATGGTTGGGTTAAAGCCAAATAATAAGGGTCTCAATTACATAGTAGCTACAACAGGCAAGTGAGAAAACAGTATAAGCACATGGCATATCAATAGTGCAAAAATTGCAACAATGGGGAGAGAGTGTGGGCAATAAAAGACAGTATAAATGCATAGCAATGCAACTGGAATGCAAGGATCATAAAAGATTAGCATTGACTTATGAATAATAATACCCAATCAGAATAAAATAAGTCATGAAGCACCAGAATAATGCAAGAAAAGATGCAACAGTTGAATTAGAAAATTTAACACCAATGGAAAAATAATAAATTTATAAAAGAAAATAAAAATATGCACAAAATTAAAATGCAATGAATGAAAGTATGCAAATGAATTAAGTAAAATAGAATGAAAGTGAAGAAAGATGAGAAGTTAAAGAGATGAAGAAGTAAGTAAGAAAGGAGGAAGAAAGAATAAGAAAGGAGAGAAGAAAGGAGAAGAAAATGAAAAACAGGGCGTGATGCGTGCGCGCTCATCACACGTACGCGTGAAAACTGAAGAAGCCATGTGACGCGTAAGCGTCGCCCACGCATACGCGTGGCTGGTCTGAAAGCGAAATGATGCGCACGCGTCAGAGAGGCGTACGCGTGAGAACCCGCGCGGCTCCAGCACCATGGCATCATAACTCTCTGTTCAAGCACCTGTTTACGCTGATTTTTCATGCCACGCGTACGCGTCATTGACGCTTACGCGTGGATTGGCGAAAACTCATGGGACGCGTATGCGTGAGGCACGCGTACGCGTGGGTTGGCTTATATGCCAGGTACCCCTCCCGCGTCATTCCAACACAACTCTTTGTCCATTTTCTCAATATTACGCACTGACACATGACGCGTGCACGTCATCGACGCTTACGCGTCGAGTGCAAATTTTTGTTTTTTTTTATGCAGAATGCAAAATACAGAATGCAGATGATTATGCAGAAATTATGAATGAACACTAATAAGAATAAAATAAAATAAAACTAAGAATAAAAATGAAAGATCATACCATGGTGGGTTGTCTCCCACCTAGAACTTCTAGTTAAAGTCCTTAAGTTGGACATTTGGTGAACTCTTTGTCATGGTGGCTTATGCTTGAACTCATCCAAGAATTCCCACCAGTGTTTGTAGTTCCATAGCCTCCGGGATCCCACACTAGTTGCATAAAGCCGTCAAGCAAGTTAAAGCAAGTGAGAAGGCCCCAAGAGTGGTGATTGGTAGAATGAATTCCGGGGTTCCAAACCTTGCTTTTGCACCCGTCTTCGCTTTGATCTACATTGTTCCAACCGGGTGGTACGCAATTTGAATTTTCATTGAGATACCCAAACATCTTCCGAGACCCATATAATTGAGCTCTATACCAATCTTTGTACTTCAATTTGGAGCATGCAACCATATCAAACCTTGTAGGACAACTCCTACCACTAACCATCTCCCTCTTATTCTTAAAGCCACAAAGAGCTCTAAGTTGACCATCTGTCTCAAGTAAAGTATATTCAAGTGGGCTAATTAAGCTTAGAGATGAAAGATTTACCCACTTGAATGAAGGAATGGATGGTGACGGTTTTGGGAGAGAGGTCTCCAACAACTTTGGCAAGGTGATTTCTAGCTTCATTCCCTTGAGCTCTTCCTTGACAACTTCTACCTCTTTGCACGCATCTTCAATCTCCATCTCTTGATCAACCTCTGCAAAGTCTGCAACCATGATATGCCTTGGAGGTTGTACACCCTCCTCAACATCAACATCAAAAACCTTGGAAGGAGGCTCTATGACTGGACTTTCCCATGGAGGTTCCGCATCTCCCAAGTCTTCAACCACTTCTTTTTCTTCTATAATTTCTGCTTTCTCCACTTGCTCTAGTACAAAATCAGACTCCTCCTTGATGTCTTCCACTTCATGATAACTTTTCTCAAGGGTCTCTACTACCTTCACCTTTAAGGCCTCCTCTAGCTTCTTGTGAAGTATGAATTCGCGAAACCGATCCCTTTTCTCTTATTCCGGGTCAGTAGCATAATTGGGATCATGTTGCTCTTGGATTGATGGATATGGGTATTCTTGCACGAAGGGTGGTGGTGCAGTAAAGCTTGAGGGTTGAATATTGGAGGTATAGGGTTGGTCCATGCGGGATATAAGATTTTGGAGTTTAGAGGTGAGACCAATGAACCTAGAGATGAGTGTAGATTGAAGTCCCTGTTGCCCTTAACGAATAACACTATAGGAGGGTTCATTTGTTAGGAAAAAGAGCTCATAATGGGAAGGTGGTTCTTTTTGGTAAGGATATAGAGATGGTGAATATTGAGGTGGTGGTTCTGGGTATGGTTCATATGGTTTGTATGGTGGTTGGTATGGTGGGCAAGGGTTAGGGTAATAAGGAGGTATTTTGTGATGGGTGTTGATTGTCACGAAGGGATCCACTATAACCGTTGTCTTGATAAGCATCATAGAATGGTTGTTGGTAATAGCTTGGAGGTGGTTATTGCCAAGAGGGTTGATCAGATCCTTATGGCTCCTCCCATCTTTGATTGTCCCATCCTTGATCCAAGCTTTCATTGTAATATCCTCTTCCTGCAACTTGATTGTAACCAAACTCATAGTCAAAGGGATGAGAATTCATAGTTGTCAGAGAAATAAAAACTAATAAAAATTAATAAAAATAAACTCCTAAAACTAGAAACATGAACAAAGAACGAAAAAGCAAAATTATTTACAATAACCAATAATAAGGCACACGTTTGCAATTCCCCGGCAACGGCGCCATCTTGACGAACAAATTTCTGCTAGTAAAGAATTTCACAAATAAATCCTCATTGCAAGTATAGTTTCTAAACCAACAAGAATCCTTTCGTACAAAAACTTGTTTGTCACTAAAGCAAACCCAATAAAAATAATAACCGAAGTATTTAAACCTCGGGTCTTCTCTCAAGGAATTACAGGGAGGTGTATTTATTATTGGTTATGGTAAAATTATCTTTTTGGGATTTTTGAGTAAGGGACAAGAAAAGTAAATTGCAAGAAAGTAAATTAATAATTAAGAAAACTCTTGGAAAGATATGAGAATTAGACGTCCTATTCTAGTTATCCTTATCAATTGTGATGAGAATTGTTTATTACTCCTACTTAGTTAACCCTTACTAAATAAAGGAAAGTCAAGTGGACTAATCAATCTGATTCCTCAAGTCCTAGTCAACTCCTATGGAAAGACTAGCTTTAGAGGTATCCAAACCAACCAGCAACTTTCAATTATCAATCAACAAAGGAGATTGATAACTCAAGAGTCTCCAATCACTCTACCAAAGCCAAGAATCATAAAAAGCTAATTTAAAACTTTCCCAAGCATTTTATCAAACACTTGGAAGGAATAACATAAAAACATAGAAAGGTAATAGGGAATGTAAAATCCAAACAACCAATTGAAAGAATCAATAATCATAAGAACAATCATAAATCTGAAATACCTCAAATTGCATTAAATAGAAAATCAAATCTAACATGAAGAGTTCATAAACCAATTTGTCAACATAAAGTAATCAACAAGGAAAATAAATAAACTAGAATGCTAGAACAAATAAAAGTATAAGAGAACTAAATTAAATGAACATTGAACTTGGAATTGAGAAGAAATATACTGAAAACTAAGAGAAATCATAAAACCTAGAGAGAGGAGAGGCTAGAGAGAGGAGAGAGCCTCTCTCTCTAGAAACTACATCTAAAACCTAAATTGTGAATAATGAGAAGTTGTATGAATTGATTGATTTCCCCACTTTGTAGCCTCTAATATATGTTTTCTAGAACAAAAACTGGGTCAAAAACAGCCCAGAAATTGACCCCAGCGATTTTTGATACGTCCAGCACGTGGCTCTGTCACGCGTACGCGTTGCCCATGCGTATGCGTCGTTTGTCCGTCACACTATCCACGTGTACGCGTCATTTCTTGTATTCCTTCCACTTTTGCATGCTTCGTTCCCATCCTCTAAGCCATTCCTACCCTATAAATCCTGGAAACACTTAACACACATATCAAGGCATCGAATGGTAATAAGAGAGGATTAATAATTAGAAATTTAAGGCCAAAGAAGCATGTTTTCAATCAAAGCACAGAATCAAGAAGGAAAATGTAAAACATGCGAATTATATGAATAAGTGTGAGTTTAGGATAAAATCCACTCAATTAAGTATAAAATGTACCACGAAATAGTGGTGCATCCGTCTCTTTGGTTTTTCTGTATATGTATGTAACTAACTCTTGGAATTCTCTCGTTGTCAGTTTTACTTTATTCAACTTTTCTTTCAAGACTCCTAGTTAAACTATTCTTCATATATATCTATGTACGTGTTTTTTTTAGAGGTCGTGGCACCTCACCATCTTTGATTTATGACCTAGGCGTAAAGCTTTATATAGTAATGTTCATACCCCTCCCGAGCAAAAGGTCTGGGCTTAAGAAACTAGAGCTCCGGCCTCTTAGGACGGCCAAACCTGCAGCCTGACTTCTCCCAAAGGAAGTCAGAAGGCCACAGCAAAGGCCCAGAAAGGCCCAACTCGACGGAAGTCCACCGCCCCCTGGAAGGAGGTGACAAAAGGATAAGATTTGACCAGCAGGAAAAAGATAAGATAAGATAAGAGGACTTATCTCCCTAAAAAAGGTCACCTGACTTCGCTATAAATACACTGGAGCACCCAGGTAATGGTCATACTCCAATTCTATTAAAACCCTACCTAAAGCCCGTACTGACTTAAGCATCAGAGTCTCTTGCAGGTACCACCACCCTTTTCCCCTAGGGATCAAGGACCGGCGGCACCTCAGCTCCAACAAGTCGGGCACGGCAAACTCTACCGAATCAGGACACCTCGTCTGAGATCGACCTCAACGTTTCAGGTATCACCTCGAAACATTGGCGCCGTTGTCGGGGACCTGGAAGTCATCCCACAAGTATGGTGAACAACCCACCTCACAATGATCACACTTCCGGATTGGAAGATGGTATACCGATAAAAAATTCAGATTTCGTACCCCCCCCCGGCTATCACCAAAAGAAACACACCATTCCAAGGGGGACAAACAACCTCAAAACACAGAGATCCTAGACACCATCTGCAAACAACAAGATCGTCTCAAACAACTTGAACGAGAGGCCGAACGACAATGGGAGGCCGAACGGGACCTACGAAGAGAAACAAGACGATGCAGAGAGCTAGAAGAAAAACTCTAGAAGCTCGAAGCCGACCTCAAGACCCGGACTACCCGATCCAATCGCGAGACTAGTCCTCTCAGAGAACAAGACCCATTCACAGAAGAAATCATGAAGGCTAAAGTCCCAAATGATTTCAAAGCCCCTGACATGACTCCGTATGACGGGGCATCCGATCCAAGCCAACATCTCAGCAACTTTAGGAGTCGAATGTACCTCACCGATGCCTCAGACACAACTCGTTGCAAAGCCTTCCCAACCACTCTCACCAAAACGACTATAAAGTGGTTCAACAACCTATCCCCAAGGTCAATTACCAGCTTTGATGATCTTGCCAAGATGTTCCTAGCCAGGTTCTCCATTCAAAAAGACAAAGCTAAACACGCTCCAAGCCTACTCAAAATCAAACAAGGAGATCGGGAGAGCTTCCAAACCTATATGGAAAGATTTAGCAATGCGTGACTCGACATACAAAATCTCCCTACAGAAGCAACAATCATGGGACTTATCAACGGCCTACGAGAAGGACCTTTTAGCCAGTCCATATCCAAGAAGCACCCTACTTCCTTGAACGAAGTACAAGAGCAGGCCGAAAAGTACATCAACATGGAAGAAAATTCCCGGTTAGGAGAAGCCTTCAAAACCAGCTTCTCCTACTCCTCCCGAGATAAAGACAAGGAGCCAAAGAAAAAGGAAGAGCAACCCAGAGAGAAACCTAGAAAATACCATAACTACACCCCCTCCGAGTATCCCTCGTAGACGTCTATAGGGAAATATGCCACACGGAGAAGATTCCACCACCCCCGTCCAATCAAACACAAAAGGGGAGGAAGTCGGACTGAATATTGGGAATACCACAAAATCTACGGGCACCCCACCAACGAATGCTACGACCTGAAGAACGTAATAGAAAAGTTGGCCCGAGAGGGAAGGTTAGACCGATTCCTAGCCAGCAGACCGGATGACCCCAGGAAGAGAAAAAGGGACGAAGAGGGAGGACAGATTGAACGCCCCCTCACACCCCGAAGAGACACATCCACATGATCAACGGCGGATTCGCAGTCGGAGAAATCTCAAAGTCATCCCGCAAGAGGCACCTTAAAGAAGTATACCACGTCGAAGAGGGGAGTAAATCATCCGACCTCCCCACAATCTCTTTCACCAAGGAAGACGCTACCGACATCATCCCCGGACATGACGACCCCTAGTAATCACTATCATATTAGCCAACGCCAACCTCCATAGAACATTGGTTGACCAGGGGAGCTCGGTAGACATCCTATTCAAATCCTCCTTCGACAAGCTCAGGCTTGAAGAAAAAGAATTAAGAGCGTACTCCAATAGCCTATTCGGGTTGGGAGACACTCTAATCCAAACCTTCAGATACATCCTGCTACATACTACCTTCAGGAAGAGAGCCCGATCCAGAACGCTAAGCATAGACTACATAGTCGTCGATGTAAGCTCAGCGTATAATGCCCTCACAGGTCGGACTACTCTAAACCAGCTCGCTACAGTAGTCTCCACTCCACACTTGTGCATGAAATTTCCAACCGCGGAGGGCATAGCCACTGTCAAAGGGACCAGAAGCTCGCACGACGATGCTACAATGAAAGCCTGAACTTAAAAGGCGACCCCAGAGGAAAAGAGGCTAACGCTATCGAACTTGGAGGAGCCCAGGTTCGTGAAGAAATCTGTCCTCAGCCAGAAGGCGAGACCGAGGAGGTACAAGTCGGAGATACCCCAGACAAGATAATAAGCATAAGAGCGAACCTAAGGGAGGACCTAAAGGAGCTATTAGTCAGGCTATTAAAGGAAACCTCCGACCTCTTTTCCTGGAAGGCCGCCGATATGCTTGGCATAGATCTCGGCTTAATGTGCCACAAACTGGCCGTGTACCCCGGGTCTCGACCAATACAACAAAAGCGTAGGAAGCTTGGTCCAGAAAGATCACATGTCGTGGAGGAACAGGTGCAGGCCTTGCTAGAGGCAGGATTCATAAGGGAGGTTCACTACAAAAAATTCTGGTTAAAACGGCGGTTTTTTGGGATATTTACGGCAGTTTGAACCGCCATTATTACCAAGAATGGTGGTTTTAGAAAGCGACGTAATTCTGAGCGCCATTCTGGTTATTACGGCAGTTTTCAGAAAACCGCCACAATTCCCTGGGTTAAAACGGCGGTTTTTGGATAGGTTAAAATGGCGGTTTAAACCGCCATTATTTCCAAATAAAACGGCGGTTCAAACCGCCGTTATTTCCAAGATAAAAACGGCATTTTTGGTTGGTTAAAATGACGTTTATGAACCGCCATTTTTACCTTAGCAGAATGGCATTTTTGGTTGGTTAAAATGGCGTTTGAAACCGCTGTTTTTACCAGGTTAAAATGGCATTTTTGGTTGGTTAAAATAGCATTTTGAACCGCCATTTTTACCCTGATAGTGATATTTTTATTGGTTAAAATGGCATGTAAAACCGCCGTTTTTACCATATTAAAATTACGTTTCATGTTGTTTAAAATGGCAGTTACAAGCCGCCATTTTTATCGGATGAAAGTGACATTTTTTATCGTTTAGATATGTAGGTTTAACTGTCATTTTTACCGTGTTAAACAAATAATTTTTTGTTTAAAATTTCACAATAACAAGAAATCATAACCTATAAACAAAATATTATGTAATTTATAAATAAAGTATTAAACAGATTGAGAAGTTTAGTAAGAAATCATAACCCATAAGATTCAATGTCTGAGTCATTACAAGGAATTTTATGGTTTCAGTTTAGCAATTTAAAGAAAAAACAGATTGAGAAGTTTGGTACACCTTCATGACCACAACATTTTAAAACTACTCCTGCAGGACACAACATTCTCCATTATAGTTACCGTAGCCACCAAAACATTAGCTCTTTGCTTTGTCACTGTCTTCACTTTAGACGAGTTTGATCCGAATAAATGTTGCCATTAATTTTGCATCCAGCAATATAGGATCTTGCCAGCAACAAGTACATGTCTTTCTACCTTTTGTACTCTTTGTATCGAAGAAAAAAGTAACCAAGATAATCAAAATCGATTGGAGACACTTTTGCCTATTCAAATTCCACATTCAGAGTCATTATTTCGTTCACAATCATCATAACATGATGAAGATTAATATTTAGTAATTGTATCTGAATTAGAGCCCACAATGCCCAGAAAATGTGTGATGCCAGAGCATATGCATTTGCCTCTGCATATAAAGTCTCTAGATCCTCCATAGCAACCTGTATTAATAAATCAACATATACGTTCATGCTTAATCCATGTAATATAGTTTTATTAATTATGATGACTTAATCAGTTAATCCACTTCACCATGGTAACAAACCTCGTTTGGTCTCTAAGATTGTAAGTAATGCTTGAAAAAATGGTATTGCTCGTTCCTATTTGGGTTTAGGGTTTAGTGGAGATATATGCCAGTGAGTAGACATGATGGTTAAAAGTAAAGCTTAGCATACTCTGAAATCCACAAAACGCTTCTATAACAACTAAGATTAAGTGACCAACTTACAGATTCAAATACACTAACAGTAGATTTTCTCAACCGCATCTGTTTGATCATTCTACTGGGGTCCCTCATATAAGCAGCGACTTGATTAGTTATATCCTGTTATGAAACAACACATTATGAGTAAAATAACATGCCTCTCACATTAAAGACTTCCAAATTCATAGAGACTTCCAAATCTTTTGATGACCTCTCTAGACCTTCAAGAGAAAGGGAAATCTCTCTTTAAAAAGAACAAGAAAATAAATGAAAAAGCGCCTAAAAATTAAAATATTAAGGACCCAAAAAAAATTGAATTATCTTTAAACTGGAAAGGAGTAACCAGCCACCAAGAACTCTTCTTGTTAAGCTATATTTTTTTGTTTGATTCAGTCATAGCAGAACAAATTATTTTGGCTAAAAGAGAGGAATCACCCAAAAATATTTGTACATGATCCGTGCCACCCATTCCTATGACTGTATATTAAGCACAAAATAGATATTTTTTCTTTCATATGTAAGTTCCAAGTCAAGAAACACACCTCTTGGAGTTCCAATATAGAATCTAAAGTCTCCTTGGAAGAAGTAATCAAATCTGAGTATGCTACTCTAACATTTTCATCTGCTTCACAAAATGAAGACTTGACTGGATCCTGCAGACAATATTCCGTGCTATCAGTCATGAAACTCAAATATGGTGAATATCAAATTGCATTAAATCTTAAAATTGGGATAGGAAAAGACCTGAGGTAACCTATTTGAACTTGAAAATTGCTTCTGAAGCAAGAACCTAAGCTCAAGAATTTTGTACCAGAGGGCCTTGAAGACAGAAGTCAGTGATGTTAATATAAAATCAAATCAGACTCAAAAGTATATGTACATTTTACTACCTGATATTATTATATTAATCATTCCCCTATTAGATGCCTTTGAGTTGTCTTTTGTTCTATGAATAAAAGACCATGTAAATCCTCCATCTAATTCATGCCTGTACAAAGGTATTTTTTCAAGTGCTCGGAAAGATAAGGATGAATTATGAAGTACTCTAAAAAAACAAATATTTTAAGATGATTGTTCTTTTAAAAATATTATATGCACACTAAAAGTCAATTATTATAGATTTATATATAAATATATATATATATATTATTTAATTCATCATTTTCAATACTAGTAAAAATTTAATTATAAATTTTCATTTGATATAGAAATTTAATTACATATTTTTGAACTAAAAGAATTTAATTAAAAAAATAGCTATGGACTAATTAAAAATTGGTTTCTTATTCTTATTAACGAGAAGTGATCATGAAAAAATGTGATTATTCTTTATTCAGGTATAATAATTGATTTTGGCATACAAGACTATTCATCATGATTCTTCCATTAAAATTGGAGACACTTGTAATTAACAAAAAATGCTATAATATTTTACAGAAATAATACAGATATATAATCAAGAAAAATAACTTACCAACTTTGTAGAGCATGTTGAAGAGACCCCCATTGTCCATGTACTCATATGCAAGAAGCTTCTCTTGGCGGGAACAATCGTAAGCAAGAGGTTGCAACACAAATGGATGGTTGACTTGGCTAACTTTTCCAATTGTTCTCTGGAAATCACTTTCGGAGATTCCCCAATCCTTGATCCTCTTCACAGCCAAGAACATACCGTTGACCATCAGCACCTTGTAGAGGCTCCCATGCATTCCTCTCCCAATCAACTCAACTGGTGCTCTCAGAAAGCATCATTGCCCCTTGTATGTTACAAAATCAGCTATTATATATTCATATATAAAAATATATATAATTTAATTTATTTTTAATAATATATTTTTCTTTCCTTGGTGAGGGACTAGGTGTACATGCCGCTGGAAGCAGCGATCCACACAAGTCAGGATTTTCAGAAAAGCTTTTCACACAAGTTAGGATTTTGAAAACTAACAAACAATTAAACCTTATTATATTTATAACTAATCTTTAGCTCATCAAAAGATGAATTTTGCATTTTATAAAAAATAATGATGTACCATAAAATTTTTGGATTTGTTTAATTTGGATTTTGTTTAATTTTACCAAATATAACTAGAACAGATTTAGAAAAGTTTGGCAATAGCACAAGAAACTCACTTACCTGGTGGACATGCAAGGCTGCCTTTATTATGATGGTGTCTTGTTTGATTAGTTTCTGAAACGGGAATGACAACTTGATTGAGGGAAGATGGAGGTGATAGGTGCATTTCCTATAATGAATTTATTATATATAGCTTAGTTGATGAGTGTGAAGTATGAAGGTTTATTATTGTAAAGCATGAGCATGAAAAGGGTGCTTTAGATACACTTCTGGGCACAACCACCAGCCACAAATAAATATCTGCATGAAAATCTCTCAATCATTGAACAAAACTCAAAATTGACTATTATTTTCCTTCTTGTGATAAAAAAATTATGTATTAAGTGACCTCAAATGTTCTGGTACTAGACTAAACAAACCTCTGATTTTGCATCCTTGATTGAAGAAGCAATTGCCTCAAATGTAGAATGACCATCTACAAACTATTTTTTAATTATATCTAGATACCATGTTTAAATAATAGTGACAGTAAAATTAAAGAAGAAAAAAAAAAGAATTGAAGATGAGTAGTAAAAAAGAACTGCAGAATAGAACCTGAACAAAATTAAAAAAGAACAAAAACTTATAAAAGAAAACTAATGAATTGAGTTAAAAGAAATATGTCACACCCATTAATAAAATTCGAGGAACTTATATATACAAAATCTCACCAAAGACCAAGGCAACGAGCCAACGAGATATATCATAGCTGCTATAATAAAATCTATCTTTCTAAAGCAACTAATCTTGGTTTTCTTGATTTTCCAAACTTTTAGCTTGCTGTATTATATTATTCTCTTCCTTAGATTGGAGCAAAGAAGTTCCATGACAAATGGAGCATGCATGGACAAAAAGGAAAACAATCAATTTGACGTTGCAATGCACAAGCATTGCAAGTGTAATGCTCTTTCCACAGCTAATCAGACCATCTAACACAATTTGCTTCCTAACTTTAACACCTAAAAAATTGAAAGACACACAAATCACACTGAACTTCACTTTAAAAAAATCAAGCCAAAAGAGAGGGTGGGGAAATCAAGCCAAAGACACATCACCATCAGCCTCAAATATGCATATTAATAATACTCTTTATTATATATCCAATACATATAAATATATTACATATAAGAAAGAGAATTGGGTTCAATAACTACCTTTTGGTCTCTGTTAATTGTATTAAATCTTTTCTCAAGTCCATAAATACATTCAGTATAGTAACTATCCCTCTCATTTTTATTTCCAACAAAATTACTCCTATCTATCAAACTTTCAAAACATGAAATTTAATGTCTAATTATAACAATATCTACAAAAATTTAAAACTGCAGCTTCAATGGGAGCAGATTAGCAGTGTGGCAATCAAGCTTCTAGTAGTAATAATAATAATAATAATAATAACCAAAGAGCAAAAATCACCCAAAATCAGAATCAACCATAGAAAAGCAAGCCAAATTCCATATATTAGGATCAAACACCCAATACTCATGTGATTTTACCTTATCTTTTGAATTATTGTTTAAAATACGTAATCGATTTTAAAATGATACTGAATCAATTTTGAAATAGAAGAAAAAACAAAATTCCTACCTATTGAGCAAAAGCAGAAGCAGAGTATAACTAAGCATGCAGCGATTTGAAAGATTTAACCTATAATTTACAAACTGAAGCTAGAAAAATAAGAAATAGCACTCACATATATGAAGCTATTCTCCTGCACTTGGTTTTCATCATCAAACACTGTCATTATCAAAATTTACATCACATTTATCAAATACAACATAAGCATTTATTCACACAGCAACGAGAATACATTTATTTTTCTTAAATAAAGAAAATCTAAATAATGTACTTCTTGTTCAATTTAACTATATTCGTATTAAAGAAGAGACTCATTACAGTATCAAAACACAGAGAATCGCACTTTTGAACCCTAGAATGTAAAAAGATAGAAAACTGACCTGCTGATCTAGAACGAAAGGGAGGCACTGAGGATTTTGGCGGAGAAGACACAGAGGATGACAAGGAGGAAGCTGGAAGAGGAATCACCGGAAAAGATCGCGACGGGAGGAGATGTCGCCGAAGGAGATCGCCTCCAGGTGTTGCCGGAGAAGATCATCGCGGAAAAGATCGTCATTGAAGGATATCGTCACAGGAGGCGAATGCAGAAGGAGATCGCCGCTGGAGAAGCTGTCGCTGGAGGAGATGTCACCGGAGAAGATCGTCGTTGGAGGAGATCGGAGAATGCCACTGAGAGAGTTTCACTTTCGGGTTTCACTTTTTCACCAGATAAGATACTTAGGGTTTCTTGGTTTTGGCCTTTTGGCCCTTTTTTTTTTAAATACTGGTTTCAATAATGGCGGTTGAAAACTGCCAAAATCACCAAAAAATGCTATGTTTGAAAAATTAATTATGGCAACATCATAAAATGTCATAATATCCGAATATAATGGCAGTTCTTTAAAGCTGACATAATATAAATGCCATTTTAAACTCTTTTTTTTGTAGTGGTTAAGTACCCACTATGGATGGCCAACATCGTATTGGTAAAAAAGCCAAATGGAAAGTGGCGAATGTGTGTAGACTACACCAACCTCAATAAAGCCTGCCCAAAAGATCCCTACCCCCTCCTAAGCATCGATGCACTAGTCGACGCATCCTCAGGCTACAAATACCTCTCTTTCATGGACGCATACTCGGGATTTAATCAAATACTAATGCATAAACCCGACCAAGAAAAAACCTCATTCCTAACCCCGAAAGCAAACTACTGGTACATAGTAATGCCGTTCGGTCTCAACAACGTGGGGGCCACATATCAGAGGTTGATGAACAAGGTATTCGCCGACCACATCGGAAAGCTAATGGAAGTCTATGTGGACGACATGCTAGTCAAAACCCAAGGAGAAGAAACACTATTGTTCGACTTGACCGAAGTGTTCAACACCATAAGGAAGCATGGAATAAGGCTAAATCCCACAAAGTGCACCTTTGCAGTAGAAGCCGACAAATTCCTAGGGTTTATGCTAACCCAAAAGGGCATCGAGGCAAATCCGGACAAATGCTAAGCCATTCTCAACATGAAAAGCCCGACTTGCGTGAAGGACGTGCAGCAGTTAAACGGAAGGCTGGCGGCCCTATCCAGAATTTTGGCTGGATTAGCTTTAAATTCCTTCCCTTTCTACTCAATATTAAGGAAGGGAAAGAAGTTCGAGTGGAACCGGAATGCGAAAAAGCCTTCCAAGACTTCAAATCATTCCTGAGACAATCATCCATCCTGACCCGACCTAAACAAGGAGAAGAGCTGGTATTATATCTCGCAGTTGGAAGTCGGGTGATAGCATCGGCTCTGGTTAGAGAAGATGACAATGGATAACAGCCCATCTACTTCATCAGCAAGGCTTTACAGGGGACCAAACTGAACTATTAGAAAATAAAAAAGTTTGCCTATGCCCTCATACTTACGTCCTGAAGACAACGACCATACTTTCAAGCCCACTCCATTAGGGTACTGAAATGAGGATTTATACCTGTTCAGAATTTAACCAAATAATTTCGTTGTGAGCATAGTCCATACCGATATTCGATCCTCAAATCAAAGTTTAATTTTTGGTTGTCACAAGTCCAACCCAATAAAAGTAACCGAGAATATTAGTCCCGGATCGTCATCTCAAGGAATTTCAGTGAGGTATGCATATTATTGGTTATGGTATCCAAGGGGTTAGGTTGGTAAAAAGGGGCAAGAAAATAAAGCAACAACTAAAGAAAACAAGTAATAAAAGGAGACATTCATGGAAAGGGTTGAGAATTAAAACTTTCTATCCTAGTCACTAATCATAGCAATAATTAACAAGAATTTATCCTATTTAGTCAACTCCAACAATGGAAGAAAGTACAATGTTATCTTCACACGAGAGAAAGTCAAATAAGACTAGTTAATGATGCACGAAAATTTGCCTCTCAACAAATTTTCTACCGGCAAGTGCACCGGATTGTCGTCAAGTAAAAACTCACTGTAGAGTGAGGTCGAATCCCACAGGGATTGGTTGGTTGATCAATGTTAATTGGAGAATTGTTCTAGTTGAGCAAAATCAGAATTGAATTGGTGTTGCAGAATGTAAATTGGCGGGAAACTTAAATTGCAGGAAATTAAAGGAACAAAAATTAAAATTGCAAGAAAGTAAATAATAGAAACTTAAATTACAAGAAATTAAATGGGAATGGGGAATTAGCATGAAATTAAAGAAGCAGAATATAATAAGAATGGGTAAGATCAGAGTAGGGGATTCATTGGGCTTTAGGAGATACTGAATTCTCCGGATCAAATCATTTTCATCTCTTCCTTAATCAATGCATTCATTGACATTGCTTGGCAATCTTAGATTATTGGATCCCAATGTCTTGACTCACCAATCTCTCAAAGCATGAACAATTTCCCAATGTCTTGATTTAATTGCTCATGGGAAGAGATGAAGTTCGGTCATTGATTAGACCATACAAATTCATAGATCAAAGTATTGGTAGGATTAAATGTCGCAATATCCATCCAACTCCAATCTCATCCAATGTGAGAAAGCATTTCTAGTATGAATTCCTCATACCTCTCTCAAGGATCAGAGGGATTCCAATTATGAGTAGCTTCTCCGTCAAGACAACTACCCAATTGAATTAAGATCGAAAGCTTTCTAACAAAAATCAAGAGAAAAGAAAGAAGAAGAAGATGAAAACTACTATTGATACATTGAATTACAATAGAGCTTCCTAACTCAATGAAAGAGGTTTAGTTGTTCATAGCTCTTAAAATGAAAAATAGAATTGAAAGATACATTGCAAAATTGAAAGAATTACAGAAAATTAAAATTGGCAGAGTGTGAGTATCTCTCTCTCGCCAAAAGTTCCAAAAGTCCCCAACTAACATCAATTCTAAGCTATTTATACACTTTCTTTTCTTGATCTTCAATCTCTGAATTAGACTTTTGGCCTTGATTGAATTGGGTTGAAGTTGCTCCAATTGGTTTCCCTTGCTATTGAGAAGAGATATGTTTGAATTGCCAAATTCTGATGCTCACGTTGGAGTCCACGTTTGAGGACTAACGTTGAAACAAATGCCCTTTAGAAATTTCAGTTCTGCTTGCTATCATTGGCATTTAGATCAACGTTGGAGTGCCAACGTTCTTCTACCCATGCGTACACGTGCTTTGCGCGTTTGCGCCCTTGGGGTCAGAATACGCATCCACGTGTGCACGTACGCTGCGCGCGCGTGGATGCAAAATCCCAATTTTTAGTTTTGAAAGCTTTTAGAAGAGCGTTGGCCTTGGCGTTGGACTGGAAACGTTCCCTCCAACGTTGGCCTATCCACACGTGCGCGCGATGTACGCGTGCGTGACGTGGCAAAAAATTGCCGATTAAGAATTTATAATAAGAATAGCGTTGCAAGTACAGTTCTTAACCGACGAAAATTCTACTTATCAATTTAAAAAGGGTTGTCAGAAATTAAGAATAAAATACTGGGGGTAGAATTTCCAGGTCGTCTCCCAACGAGTTGACAAAAGAGTGCAATTTATTAGTCAGGAGTTTTCTGAGAATTTTTAGAGTTGGAGAACGGGAAATTAAAATAATTATTAATTAAAGCAATGAAAACTAACAAGAGGTTTTATATATTTGAAATAAAAAAGCCTTGATTGGGAGAAGATTAATTAGAAGTTCTATCCTTGTTGAATTCTCCCAAGTGTAATGGTAATAGGTGGTTGTTTCTACTTAGTTATCCCTTACCGAATAAAGGAAAGTCAAGTAACTGAATCAGCCCTAATTCACAAGTCCTAATCCTCTCCTATGGAAGGATTAGCGTTAGTGACTAGAGAGCCAGCCAACAACTTCTAATTTTCAATTAACACTTGAGTACTCCAACTCAAGGGTCTCCTTTCAATCAACTCCCAAGCCAAGTTGGGAGTCTACTCCATTGACGTGAATGCCATTTTCATAAACAATAAAAGGGGAAGAAAAGAAGACATGGAAATTCAAATAAAATAATAACAGAAAATTAATTAAAGGTAAAAATAATTCTTTGCATTAATAAATTCCGAAATCAAAGATATCCATATGTAAATCTGAATAGGGTTAATGGGTGATTAAAAAGAGTAAGGAAATAAAGAAACAAACTAGAGTGATAGAAACTTCAACGGAGGTAGTAACTCTTCTAAATATCTAAATCAAAAGCATAAAACTAGAAATCTATGAATGTGAAGAAACCTAGAGGAAGTAGTAATTTTCTCTCTAAGATTCCAAACTAAAACTCAAAACTATGCGAATGAGAATGTGTGTTGAGTCTCTGCTTGTCCCATGGCTCTAGTCTGTGTTTCTGGGCCAAAAACTGGGTCCAAACTCAGCCCAAAATCACCCCCAGCATCTTCTGCAATTTCTGCACGTGGAGCACGTCACACGTACGTGTCAGTCCTCACTGGTTATCTCCTTTATTTCTTGTGCTCCTTCCATTTTTGCAAGCTTCCTTTTCATCCTCTAAGCGATTCCTGCCCTATATAGCCTGAAAACACGTAGCACACAGATCACGACATCGAATGGTATAAAGAAGAATTAAAATACACAATTTAAAGGCTTAGGAAGCAAGTTTTCAACCATAGAACAAAATTGGGAAGAAATTGTAAAATCATGCAAATTGTATGAATAAGTGTGCAAAGACTTGATAAAAACCACTCAAATTAGCACCAGATAAACCATAAAATAGTGGTTTATCAATCTCCCCACACTTAAACATTAGCATGTCCTCATGCTAAGCTCAAGGAGATAAAAAGAATGAATGAGGGAAAGCAAGACTCATGAGATGCACCCTATGTATGTGAATGCAACTATATCCCAAGATGTTTCTATCTACTTGGTTAAAAGTAAACAGGTTCTCCAAGACAAATATAAATCAGATTCCACTAATTCAAATCATACAATAAAAGATAAGTAAACATGTAAGAAGGTAGCTCATGAAAGCAGGGAACATAGAATCAAGTATTGAACCCTTACTGGTAGTGTATATGCACTCTAATCGCTCAAGTGTCTAGGGTTAATCCACTCTACTCTTCTCTAGTCATGCTTTCTAAAACCGTGTTCTTCATCTAACCAATCAACAAATATTTAGCGTACTAATGCAAACATCATGAGGTCTTTTCAAGGTTGTAATGGGGCTAAGGTAAGGGTGAGGATATATGTATGGCTAAGTGAGCTATAATATGAATCTTTGACTAACCTAAGTTCTCACCTAACATACACATACTCTATATAACTCTAAAATTATGCCTAGCTATCCAAAATCTCACTTTTTCATCACATACTCATGTATCAAATTTTCTTTAAATTCACCACTATGCATTGATCTTTTATTAAACTTAGCATTGGGATGGTTTTATCCCATATTCATTTATTTCTTTTTCTATACTTTTCTTTCACTCTCTTTTTTTTTATGAACATAAAAGCAAACATAACATATCAATGCACATGGTTTTTCTGGTCTCATATGAGTATGCACCTAAGTTCCCAATACTTTTGTCAATAAAACACAATACAATTTTATTAACCCAAGTTCCCACAATTTTCCACACTTAATTGATACACAATCTCTATCTTAAACTAACCAAAGATTCAATTGGGGTAATTAATTATTTTTCCACTTAAGGCTAGTGATGTGGTAATATAAAGAACAAATGGGGATTAAAAGGCTCAAGGTGGCAAACAAAGTTAATTGAAATGGCAGGCTATTTGGAATAAGTGAGCTAATAACAAATGATTGCCTCAATCATATGTATGCATGCAAATACACTAAACAATGGACATATAGAATGGAACAAACTATAGATTGCAATCATAGAGAAGAAAACACACAAGAATAAAAATCATGGTTAAATAATGTAACCATATAATTAAGCTCAAAATCTCACAAGTTGTGTGTTCTTAGCTATAATTCATGTTCCGAATTACAATCTTCAGACAAGTTTAACACAAATTTTCAATTTAAATTAGAGAAATACTATAAAATAGGGTCTTTGAAAAGAAATTTATTACTTCAACCAAGCAAAACATTCATGCAAGCAGTTATTACCATGCAATCTATCCTATCTAACAAAAGAAAAACTAAAATGTTGGTGTTAAGAGAGAGAAATTACCTCTGAAAGTCAAGGACTGACCTCCCCACACTTAAGCTGATAAATCACTATTTTATGGTTTATCTTGTGTTTTATTGAGTGGTTTCATCAAGTCATCACCCACTTATTCATACTAATTGCATGATTTTACATTTTCCTTCCTAGTTTTATTCTATGGTTAAAAACTTGCTTCCTAAGATATCTTTAATTTGTATATTTTAATTCTCATTTATACCATTCGATGCCGTGATCCGTGTGTTAAGTGTTTCAGGCTTTATAGGGTAGGAATGGCTTAGATAATGGAGAGGAAGCTTGCAAAAATGAAAGAAAAATAAGAAACTAAGGAGATGACCAGTGAACAACGATGCACGCGCATGGCTCACGCGAGCGCACGGAATGGAGAAAATTGCAGCGACGCGTGTGCGTGCCTGACGCGTATGCGTGGTTTGGAGTCTGCACGAATGACGCACAGGCGTGGACGACGCGTACGCGTGACTAGGAAAATCGCTGAATGACGCGCACGCGTAGACGACGCGTACGCGTTACAAGGAAAATCACTGAATGACACGCACGCGTGACTGACAAGAATAAAATAGTGTATTATGGTTAAATAGTATAACCATGTAATTATGCTCAAATCTCACCGGTTATGTGTTCTTAGCTATAATTCATATTCCAATTTACAGTCTTCTAACAAATTTAACACAAATTTTTTTTCAATTTAAATTAGTGAAATATTATAAAATAGAGTCTTGAAAAGAAATTTATTACTTTAACCAAGCTAACATACATGCAACCTATTATTATCATGCAATCTATTCTATCTAACAAAAGAAAAAAACTAAAATATTGGTGTTTAAGAAAAAGAGATTACCTCCGGAAATCAGGTACTGACCGACCTCTCCACACTTAAATCTTGGCACCGTCCTCGGTGCCATCAGTTAGGAACAAAGGGGGCTGGTAACAACATCTCCACCGTCGGGATTGTCTTGGCTCCCGGTGCTGGTAGGTGAGGTAGAGTCCGGAGTGTCTGGTTCTTCTTCAGGTGGGTGGTTGCCAACAATCAGCTCCTTGAGGTATGTAAATTGGCGCTTATTACGACGCTCCATTCGCTTTGCCTGCCGGTCAATCCGGTCCAACCTCTGAAGTATCTGTAGGAGCAGCTGATTTGTTGAAGGTGCTTGTGATGTGGAAGGAGAAGGAATATCTCCGGCCGGGTCTGCGGGCCGGCTGATAGTAGCTGCTGGAGGTCTGATGTACTTCCCGTTGGGGACATACTGATCGTCCCGTGGAAGTGTGGTCTTGGTGTCCCCAGCTCTGTAGGAGACTCCGGCTGCCGAGACTAGATCTGAAACCAAGGTGGGAAAGGGTAGGTTGCCCACAATCTGTACGTGTCCCATGGCATTCCGAATGTGTCTTGGTAAGTTAAGAGGCTGGTCTGTAAGGATACACCAGAGGAGAACAGCCATATCTGCAGTGAAGGAGGACTCGTGAGTGCTCGGAAAGACGTAGTGGGACATAATCTGTGCCCACATTCGAGCCTCCAAGGTAAGTGCTGAAGCCAATATTCCCTTAGGTCGGGATCGATGGTATCCATAGATCCATCTGCTGCTAGGTTGTGCTATAACTCTTAGGACGTCGTCTCAGTTGAATTGGTATGTTTGGCACTTGATAGAGGCTTCTTGGTATGCGTCCAATCCTTCTGGGATAGGGGGAAGATCTAAAGTGCGCTGAATGGCCCCTTCAGTTATGGAAATTTGCTTCTGACGGACATAGACAGATTGCAGGGTTGGCATGTGAAAATTGGAGTAGAATTCGACTACCCATAAAAGATTGACCTGCCGTGGCTGCCTCCATAAGAATTCCCATTGTCTGCGCTAAAGGCGGGGCTCAACAAACTCAACAATATGGGTAGGAAGGATGAGTAGGTGCTCATTGTTATAGTTCCTCTCAGCCAGGATCTGGAACATCTACTCACAGTAGCGGTTAGTGAACCGCGTAGTGTCATTTGCTGGAAAGGCTTTCTCTATTTCATCGACCTTGATGATTCTCTTGACTCGCTTTGTTGAGGGCTTTACTGATGTTGAAGATGGTTCCGCAGCTAGTGCTCTTTTTGTTCCTCTCCTTGCCGGTGGTTTGGGAGAAGCTTTCTCTTTACCCTTCTTGGTGGCCATCCTGAAAAGGAAAAAAAAAGTAACATGTAAAGTCAAGGGTTAAAGCAAGGAGGAGGACAGTACAAGTGATAATCAATGCCAAGGTAAAGAAGGATGTCGTTAACACATAGTCGAAACTACATGTAATTAGGATTAGAAAAGAAAAGATAGGAAAAGAGGCGGCGCAAGAATCTGGTGGTGTTGCGCAAGTAACGCGCACGCGTACTCTACGCGTACGCGTGGGTTGCGCAGATGGGAAAGCGACGCGTAAGCGTTGGTCACACGTACGCGTGACCATGCTTGTGCTACTCGCGCGAGGACAGCCTTGCGCGCGCACAACTCTCTGTTCATCTCGGGGTATGTGCCAAAATGTCATACGATGCGTGCGCGTCATTGACGCGTACGCGTGATGTGCATAATTTGAAAATGACGCGCACGCGTCAGGGACGCGTACGCGTGAGTCACTTTATGCCTTGGGCACAGTTCCCGCACCAGGCCATCACAACTTTCGGCCTGACACCTCTTTACGTCGATTTTCCTAGGTCACGCGTGTGCGTTATTGACGCGTACGCGTGATGTGCCAAATATTCAAATGACGTGCACGCGTGAGGGACGCATACACGTGGTGATGATTGTGCGATTGGCACACTTTCTGCATTGCTCCCATGCAGCTTTCTGCCACTTTTCTTCTTTTTTTATGCAATATTCATATGCAAATGCAGAAATCCTGAGAAGAGTTACTAAATGAAACTAAGAAGAAAGAAAAGAATGATCATACCATAGGGGGTTGTCTCCCACCCAACACTTTGCTTTAACGTCCTTAAGTTGGATGGTCCACAGGCTCAATCTGCTTCTGTAGGTTGATCTTCCAATAGGAAGACCTCTAGCTCTTTGTGTTCCTTCATCTTCTTACCATGATAAAGCTTCAAGCGATGTCCATTGACCTTGGTGAAATTGGAACTTGAAGGATGACTCAGGTGGAAGACTCCATATGGCTCTGCTTTCTCCACTCTATAGGGACCTTACCATCTGGATCTCAGCTTTCCTGGCATGAGTCTCAGTCTGGAGTTGTAAAGAAGAACCAGATCTCAAAGTCTGAACTCTCTTCTATTGATATGCTTGTCATGCACAGCCTTCATCTTCGCATTGTATAATCTGGAGTTGTCATATGCTTCGAGTCGAAGGGTCTCCAGTTCTGCTAGTTGCAGCTTTCTTTCAGCACCAGCTTTCTCGAATCCCATGTTGCATTCCCTCACAGCCCAGAAAGCCTTGTGTTCCACCTCCACTGGGAGGTGACAAGCCTTTCCGTACACTAAGCGGAAGGGACTCATCCCAATGGGTGTCTTGTGTGCTGTCCGATACGCCCAGAGTGCATCAACAAGTCTGGTGCTCCAGTCCTTCCTATGAGGCTTTACTATCTTCTCTAGAATGCACTTTATTTCTCTGTTAGACACCTCTGCTTGCCCATTGGTCTGGGAATGGTAAGCTGTTGCCACTTTGTGAACGATCCCATGCTTCTTCAGTAGTCCTGCAAGTCTCCTGTTACAAAAGTGAGTCCCTTGATCACTCACGATTGCTCGTGGTGATCCAAAGCGACAGATAATATGGTTTCTAACAAAGGAGATAACAGTGTTAGCATTATCAGTGCGAGTAGGAATTGCTTCCACCCATTTAGAAACATAATTTACAGCTAACAGTATATAAAGGTAACCACTAGAGTTTGAAAATGGACCCATGAAGTCAATGCCCCAAACATAAAAAATTTCACAGAAAAGCATAATCTATTGGGGCATCTCATCCCTCTTGGATATATTACCAAATCTTTGGCATGGGGGACAAGATTTACAGAAGGTAGTAGCATCTTTAAAAAGAGTAGGCTACCAGAATCCACAGTCTAAAATTTTTCTGGCTGTTCTTTGAAGGCCAAAATGTCCTCCACTCTTAGAAGAGTGGCAGGCTTCTAAAATGGACTGGAATTCTGATTGAGGCACACATCGTCTAATTATCTGCTCAGCACCATACCTCCATAAATATGGGTCATCCCATATATAATATTTGGACTCGCTTTTCAGTTTGTCTCTTTGATGCTTAGTAAAATTAGGAGGAAAAGTATGGCTAACTAGATAATTAGCTACAGGTGCATACCAAGGAACTACTTCAGATACTACGTGCAAGCTATCTAATGGAAAAGCATCATTGATAAGAGTGGAGTCAGTCTTGATATGCTCAAGGTGACTCAAGTGGTCTGCCACTAAATTCTGGTTACCACTCCTATCTTTAATTTCTAAATCAAATTCTTGTAGCAACAGTATCCAACGTATTAACCTTGGTTTGGACTCCTTTTTAGCTAATAAATATTTTAGAGCTGCATGGTCTGAGTACACTACCACCTTAGTACCAAGTAAATAGGCTTAGAATTTATCCAGTGCAAAAACAATAGCCAGAAGCTCTTTTTCAGTGGTAGTGTAATTTGACTGAGCAGCGTCTAAGGTCTTTGAAGTATAAGCAATTATGAAAGGATCCTTACCTTCGCGCTGAGCCAGCGCCGCTCCTACTGCATGGTTGGAGGCATCACACATAATCTCAAATGGCTGGCTCCAGTCTGGTCCTCTCACAATCAGAGCTTAAGTTAAGGCGATCTTCAGCTGATCAAATGCATTCATGCAGTCCTTACTCAACTCGAACTCAACATCTTTCTGTAGCAGTCTGGATAAAGGCAATGCTACCTTACTGAAGTCCTTGATAAATCTCCTGTAGAAACCTGCATGGCCAAGGAACGAACGGACTTTCCTCACGGAGGAGGGGTAAGGTAAACTAGAAATGACATCTACCTTTGCTGGATCAACAGAAATACCAGTATGAGAGACGACATGTCCTACTACAATACCTTGTTTTACCATAAAGTGACATTTTTCAAAATTTAAAACAAGGTTTGAACTAACACACCTGTCTAATACTCTAGCTAAACTATCCAACCAATGGCTGAATGAATCACCATAAACGCTAAAATCATCCATGAAAACTTCCATACAGTTCTCAATAAGATATGAAAAGATACTCATCATGCATCTTTGGAAAGTAGCCGGTGCATTCCATAAGCCAAAAGGCATCCTTTTGTGTGCATATGTTCCAAAGGAACATGTAAAAGTAGTCTTCTTCTGATCTTCAGGAGCTATATGAATTTGAAAATAGCCTGTATAACCATCTAAAAAGTAGTAATGTGATTTACCTGACAGGCGATCAAGTATCTGATCAATAAATGGCAAGAGATAATAATCCTTGCGAGTAGCTTGGTTGAGACGTCTGTAATCAATGCAAACCCTCCATGAATTCTGCACTCTAGTTGTCAGGAGCTCTCCATGCTTATTCTTTACTGTTGTAACTCTAGACTTCTTGGGCACCACTTGTACTGGACTGACTGAAGAACTGTAGATTGATGGTTTAGAGGTTATAGTAAACTCTCATTGCAAGTATAGTTACTAAACCAAGCAATCAACCTTTCTTACAAAAGTTTTGGTTGTCACAAGTAACAAACTCCTTTAAAATTGATAACCGAGTATTTAAACCTAGGGTCGTCTTCTCAAGAAATTGCAGGGAGGTATGTTCTTATTATTGGTTATGAGTTTTGTAAATTGGGGGTTTTTGAAATAAGGAGCAAGTAATTTGAATGACAAGAAAAATAAATTAATAATAATAAAATCTTTTGGCAAGGTATTAGAATTGGAAGTCCTATCCTTATCAATTGTGATGAGAATTGGGTTTTAATCCCACTTTGTTGACCTCTAACTATGAAGGTAAATCAAGTGGATTAATTAGCTTGATCCTCAGATCCTAGTCAATTCCTATGGAAAGACTAGAGTTATTGGAGCAACTCCCAATTTCAACCACTGCTTTATTTGACAGCTCAAGCGTTACCAATTACTTAACCAAAGCCAAAAGGAAGAAAATATCTAAATTAAATTAAAAGTATTCATAAATAGAATAAAACATTCATAAACGGAAATATCTCAATTTGTACTAATAAAGATATTAAATGTAACATGGAGAAGTTCATAAATTAAATTGGGAAAATAAAAGGAAAATTGAACCTGATAAAAAAGAAATAATCCTGAAAGTAAGAAAAATCCTAATCCTAAATCCTAAGAGAGATGAGAGAACCTCTCTCTAAAAACTACATCTAAATCCAAAAATTGTGTATTGTGAGCTTGTTCTTATGGATGGATGGATTCCCCCACTTTATAGCCTCTAATCTGTGTTTTCTGGGCCGAAAACTGGATCGAAAACAGCCCAGAAATCGCTGGAGAGAAAAACTGCCACGCTGATTTTCGGAACTGCGACGCGTCCGCGTGGAGCACATGTTCGCGTCACCTAGCGTCAGGGCAACTATGGCATATTATATATTAAATCGAAGCCCCGGACATTAGCTTTCCAACACAACTAGAACCGCGTCGTTTGGACTTCTGTAGCTAAAGTTATAGCCGTTTGAGTGCGAAGAGGTCAGGTTGGACAGCTTAGCAATTTCTCCAACTTCTTGTATTTCTCCCACTTTTGCATACTTTCTTTCCATTCTCTGAGCCATTCCTGCCCTGTAATCTCTGAAATCACTTAACACACATATCAAGGCATCTAATGGTAATAAGAGAGGATTAAACATAGGGAACTTAAGGCCAAAGAAACATGTTTTCAATCAAAGCACATAATTAGGAAGGCAAATATAAAACCATGCAAATAGTATGAATAAGTGGATAAAGAGTTGATAAAAACCACTCAATTGAGAACAAGATAAACCATGAAATAGAAGTTTATCAACCTCCCCACACTTAAACAATAGCATGTCCTCATGCTAAGCTTAAGAGAACTAAAAGAGTGAAGAGGAATGGTAAAATGTATGAAATGCAATCCTATCTATATGAATGCAACTAAATGCAAAATGTTTCTACCAACTTGGTGAAAAGTAAATAAACCTTTCAAGAACAAACATGAACTGGATTTAACTAATTCAAATCTTAAAAATGAAGTACAAATAGACTTGCAAGAAGAAAATAGCTCATGAAAGCAGGGAACAAGGGATTGAGCATCGAACCCTCACTGGTAGTGTATACACTCTAATCACTCAAGTGTTTAAGGTTCGATTCTCTCAATTCTCTACTAACCTTGCTTTCTAAGGCTTGCTTTTCTTCTACCAATCAACAAAAATTTAATGCACAAATACACAAATCAAGAGGTCTTTTAATGGTTGTAATGGGGTTAGGTCAAGGTAGGATTGTATTTGGTCAAGTGGACTAAAATCTGAATCCTTAATTAACTTAAACTTTTCCCACCTAACTTAAGACAATCCCTGTAATCAAAGTACAAAACCTAACTGTCCATTAACCATATTTTTCACATATTCATGCATTCTAATTTCAAGTACAGTATATATGCATTACTTTCACCACTTACTTTGGGGCATTTTGTCCCCTTTTTGCTTAATTGCTCTTTTTTTTTCTTTTCTTTTTCTCACTTTTTTTATATATTTTTTTTCTTTTTTTTTATTTTTCTCAATGCATATGATTAAATTATTGGATGCATGAATCATGTCCTAAACATTTTTTTTTCATATTTTCAGAAAATTCTAACATACTCAATTCTCAAACCAAATGTTTCCAAATTCACTTCCCCACACATAATTCATGAGCACTCTCACTAGTCTAAGCTAACCAAGGATTCAAATTAAGGACATTATTGTTTTTCGCTTAGAGTTAATGATGTGCTAAAGTAAAGAACAAAGGGGTATAATAGGCTCAACATTGGTTTGCAAAGAATAATGAAAGGGTAAGGCCATATGGGTATGTAAGCTCAGTGAAACAAAGGCATCAATCATGTAAGTCTATGCATACATCAAACTATGGAAATATAGAATTAAGCAAGACAAAGAGCATAATTTTAGAGAGAAAAATACACACCAAAAATAAAATATTGGTTGGTAAAATGCAACCAATTTAAATAGGCTCAAAAATCTCACAGGTTTTGTGTGTTCGAGCTCTAAACCATGTTCCAGTATAATATTTCTTCAAACAAGTGTAACAATAAATTTTATTCAAATTAGTGAAATGCTCTAAAAGGTTTCTTGAAAAAGAAAATATTACTTCAACCAAGTGGTAAAATATGTACAAAATCAACTACACATGCAATCTATTATGCAATGCAACAATGAACTAATAAAGAAAATAAAACAATGGTGTTGGAAAGAAGAAAATAGCTAACCCATGGAGATTGGTATCGACCACCCCACACTTAAAGATTGCACCGTCCTCGGTGCATGCTAAGATGTACAAGTGGATGGGTGGCTCCAACTGACGCTTTTCTCATCAAGGAATGTGCGTAGGAACTTGTATGTCTCTCCCATGCAAACGTCTTCCGGTTCTCTTCCTGGTGGCCATCCTAAAAGAAAAAGGGAAGAAAAGTAACCCAAAGCAAAGATAAAAAACAAATAAAGCATGGGTTGGTTAATGCCAAAAATGAGGGTCTCAATTACATGGTAGCTACAACATGCAAGTGAGAAAACAATAGAAGCACATGACATACTAGTGGTGCAAAATTTTGCAACAATGAGGGAGAGTGTGGGTAAGGAGAGGTAATGTAAATTCATGTCAATGCAAAATTGATGCAGGTATAAAAGATTGGCATTGTTTTAAATAATATTACCTAACCAGAATAAAACAAGTCTCTAAGCACCTAAAACAATTCAAGAGAAGATGCAACAGTGAAATAACAAAATTCAACACCAAAGGAAAAATAATGAATTTAGAAAAGAAAATAAAAATATGCACAGAATTAAAATGTAATGAATGAAAGTATGTAAATAAATTAGGTAAAATAGAATGGAAGTGAAAAAAGATGAGAAGTTAAAAAGATAAAGTAAGAAAGAAAGAAGAAAGAAGAAAAGATGGAAGAAATTTGGATTAGGGAAGAAAAGATAAGATATTTGGCTGATCTGGATAAGCTGTGCGCCGCATGTGACGCGGACGCGTGAGTGACGCGGTCGCGTGGTGCACGATAAGGTCAGGTGACGCGGACGCGTGGGTCACGCGATCGTGTGACCTGATTTGTGCGATTGGCGCGAGTGCAGCCTCGTGTTCGCGCAACTCTCTGTTCGAAACTCTTTTTGCCAAATTTTTGGGTGACGCGATCGCGTGGTTGACGCGATCGCATGGATGGCCTTTTTTTTGAAAACGACGCGGACGCGTGGGGCACGCATTCGCGTGGTAGGGTTGGTGCCTCTAGCACGAGTCCAGCCCAATTCCAGCTCAACTTTCGGCCATACACCCTTGTTACATCGATTTACAGGGACACGCAGTCGCGTGGGTGACGCGGACGCGTGGGGAAGCTATTTTGCAAATGACGCGGCCGCGTCGGCGACGCGGTCGCGTGGGCATATTTGTGCCTAAGGCACGCCTCCAGCCACGCTCTCACGTGACTCTCTGTTCAATTCTTTTCTTCCAAAACGCACTGGTGACGCGGACGCATCAGCGACGCTGCCGCGTCGCGTGCGTGTTTTTATTAATAATGCAGTATGCAGAATGCAATGCTAATATGAATGTTATGTAAAACTCCAGGTTTAATAGAATAAAATAAAATAAAACTCGAAAACAAATAAAACTAAATAAAAATGAAAAAGGAACGATCATACCATGGTGGGTTGTCTCCCATCTAGCACTTTTAGTTAAAGTCCTTAAGTTGGACATTTCGTGAGCTTCCTGTTATGGTGGCTTGTGCTTGAACTCATCCAGGAATCTCCACCAATGTTTATAATTCCAATGGCCTCCGGGATCCCAAACTAGGCACGTAAAGCCTTTGAGCAGCTTCAAACAGATTCTTAGGCTCCCGGGGTGTTGGATGTCAGAACAGATTCCAGGATCCCAAACCTTGCTATTGCACCCGTCTTCTTGTTGATCATCATGATTCCATTCTAGTGGCAAGCAATCTGAATTCTCACTAAAGCGGCCAACCAACTTCCTAGACCCATTCAGTTGAGCTTTACACCAACCTTTGCGTTTAAACTTAAAGCTTCCAACCATAATGAACCTTGCAGGACAATTCTTACCACTGACCATCTTTCTCTTACTCTTTATGCCACAAAGTACTCTAAGTTGACCATCCGTCTCCAGTAGCCCATATTCAAGTGGAATTAGAAAGCTAAGGGATATGAATTTTACCCACTTGAATGTTATGAAGGATGATGGCAACTTAGGGGGAGGGGTCTCCAATAACTTCGGCAAGGTGATTTCAAGCTCCATTCCCCTGGGCTCTTCTTTAACATCTTCCACCTCTTTGCAAGCTTCTTCAATTTCAACCTCTTCCTCTTGGTAGCTGTCTTCCAATTCAATCTCTTCTTCATTGTTCACCAAGAGTGTGGGAGGTTGTGCTTTTTCTTCTTCCATCTCCATGTCAAGTTCAATGGGAGAGGATTCAATTGCAGATAAGAATTCATCAATGATTGAATCCATCTCTTTATCAACTCTTCAAAGTCTTCAACCATGATATGTCTTGGAGGTTGTACACCCTCTTCAACATCAATTTTAAACGTCTTTAAAGGAGGCTCTGTGTCTTGACTTTTCCAAGGAGGTTCAGCATCTCCTAAATCTTCAACCACTTCTTCTTCTTCAATAATTCCGGCTTCCTCTACTTGTTCCAGTACAAATTCATGCTCCTTGCTGTCCACCGGAGTTTCTAATGTCTCCTTCATACTACGTTCTTCATTATATTGTCCACATGAATTCATGGGGGTTCCTTAAGTGTCCGAACGTCGGGAAGCTAATTGATTTATTGCTTGATTCAATTGGTGAAGGGTTGCATGAAATCTTTCCACTATTTTCTTGTGACGATCCTCTGATTCTTGTTGTGCTCGGCTATCATAAGTAGGATCATAGTGCTCTTGAATTGATGGATATGGAGATGGTGAATATTGAGGTGGTGGTTCTGGGCGTGGTTCATATGGTGGTTGGTGTGGTGGATAAGGATTAGGGTTATATGGTGGTGTTTGGTGGTAAGGGGCTTGTGAGTATGGTGGTTCAAAGTTGTGTTGAGGAGATGGTTTATTGGCATATGATGGAGCTTGCTGGTAACTACAAGGGGGTCCACCATATCTATTGTCTTGGCATGCATTGTAGGATGGTCGTTGTCCATGGTATCTTGGAAGGTGATGTTGCCGAAAGGGTTGATCAGATCCTCGTGGCTCCTTCCATCTCTGATTGTTTTGACCTCGATGCATGTCCCTGTTATAATTTTCATTCCTTGCAACAACATTGGAACCAAACTCAAAGCGAGAGGGGTGAGAACTCATAATAGTAAATAAAAACTAAAAACAAAAATAAAAACAAATTTTAAATTAAAAGGTTATTTAAATTTTGAATTTGAAAATTAAATTTTTGAAATTTGAATTTTGAAATTTTGAAATTTGAATTTTGAAATTTTAATTTTAAATTTTTGAAATTTAAAATTTGAAATTTGAAAATTTTTAAATTTGACTTTTGAAATTTGATTTTTGAAATAAGATAAGATAAGATAAAAATTTTAAAATAAAAATCTGAAATTTTTTTTATAACTGAATAAAAACCAATAACCTCTTAATTTATGAAAAAGAAAAAATAAAAATAAAAATAAAAACAAATAAATAAGCAATAAGCAAATATTTACAATAACCAATAATAAGGCACACGTTTGCAATTCCCCGGCAACAGCGCCATTTTGAAGAGACGAAAGATTGATGGTTTAGAGGTTATAGTAAACTCTCGTTGCAAGTATAGTTACTAAACCAAGCAATCAACCTTTCTTACAAAAATTTTGGTTGTCACAAGTAACAAACCCCTTTAAAATTGATAACCGAGTATTTAAACCTCGGGTCGTCTTCTCAAGGAATTGCAGGGAGGTATGTTCTTATTATCGGTTATGAGTTTTGTAAATTGGGGGTTTTTGAAATAAGGAGCAAGTAATTTGAATGACAAGAAAAATAAATTAATAATAATAAAATCTTTTGGCAAGGTATTAGAATTGGAAGTCCTATCCTTATCAATTGTGATGAGAATTGGGTTTTAATCCCACTTTGTTGACCTCTAACTATGAAGGTAAATCAAGTAGATTAATTAGCTTGATCCTCAGATCCTAGTCAATTCTTATAGAAAGACTAGAGTTATTGGAGCAACTCCCAATTTCAACCACTGCTTTATTTGACAGCTCAAGCGTTACCAATTACTTAACCAAAGCCAAAAGGAAGAAAATATCTAAATTAAATTAAAAGCATTCATAAATAGAATAAAACATTCATAAGCTGAAATACCTCAATTTGTACTAATAAAGATATCAAATGTAACATGGAAAAGTTCATAAATTAAATTGGGAAAATAAAAGAAAAATTGAACCTGATAAAAAAGAAACAATCCTGAAAGTAAGAAAAATCCTAATCCTAAATCCTAGGAGAGAGGAGAGAACCTCTCTCTCTAAAAACTACATCTAAATCCTAAAATTGTGTATTGTGAGCTTGTTCTTATGGATGGATGGATTCCCCCACTTTAAAGCCTCTAATATGTGTTTTCTGGGCCGAAAACTGGGTAAAAAACAGCCCAGAAATTGCTGGAGAGAAAAATTGCCACGCTGATTTTCGGAACTGCGACGCGTCCGCGTGGAGCGCGCGTTTGCGTCGCCTAGCGTCAGAGCAACTATGGTATATTATATATCAAATCGAAGCCCCTGACGTTAGCTTTCTAATGCAACTAGAACCGTATCGTTTGGACCTCTGTAGCTAAAGTTATAGCCGTTTGAGTGCAAAGAGGTCAGGCTAGACAGCTTAGCAATTTCTCCAACTTCTTGTATTCCTCCCACTTTTGTATGCTTCCTTTCCATCCTTTGAGCCATTCCTGCCCTGTAATCTCTGAAATCACTTAACACACATATCAATGCATCTAATGGTAATAAGAGAGGATTAAACATAGGAAACTTAAGGCCAAAGAAGCATGTTTTCAATCAAAGCACATAATTAGGAAGGCAAATGTAAAACCATGCAAATAGTATGAATAAGTGGGTAAAGAGTTGATAAAAACCACTCAATTGGGCACAAGATAAACCATGAAATAGTGGTTTATCACTGACCCATTCACTATTTGAGATGGGGTAGATGATATCTGCTTCAAGTAGCTTGGTCACTTCTTTCTTGACAACTTCTAAGATGGTGGAGTTCAGTCTCCTTTGAGGTTGACAGACAGGCCTTGCTCCCGCTTCTAAAAATATTCTGTGCTTACAAACTTGAGGGTTGATGCCTACTATATCTGCCAAACCAATTGCTTTCTTGTGTCTTCTCAGCACACTGAGCAGCTGTTCCTCTTGTTGGGAAGTGAGTTCCCTTGCAATGATAACTGGGAGCTTTTGATTATCCTCAAGGTAAGCATACTTGAGGTGGGGTGGAAGGGGCTTTAATTCCAATTTCTGCTCATGGCTAGGCACTTGATCATCTGGAACCAGTAATAGTTGTAATGTTTCTTCATGTTGTCCAGGGGGTGTCCCCACACTTGCATCTTGTTCCATGTGCTTCTCTTCTACTTCCTCTTGATGAATTGCAGCTACAGTTTCATCAATGATGTCGCATTGGAAGATGGAATGATCTTCAGGAGGGTGCTTCATAGCTTTATCCAGATTGAAGCTCACTGCTCTGCCATCTATCTCAAAAGAGTAAGTTCCTAAGAAGGCATCCAACTTGAATTTTGAAGTCTTCAGGAATGGCCTTCCAAGCAGGATGGATGATGGCCTTCCTGAGTCATTAGGGGGAATCTCTAAAATATAGAAGTCAATAGGAAATGTGAGCCCCTTAATGCTCACCAACACGTCCTCAGCAATTCCAACCACAGAGATAATGCTTTTATCTGCTAAAACAGAACGAGCTGTCGACCTTTTTAAGGGAGGGAGCCTCAAAGCATCATATACAGACAATGGCATTATACTAACACATGCTCCTAAATCATACATACAGTTAGGAAATTTCAGACCATCTATAGTAATAGTAACCATGCATGGACCTGGGTCACTATATTTTTCAGGTATATCACCTACCAATGCAGAAATAGAACTACCTAAAAGAATAGTTTCTAAATTATGTAATTTATCTTTATGCATGCACAAATCCTTTAGAAATTTAGCATATTTAGGTACCTGCTGAATGGCATCAAAAAGTGGAATGGTTACCTCAACCTTTTTGAATATATCTACCATTTTAGGGTCTAGTTCCATCTGCTTTCTAGACTTCCTAGCAAGGTGTGGAAATGGGATAGGAATGGCGCCACTTGTAGCTTCTGTGCCCCTTAGTGCTCCATTCCGTGGCTGAGCTGCTTCTTCTTCAACCAAGTCTTGTACTGCATCCTCTTCTTCAGCATCCTCTGCCTCCACAACGTCTTCAACTTGAATGTTTTCCTTTGAGCTTGGCTCCTCATGATCCCTTTCTTGCAATGTGGTTTCGGACCTCAAAGTGATGGCATTGATGCCACCCTAGGGGTTGGGTATAGGTTGAGAAGGAATTGTACTGGAGCTTGAAGGTTGAGTGTTGGAGGTACTTGACGATCCCATCTGAGAGACGAGAGCTTGTATAGTAGAAGTCAGACCAGTAAGTGTGTTTTCCATGGTCGTTAGCCTTTGTGCAAGAGAGTGAAGCAACTCGTCATTGGGAGATGAGGATGGGTAAGTGATTTGGGGGACCTGCTGTTGGTTGTTCTGAGGCACTTGGGACTGTCTTTGGTGAGGTACTCTGTAAGGCTGGTTTTGATTCTGCTGTCTGTTGTTGTTGTTCCACCTCTGATTTCCATTGTTGTCTCTGCCTCCTCTGTTGTAGTTGTCCCTCCATCCTTGGTTGGAATTATCTCTCCATCCCTGGTTAGAACTATCTCTCCACCCCTAGTTGGAGTTGTCTTGCCAACCTTGATTGTGGTTTCCACCTTGGCTGTAATTGCCGCCTTGTTGATTGTATCCTTGATTCGGGCGATCATAGAAATTATGAGTAGCTGCCACGGTGTTGTCTTCTTGTTGGAGCTGCAGACACTCATCAGTGTAATGAGTGTAATCAGCACATATTCCACATATTCTTTGAGGAACCAACTGTTGACTTTGTTGTGGTGAGGGAGGCTGAGGTTGTTGTTGATTCAGCTGTATCTGCTTCAGTAGGTTGGTGATCTCACATACAGCTTGTGTGAAGGCAGTAGTTTCACTGCTAGAGGAGACCTCTGCAACAACCTTGGGGTGATTGTTCATGTGCCTGTGATTCCGAGTAGACTCAGCTAGGTCGCTGATCAATTGCCACACTTCATCTGCGGTCTTGTACTTTTTCAGAGAACCATTACTTGCACCATCCAATGTAGTCTTATCCCGAGGCTTCGTGCCTTGAGTGAAGTAGCTGATCAACACCAACTTGTCAATCATGTGATGGGGGCATGCATCCAAAAGATTCTTGAAGCCCTCTCAATACTCATAAAGAGTTTCTGATTTGCCTTGAATAATGTAGGAGATCTCTTTCCTTAGTCTATCTGTGACTTCAGTTGGAAAGTATTTTTCCAAGAATTCTCTCCTAAGTGTATCCCAGTTAGTAACAGTCGCTTCAGGTTGACTGTAGTACCACTCTCTCACCTTTCTCTCAAGAGAAAACAGGAAGGTGGTTAGCAGAATAGAAGTTTTATCTGCACCATGACGCCTAACAGTAGAACAGGCTGTCTGAAAATCCCTGAGGTGTTTGATAGGCTCCTGAGCAGGTAAGCCATGAAACTTGGGCATCAAGTTGATTAGTGCGATCCTCAATTCAAAATCTGCAGGCAGATTTGGGTGACGCACTTGATACAGTTGTAGAGTAAAGTCTGGGGCTCCAACTTCCTGGAGAGTAATCCTCCTGGGCTCCGCCATATTACCTGTACGTAAATCAACCGAGTCAGAAGAAAAGGAGCTTGTTTCTTCCTCAGATGGCGCTTCAGATTCACCTTTAGATGAGACTGGTGAATTGATAACAACCACTTCACCACCCTCAGAGGCTAACCTACGCCGAGCTCACCTAATATGTGACATAGTTCTTTCAATTTTAGGATCAAATGCGGCTAAGCTCGGATCAGACAACGAATGTGTTATTCAATGAAAGAAATATATAGCTCATGGTAATAAAATAAAATAAAATATGCAAAAATTAAAAAAAATATGTACACTAATTAATAATTTAGCACACAATTGCAACTCCCCGGCAACGGCGCCAAAAATTGTTGCTGGCGGAAATCAGCCAATTAAGAATTTAATATGAGAAATACGCTGCGAGTATAGTCCTTAACCTACAAAAATCCGCTTATCAATTTAGAAAGGTTGTCATAAAATTAGAATAAAAATATTGGGAGTATGAATCCCAGGTCGTCTCCCAACGAGTTGACAAAAGGGTGCTATCTTATCAATCAGGAGTTTTCCGAGAAATTTTGAGAGTTGAATGACAGAAATTAAATAATTGTAAATTAAAAGAGATTTATATATTCAAAATAAAAAGCCTTGACTGGGGGAATGATTAATTGGAAGTTCAATCCTTATTGGAATCCTCTCAAGTGTGGTATAAAGAGGTTGTTATTTTCACTTAGTTAACCCTTACTAAATAAAGAAAAGTCAAGTGATTGAGCTAACTCTTATTCGCAAATCCTAGTCCTCTCCCTTAGGAAGGTCTAGCGTTAGTAAATAGATAATTAGCCAACAACTTCCAATTTAACTAATCACTTGTGCATTCCAACTCAAGGGTCTCCTTTTAATCAACCCCCAAGTCAAGTTGGGAGTCTACTCCATTGACATGAAAATTACTTACACAGAATTAAAAAGAGAATAGAAGGAAGACATGATAAACAATAACTGAAAATTAATTAAAAAATAAAAGTAATCCTTTGCATTAATAAGTTTTAAAAATAATCCAATTGTAACTCTAAACAAGATTAAGGATATAGAAGAGTAAGAGAATAAGAAAATAAACTAGAATAATAACTTCAACGGAGGTAGTGACTCTTCTCAATATCCAAAGCAAAAGCATAAAACTAGAAAATTTTGAATGTGTAGAAAACCTAGAGGAGGAGTAATTTCTCTCTCAGATCTAAAACTAAACTAAAACTAAACTAATGAGAATCTGTGTTGAGTCTCTGTATATTCCCTGGCTCTAGTCTGTGTTTCTAGACCAGAAACTGGGTCTAAACTTGGCCCAAAATTGCCCCCTGTATTTTCTATGATTTCTGTAGATCGCGCATGTCACGCGGACGCGTCAGTCACGCGTACATGTCACTGGTCATCTAAGTGTGTCACCCGTGCGCGTCAAGCATGCGTACACGTCATCTTGCAGAATTCCAATCCACGCGTACGCGTCAGGTACACGCACGCGTCACTGTAAAAATCTCCAGATCGCACGCACGCGTGAGCCATGCATGTGCGTCGATGCTCGCTGGTTGTCTCCTTTATTTCTTGTGCTCCTTCCATTTTTGCAAGCTTCCTCTCTATCCTCTAAGCCATTCCTGCCCTATAAAGCCTGAGAACACTGAACACACAGATCACGGTATCGAATGGTATAAAAGGGAATTAAAATACACAAATTAAAGGCTTAGGAAGCAAGTTTTCAACCATAAAACAAAACTAGGAAGGGATTGTAAAACCATGCAATTCGTATGAATAAGTGTGCAAAGACTTGATGAAACCACTCAATTGAGCACAAGAGAAATAATAAAATAGTGATTTATCAGCACAACGCACGCTTCCTGTGCCACTCCCACGTAACTCTCTGTTTCCTTCCTTGGTGGTGCGAATTCACGCATGACGCACACGCGTCAGGGACGCTTGCGCGTCGAACACCTTTTTTTTTTATTTATGCAGAATGCAGATGATTATGCAGAAATTATGAATGACTACTGTGAAAAACAAAATAAAATAAAACTAGGAATGAAAAGGGACGATCATACCATGGTGGGTTGTCTCCCACCTAGCACTTTGCTTTTACGTCCTTAAGTTGGACGGTCCACAAGCTCAGTCTTCTTCTGTTGGTGGATCCTTGATGAGCGGATATTTTATACGCTTTTTGGGGTTAATTTCATATAGTTTTTAATATGTTTTAGTTAGTTTTTAGTTTATTTTCATTAGTTTTTAGGAAAAATTCATATTTCTGGACTTTACTATGAGTTGTGTGTTTTTCTGTAATTTCAGGTATTTTTCTGGCTGAAATTGAGGGAGCTGAGCAAAAATCTTATTCAGGCTGAAAAAGGACTGCTGATGCTGTTGGATTCTGACCTCCCTGCACTCAAAGTATATTTTCTGGAGCTACAAAACTCGAAATGGCGTGCTTCCAATTGTGTTGGAAAGTAGACATCCAGGGCTTTCCAGAAATATATAATAGTTCATACTTTGCTCAAGGATAGATGATGTAAACTGGCATTCAACGCCAGTTCTCTGCCCAATTCTGGTGTCCAGCGCCAGAAAAGGATTAAAAGTTGGAGTTCAACGCCAGAAATGGATCCAAACCTGGCGTTGAACGCCCAAAATGGCCTTATGCATGTGAATTGCTTAAGTCTCAGCCCCAACACACACCAAGTGGGCCCCAGAAGTGGATCTCTGCACCATCTGTCATAGTCTACTCACTTTTTGTAAACCTAGGCTACTAGTTTAGTATAAAAACAACTTTTAGAGACTTATTTTGTATCTCATGACATTTTAGATCTAAACTTTGTATTCTCTGATGGCATGAGTCTTTAAACCCCATTGTTGGGGGTGAGGAGCTCTGCTGTGTCTCGATGAATTAATGCAAGTATTTCTGTTTTCCATTCAAACACGCTTGTTCCTATCTAAGATGTTCATTCGCGCTTAAATATGATGGAGGTGATGATCTGTGACACTCATCACCTTCCTCAAATCATGAACGTGTGCCTGACAACCACCTCCGTTCTATATACGATTGAATGAGTATCTCTTAGATTCCTTAATCAGAATCTCCGTGGTATAAGCTAGAACTGATGGCGGCATTCATAAGAATCCGGAAAGTCTAAACCTTGTCTGTGGTATTCCGAGTAGGATTCAAGGATTGAATGACTGTGACGAGCTTCAAACTCCTGAAGGCTGGGCGTTAGTGACAGATGCAAAAGGATAGTAAATCCTATTCCAACCGGATCGAGAACCAACCGGTGATTAGCCGTGCTGTGACAGAGCGCGTGAGCGTAGTTTTCACTGGAAGGATGGAAGGTAGCCATTAACAACGGTGATCCACCAACACACAGCTTGCCATAGGAGGACGTGCATGCGTGAACAAGAAGACAGAGGAAAGCAGAGATTCAGAAGACAAAGCATCTCCAAAACTCCAACATATTATCCATTACTGCATAACAAGTAACCCTTAATCCATGCTCTATTGTTTATTTGCAATTCAACTGATAAACATAATTGACTTCCTGACTAAGATTTACAAGATAACCATAGATTGCTTCAAACCAACAATCTCCGTGGGATTCGACCCTTACTCACGTGAGGTATTACTTGGACGACCCAGTGCACTTGCTGGTCAGTGGTACGAGTTGTGAAAAGTGTGATTCATAATTCGTGCACCAAGTTTTTGGCACCGTTGCCGGGGATTGTTCGTGTTTGAACAACTGACGGTTTATTTTGTTGCTTAGATTAGGAAAATTTTTTTTTTGTTTAGAGTCTCTTATTATTGTTGTGTTAGAATCTTAGAATCCTTATTTTCTTTTTAAAATCTTTTTCAAAAAAAAAATAATTTTTCTATTAAATCCTGTGCTAAACTTTAAGTTTGGTGTTTTCTTGTTGATTTTTCTGTGTTTTTCGAAAATTTATTTTGGTTTTCTAAAAATTTTAAGTTTGGTGTTCCTTGGTGTTTTTCCCCCCAAAATTTTCGAAAATAAGGAACCTCAGATCTAAAAATTTTAAATCCTGTGTTATCTTATTATTTTTCTCTCTCCTTTAAAAATTCAGATTTTTATTTCAAAATTTAAAACCTTTTTCAAAAATCATCATGTCTTTTTCAAAATCTCCTAACCACTTTCTCTCTCCTCACTTTTTCGAAAATCTTTTACTCATTTTTATTTATTTTATTTTGATTTATTTTATTTTCGAAATAAATTAATAAATAAATAAATAAAAATATTTTTTCTATTTTACATCATCTCCCTTTCTCCATCATGGACCTAAGCGGAAATGAACAGTCCAAGAGGACTCTGGGGTCATA
Organism: Arachis hypogaea; assembly: GCF_003086295.3. NCBI lineage: Eukaryota > Viridiplantae > Streptophyta > Magnoliopsida > Fabales > Fabaceae > Arachis > Arachis hypogaea. The sequence continues at coordinate 107,851,097 of NC_092052.1, read as the reverse complement.
TTCTAACCCCTCTACTGCTTCATATGGGAGTAGTATCTGCATACCCTCCATTGGAGTCAGTAGCTTTGAGTTGAATCCTCAGCTCATTATCATGGTGCAGCAAAGCTGCCAGTATTCCGGTCTTCCACAGGAAGAACCTACAGAGTTTCTGGCACAATTTTTACAAATTGCTGACACAGTACATGATAAGGAAATAGATCAGGATGTCTACAGACTATTACTATTTCCATTTGCTGTAAAAGATCAAGCTAAGAGGTGGTTAAATAACCAACCTAAGGCCAGCATAAAGACATGGAAACAGCTGACAGAAAAATTCCTGAATCAATATTTCCCTCCAAAAAGGATGACACAGCTAAGGCTGGACATCCAAGGCTTTAAACAAGGAGATAATGAATCTCTTTATGATGCCTGGGAGAGATACAGAGAGATGCTACGAAAATGTCCCTCTGAAATGTTTTTAGAGTGGGTTCAGTTAGACATCTTCTACTATGGGCTTGCAGAAGGAGCTCAGATGTCTCTAGATTACTCAGCTGGTGGATCTATCCACATGAGAAAGACAATTGAAGAGGCTCAAGAGCTCATTGATACAGTTGCCAGGAATCAGCATCTGTACCTAAGCAGCAACCCTTCCATGAATGAAGAGGTTAAAACAGTAACTGCTGAACTCAGTCCTGTAAAACAAGCTGCTGAATTCAATCAGCAATTGGATTTTCTAACAAAGCAGCTAGCCGAATTTAAAGACAGGTTACAAGAGACGAGGATGGCTAATATACATATGGATGAACAGTTTAAGCAAACAAAGCAGCAGCTATCAAGGCAAATAGCAGAAGAATGCCAAGCAGTTCAATTAAGAAGTAGGAAAACATTAAATACCCCACCTCAAGGCATCAAAAAGCCAAGAAATGAGCAACCCACCAAAGATTCACCTGAGGACAGTAAGAGCCCAGGGAAAAATAATTCTGGCGCTAAAACGCCAGAAAATTGGTGGAAGGCTGGCGCTGAACGCCCAGACCATGCCCAAAACTGGCGTTCAACGCCAGAAATAAGGCAAAACTGGCGTTCAACGCCAGAAATAGGCAAGGATCTGGCGTTGAACACCCAAACTGGGCAAGATCTGGCGCTGAACGCCCAAAATGGGCACAATTCTGGCGTTCAAATGCCAGGAGCAGACAAGGAGCTGGCATCCAGTTTCACTCCAGCTTCTAACTCTGGCACTCAATTGCCAGTGAGGGATCAGACACACACAAATGCTGATAACAACCCCTCTAAAAAGGCTTCTTCAACCACTTCTGTAGGCAATAAACCTACAGCAACTAAGGTTGAAGAATATAAAGCCAAGATACCTTATCCTCAAAAACTCCGGAAAGAGGAGCAAGATAAGCAATTTGCTCGCTTTACAGATTATCTCAGGACTCTTGAAATAAAGATTCCATTTACAGAAGCACTTGAGCAAATACCCTCTTATGCCAAGTTCATGAAAGAGATCTTGAGTCATAAGAAGGATTGGAGAGAAACAGAAAGAGTTCTCCTCACTGAAGAATGCAGTGCAGTCATTCTGAAGAGCTTTCCTGAAAAGCTTAAAGACCCTGGGAGCTTTCTGATACCATGCATATTAGAAGGTAATTGCACCAAGACAGCTTTATGCGATCTTGGGGCAAGCATCAACCTAATACCTGCATCCACTATCAGGAAGCTTGGCTTAACTGAAGAAGTTAAACCAACCCGGATATGTCTCCAACTTGTTGATGGTTCCACTAAATACCCATCAGGCGTGATTGAAGACATGATTGTCAGAGTTGGGCCATTCGCTTTTCCCACTGACTTTGTTGTGCTGGAAATGGAGGAGCACAAGAGTGCTACTCTCATTCTAGGAAGACCCTTCCTAGCAACTGGAAGATCCCTCATTGACGTCCAACAAGGGGAAATAACCCTGAGAGTCAATAATGATGAATTCAAGTTGAACGCTGTCAAAGCCATGCATCATCCAGACACATCAAAAGACTGCATGAAAGTTGATCCTATTGATTCTTTGGTAGAAGAGATCAACATGGCTGAGAGTCTTGAATCAGAGTTGGAAAACATCTTTAAAGATGTTCAGCCTGATTTAGAGGATTCAGAGGACATGAAAGAGCCTCTGAAATTTCTTCTGGAAGAGGAAAAACCTCCTAAACCCGAGCTCAAGCCATTACCACCATCCTTGAAATATGCGTTTCTGGGAGAAGGTGACACTTTTCCAGTGATCATAAGCTCTGCTTTAAATTCACAGGAAGAGGAGGCACTTATTCAAGTGCTAAGGACACACAAGACAGCTCTTGGGTGGTCCATAGGTGACCTTAAGGGCATAAGCCCATCTAGATGCATGCACAAAATCTTATTGGAGGATAATGCCAAACCAGTGGTTCAACCACAGAGGCGGCTAAATCCAGCCATGAAAGAAGTGGTGCAGAAAGAGGTCACCAAATTACTAGAGGCTGGAATTATTTATCCTATTTCTGATAGCCCCTGGGTGAGCCCTGTCCAAGTCGTCCCAAAAAAGGGAGGCATGACAGTGATTCATAATGAAAAAAATGACCTGGTTCCTACAAGAACAGTTACAGGGTGGCGCATGTGTATTGACTACAGAAGGCTCAATACAGCCACCAGAAAGGATCATTTTCCTTTACCATTCATAGACCAGATGCTAGAAAGACTAGCAGGTCATGATTTTTACTACTTTTTGGATGGCTACTCAGGCTATAACCAGATTGCAGTAGATCCCCAGGATCAAGAGAAAACAGCATTCACATGTCCATCCGGAGTATTTGCTTATAGAAGGATGCCATTTGGGCTATGTAATGCGCCTGCAACCTTCCAGAGATGCATGCTCTCTATTTTCTCTGATATGGTGGAAAAATTTCTGGAAGTCTTCATGGATGACTTCTCAGTATATGGAGACTCATTCAGCTCCTGTCTTGATCACCTGAAACTTGTTTTGAAAAGATGCCAAGAGACCAACCTAGTTTTAAACTGGGAAAAGTGTCACTTCATGGTGACTGAAGGAATTGTTCTTGGGCATAAAATCTCAAACAAGGAAATAGAGGTGGATCAAGCAAAAATAGAGGTAATTGAAAAATTACCACCACCTGCCAATGTTAAGGCAATCAGAAGCTTTCTGGGGCATGCAGGATTCTATAGGAGGTTTATAAAGGATTTTTCAAAAATCGCAAAACCTCTAAGCAATCTGCTAGCTGCTGACACGCCATTTGTGTTTGACACAGAGTGCTTGCAGGCGTTTGAAACACTGAAAGCTAAGCTGGTCACAGCACCAGTCATTTCTGCACCAGACTGGATATTACCATTTGAGCTAATGTGTGATGCCAGTGATCATGCCATTGGTGCAGTATTGGGACAGAGGCACGACAAGCTTCTGCATGTCATTTATTATGCCAGTCGCGTTTTAAATGATGCCCAGAAAAATTACACAACCACAGAAAAAGAACTACTTGCAGTGGTTTACGCCATTGACAAGTTCAGATCATACTTAGTAGGATCAAAAGTGATTGTGTATACTGACCATGCTGCTGTTAAATATCTACTCACAAAGCAGTATTCAAAACCCAGGCTCATCAGATGGGTATTACTTTTGCAAGAGTTTGATATAGAAATAAGAGACAGAAAAGGGACAGAGAACCAAGTGGCTGATCATCTGTCCCAGATAGAGCCAGTGGAAGGGACGTCCCTCCCCTTTCTTGAGATCTCTGAGACGTTTCCTGATGAGCATTTATTTGCCATTCAGGAAGCGCCATGGTTTGCCGATATTGCAAACTATAAAGCTGCAAGGTTCATACCCAAGGAGTACAACAGGATACAAAAGAAGAAATTAATTACTGATGCAAAGTACTACTTGTGGGATGAACCTTATCTCTTTAAGAGATGTGCAGACGGAATTATCCGTAGGTGTGTGCCTAAAGAAGAAGCACAGAGGATCCTGTGGCATTGCCACGGATCTCAATATGGAGGCCATTTCGGAGGTGAGCGAACAGCCACCAAGGTCCTCCAATGTGGCTTCTATTGGCCCACACTCTATAAAGATTCCCGAGAGTTTGTACGTAATTGTGACAGTTGCCAAAGAGCTAGTAATCTGCCTCATGGTTACGCCATGCCTCAACAAGGAATCTTGGAAATTGAGTTGTTTGACGTATGGGGAATTAACTTCATGGGACCTTTCCCACCATCATACTCAAACACTTATATTCTGGTGGCAGTTGACTATGTATCAAAATGGGTTGAGGCTATTGCCACACCCACCAATGATACTAAAACAGTGTTGAAGTTCCTCCAGAAACATATCTTTAGCAGGTTTGGTGTCCCTAGAGTACTAATCAGTGATGGGGCACTCACTTCTGCAATAAACAGCTTTACTCTGCCATGGTTCGGTATGGAATTCGCCACAAGGTGGCCACTCCATATCATCCACAAACTAATGGGCAAGCTGAAGTCTCTAACAGAGAATTAAAGAGAATCCTAGAACGGACAGTAAATACCTGTAGAAAGGATTGGGCACGGAGCTTGGATGATGCTCTGTGGGCTTACACAACAGCATTCAAGACCCCTATAGGGACCTCTCCATACCAACTGGTGTATGGTAAGGCATGTCACCTGCCCGTGGAACTGGAACATAAGGCCTACTGGGCAACCAGATTCCTAAACTTTGATGCCAAATTAGCAGGAGAAAAACAATTGCTCCAGCTAAATGAGCTAGAGGAGTTCAGATTCACAGCTTTCGAAAATGCCAAGCTTTATAAAGAGAAATAGTGGCATGACAGAAAGCTGTCATCTAGAATCTTTGAACCAGGACATAAGGTTCTGCTATTCAACTCTAGACTCAGGCTATTCCCCGGGAAATTGAAATCCCGGTGGAGGGGACCATACGTGATTACAAGCGTATCACCATATGGTTATGTAGAGCTTCAAGATATTGACTCTGACAAGAAGTTCATTGTTAATGGACAGAGAATCAAGCACTATCTTGAAGACAATGTTGAGCAAGAGTGCTCAAGGTTGAAGCTAGATTAAAAGCTCAGCAAGGTCTAGCTAAGGACATTAAAGAAGCGCTTGTTGGGAGGCAACCTAATTTTTATTTATTTTCATGGTTTTTCATGTTTTATTAGGTTCATGATCATGTGGAGTCACAAAATAAATATTAAAAATTGAAAAAGGAATCAAAAACAGCAGAAGAAAAATCACACCCTGGAGGAAGCACCTGTCTGGCGTTCAACGCCAGAACAGAGCATGGTTCTGGCGCTGAACGCCCAAAATGGGCAACATTCTGGCGCTGAACGCCCAGAACAAGCATGGTTCTGGTGTTCAACGCCAGAAATGGCTAGTAAATGGGCGTTGAACGCCCAAAATGGGCACCAACCTGGCGCTGAACGCCCAGAGTTGTGTGCAAGGGTATTTTGCATGCCTAAATTGGTGCAGGGATGTAAATGCCTTGACACCTCAAGATCTGTGGACCTCACAGGATCATTTCAAGATCTGTGGACCCCACAGGATCCCCACCTTCCCTCCTCATAATCCTAGTTTTTTTTTCCACATCTTCTTCTTTTGCTCGAGGGCAAGCAACATTCTAAGTTTGGTGTGGTAAAACAATTATGTGAAGGATCTATAGCTCAGTGGTAGAACATGTAGCTGCAAATCAAGAGATCCCTGAGATACCTCAGGGGATGCACTTCCCTCCACATAATTATTGGAAGCAACTGAGGATAGAAATACCAAAAATCACTAGGAATCAAGCCACAAAGGCAAGGAAGAGACATAAAAGAGCTCAAGAACATCATTGGTTCCTCAAGAAGGAAATGCCATCATCACTAAGGTGAACTCGTTCCTTGTTCTTACTTTCTCTATTTTTCGTTTTCTCTATGATAAGTGCTTATCTATGTTTGTGTCTTCATTACATGATCATTAGTAGTAATTAGTGTCTATTTTGATTTTATCCCCAATTAAGTTATAGTCTATTTTTCTCATCATCAGCAAACATGAATAAAATAGTAGATCTTTTGAATAAAAGGCAATAAAATTTCGAGTTTTTAATAATAAAAATTCTAATTAGTAACATGTGGTGGCAATGCTTTCTGTCTTCTGAATGAATGCTTGAACAGTGCATATGTCTTTTGAATTTGTTGTTTAAGACTGTTAAATATGTTGGCTCTTGAAAGAATGATGAACATGAGACATGTTATTGATAATCTGAAAAATCATAAAAATGATTCTTGAAGCAAGAAAAAGCAGCAAAGAACAAAGCTTGCAGAAAAAAAAAATATATATATATAATAAAATAGGCGAAGAAAAAAAAATAGAAAGAAAAAGAAAAAGCAAGCAGAAAAAGCCAAAAGCTCTTAAAACCAAGAGGCAAGAGCAAAAAGCCAATAACCCTTAAAACTAAAAGGCAAGGGCAAATAAAAAGGATCCCAAGGCTTTGAGCATCAGTGGATAGGAGGGTCTAAAGGAATAAAATCCTGGTCTAAGCGGCTAAACCAAGTTGTCCCTAACCATGTGCTTGTGGCGTGTAGGTGTCAAGTGAGAACTTGAGACTGAGCGGTTAAAGTCAAGGTCCAAAGCAAAAAGAAGAGTGTGCTTAAGAACCCTGGACACCTCTAATTGGGGGCTTTAGCAAAGCTGAGCCACAATCTGAAAAGGTTCATCCAATTATGTGTCTGTGGCATTTATGTATCCGGTGGTAATACTGGAAAACAAAGTGCTTAGGGCCACGGCCAAGACACATGAAATAGCTGTGTTCAAGAATCATCATACTAAAATAGGAGAATCAATAACACTATCTGAATTCTAAGTTCTTATAGATGCCAATCACTCTGAGCTTCAATGGATAAAGTGAGATGCCAAAACTGTTCGGAAGCAAAAAGCTACTAGTCCCGCTCATCTAATTGGAATCTGAGCTTCACTCAAAAACTCTGAGATATTATTACTTCTCAACCCATTAGTCTCCTATTTTATTTGTCTAGTTGCTTGAGGACAAGCAACAGTTTAAGTTTGGTGTTGTGATGAGCGGATATTTTATACGCTTTTTGGGGTTAATTTCATATAGTTTTTAATATGTTTTAGTTAGTTTTTAGTTTATTTTCATTATTTTTTAGGAAAAATTCATATTTCTGGACTTTACTATGAGTTGTGTGTTTTTCTGTAATTTCAGGTATTTTTCTGGCTGAAATTGAGGGGAGCTGAGCAAAAATCTGATTCAGGCTGAAAAAGGACTGCTGATGCTGTTGGATTCTGACCTCCCTGCACTCAAAGTGGATTTTCTGGAGCTACAGAACTCAATATGGCGTGCTTCCAACTGTGTTGGAAAGTAGACATCCAGGGCTTTCCAGCAATATATAATAGTCCATACTTTGCTCAAGGATAGACGACGTAAACTGGTGTTCAACGCCAGTTCTCTGCCCAATTCTGGCGTCCAGCGCCATAAAAGGATTAAAAGTTGGAGTTCAACGCCAGAAATGGATCCAAACCTGGCGTTGAACGCCCAAAATGGCCTTATGCACGTGAATTGCTTAAGTCTCAGCCCCAGCACACACCAAGTGGGCCCCAGAAGTGGATCTCTGCACCATCTGTCATAGTCTACTCACTTTTTGTAAACCTAGGCTACTAGTTTAGTATAAAAACAACTTTTAAAGACTTATTTTGTATCTCATGACATTTTAGATCTAAACTTTGTATTCTCTGACGGCATGAGTGTCTAAACCCCATTGTTGGGGGTGAGGAGCTCTGCTGTGTCTCGATGAATTAATGCAAGTATTTCTGTTTTTCATTCAAACACGCTTGTTCCTATCTAAGATGTTCATTCGCGCTTAACTATGATGGAGGTGATGATCTGTGACACTCATCACCTTCCTCAAATCATGAACGTGTGCCTGACAACCACCTCCATTCTATATACGATTGAATGAGTATCTCTTAGATTCCTTAATCAGAATCTCCGTGGTATAAGCTAGAACTGATGGCGGCATTCATGAGAATCCGGAAAGTCTAAACCTTGTCTGTGGTATTCCGAGTAGGATTCAAGGATTGAATGACTGTGACGAGCTTCAAACTCCTGAAGGCTGGGCGTTAGTGACAGACGCAAAAGGATAGTAAATCCTATTCCAACCGGATCGAGAACCAACCAGTGATTAGCCGTGCTGTGACAGAGCACGTGAGCGTAGTTTTCACTGGAAGGATGGAAGGTAGCCATTGACAACGGTGATCCACCAACACACAGCTTACCATAGGAGGACGTGCGTGCGTGAACAAGAAGACAGAGGAAAGCAGAGATTCAGAAGACAAAGCATCTCCAAAACTCCAACATATTCTCCATTACTGCATAACAAGTAACCCTTAATCCATGCTCTATTGTTTATTTGCAATTCAACTGATAAACATAATTGACTTCCTGACTAAGATTTACAAGATAACCATAGATTGCTTCAAACCAACAATCTCCGTGGGATTCGACCCTTACTCACGTGAGGTATTACTTGGACGACCCAGTGCACTTGCTGGTCAGTGGTACGAGTTGTGAAAAGTGTGATTCATAATTCGTGCACCAATCCTCTAAGAGGAAGATCTTTAGCTCCTTATTGTTCTTTATCTTCTCACCATGATACAGCTTCAAGCGGTGGCCATTGACCTTGATGAATTTGGAGCTTGAAGGATGACTCAGGTGGAAGACTCCGTATGGCTCTGCCTTCTCTACTCTATAAGGGCCTTCCCATCTTGAGCGCAGCTTGTCTGGTATGAGCCTCAACCTTGAGTTGTAAAGGAGAACCAGCTCCCCAGGTCTGAACTCTCTTCCCTTGATATGCTTGTCATGCACAGCCTTCACCCTCTCTTTGTATAGCCTGGAGTTGTCATATGCTTCGAGTCAAAGGTTCTCCAGTTCTGCTAGTTGCAGCTTCCTTTCAACACCAGCCTTCTCAAATCCCATGTTACATTCCCTTACAGCCCAGAAAGCCTTGTGTTCCACCTCCACTGGGAGGTGACAAGCCTTTCCGTAGACTAGGCGGAAGGGACTCATCCCGATGGGTGTCTTCTACGCTATCCGATAAGCCCAAAGTGCATCTACGAGTCTGGTGCTCCAGTCTTTCCTATGAGACTTGACAATCTTCTCCAGTAAGCACTTTATCTCTCTGTTAGACACCTCGGCTTGCCCATTGGTCTGAGGATGGTAAGCCGTTGCTACCTTGTGAACAATGCCATGTTTCTTCAGTAGACCTATCAATCTCCTGTTACAAAAGTGAGTGCTTTGATCACTCATGATTGCTCGTGGTATTCCAAAGCGACAGATAATATGATTTCTAACAAAAGAGACAACAAGGTTAGCATCATCAGTACGGGTAGAAATTGCTTCCACCCATTTAGAAACACAATCTACAACTAACAATATGTATAAGAAACCATTAGAGTTTGGAAATGGACCCATGAAGTCAATGCCCCAAACATAAAAAATTTCACAGAATAACATAAGCTGTTGGGGCATCTCATCCCTCTTGGATATATTTCCAACCTTTGGCATGGGAGAAAGATTTACAGAAGGTAATAGCATCCTTAAAAAGAGTGGGCCACCAGAATCCACAGTCTAAACTTTTTCTAGTTGTTCTTTGAAGGCCAAAATATCCACCACTCTCAGAGGAGTGGCAGGCCTCTAAAATTGACTAGAATTCTGATTGAGGCACACACCTTCTAATTATCTGGTCAGCACCATACCTCCATAAATATGGGTCATCCCATATATAATATTTGGACTCGCTTTTCAACTTGTCCCTTTGGTGCTTAGTAAAATTAGGAGGGAAGGTATGCCTAACTAAATAATTAACTATAGGTGCATACCAAGGAACTACCTCAGATATTGCATGTAAGCTATCAAATGAAAAAGCATAATTGATAAGAGTGGAGTCACTCTTAATGTGCTCTAGGCGACTCAAGTGGTCCGCCACTAAATTCTAGGAACCACTTCTATCTTTGATTTCTAAATCAAATTCTTGCAGCAACAATATCCAACTTATTAACCTTGGTTTGGACTCTTTTTTAACTAACAAATATTTTAGAGCTATATGGTCTGAGTATACTACCACCTTAGTACCAAGTAAGTAGGCTCAGAATTTATCCAGAGCAAAAACAATAGCTAGAAGCCCTTTTTCAGTGGTAGTATAATTAGACTGAGCAACATCTAGGGTTTTAGAAGCATAAGCAATTATAAAAAGGTCCTTACCTTCGCGCTGAGCCAGTGCCGCTCCTACTGCATGGTTGGAGGCGTCACACATAATCTCAAATGGCTGGCTCCAGTCGGGTCCTTTCACAATCGGAGCTTGAGTTAAGGCGATCTTCAACTTATCAAACGCTTCCATGCAGTCCTCACTCAGCTCGAACTCGACATCCTTCTGCAGTAGTCTGGATAAAGGCAATGCTACCTTACTGAAGTCCTTGATAAATCTCCGGTAGAAACCTGCATGACCAAGGAACGAATGGACTTCCCTCACAGAGGAGGGGTAAGGTAAACTAGAAATGACATCTACCTTTGCTGGATCAACTGAAATACCAGTATTAGAAACAACGTGTCCTAGAATAATACCTTGTTTTATCATAAAATGACATTTTTCAAAATTTAATACAAGGTTTGAACTAACACACCTGTCTAATACTCTAGCTAAACTATCCAAGCAAAGGTTAAATGAATTACCATACACACTAAAGTCATCCATGAAAACTTCCATACAACTCTCAATAAGATCTGAGAAAATACTCATCATGCATCTTTGGAAAGTAGCCGGTGTATTACATAAGCCAAAAGGCATCCTCTTGTATGCATACGTTCCAAAGGGACATGTAAAAGTAGTTTTTTCCTGATCTTCAGGAGCTATATGAATTTAAAAATAGCCAGTGTAACCATCTAGAAAACAGTAGTGTGATTTACCTGACAGGCGATCAAGCAATTGATCAATGAATGGCAGGGGGTAGTGATCCTTGTGAGTAGCCTGGTTGAGGTTCCTGTAATCAATGCATACCCTCCAGGAGTTCTGCACTCTAGTTGTCAGGAGCTCTCCATGCTCATTCTTCACTGTTGTGACTCCAGACTTCTTGGGTACCACTTGTACTGGGATAACCCATTCACTATCCGAGATTGGATAGATGATGTTAGCTTCAAGCAGCCTGGTCACTTTCTTCTTGACAACTTCTAAGATGGTGGGGTTCAGCCACCTTTGAGGTTGACGAATAGGCCTTGCTCCCTCTTCTAAAAATATACGGTGCTCACAAACTTGAGGACTGATGCCTACTATATCCGCCAAGCTCCACCCAATTGCTTTCTTGTGTCTTCTCAGCACACTAAGCAGCTCCTCCTCCTGTTGGGAAGTGAGTTCCCTTGCAATAATAATTGGGAGATTCTGATGATCCTCAAGGTATGCATACTTGAGGTGGGGTGGAAGGGGCTTTAACTCCATTTTCTGCTCATTGCTAGGCACTTGATCATCTGGAGCTGGTGATGGTGGCAAGGTGTCTTCATCTTGTTCAGAGGGTTTTCCCACACTTGCACCTTGCTCCATGTGCATCTCTTCTACTTCTTCTTGGTGGATTGTAGTTATAGTCTCATCAATGATATCGCACTGGAAGATGGAATGATCTTTCGGAGGGTGCTTCATAGCTTCATCCAGGTTGAAACTCACTGCTCTGCCATCTATCTCAAAAGAGTAAGTTCCTGAGAAGGCATCCAATTTGAACCTTGAAGTCTTTAGAAATGGCCTTCCAAGCAGGATGGATGATGGTCTTCCTGAGTCATTAGGGGGCATCTCCAAGATGTAGAAGTCAATAGGGAATGTGAGCCCCTTAATGCTCACTAGCATGTCTTCAGCAATTCCAACCACCGAGATTATGCTTTTATCTGTCAAAAAAAATCGTTCTGCCGACCTTTTTAAGGGAGAGAGCCTTAAAGCATCATATACAAATAATGGCATAATACTCACACACGCGCCTAAATCACACATGCAGTCAGAAAATTTCACACCCTCTATAGTAATAGTAACCATGCATGGACCCGGATCACTACATTTTTCCAGTATATCACCCATTAAAGTAGAAATAGAGCTACCTAGTGGAATAGTTTCTAAATAATGTATTTTGTCTTTATTCATGCATAAATCTTTTAGAAACTTCGTATATTTAGGTACCTGGCGAATGGCATCAAAAGGGGAATGGTTACCTCAACCTTTTTGAAGATCTCCACTATCTTGGGATCGAGCTCCATCTGCTTTCTGGACTTCCTAGCAAGGTGTGGGAATGGAATGGGAATGGCTTATCTTGTAACTTCATCTTCTTTTGGTACTTCATTCCTTGGTTGAGTTGCTTCTTCTTTAACCATGTCTTGTACTTTATCTTCCTCTTCAACATCCTCCACCTCAACAATGTTTTCAACTTGAATGTCTTCCTTTGAGCTTGGCTCCTCATGACTCCTCTCTTATAGTGTGGTTCCGAACCTCAAAGTAATGGCATTGATTCTACCTTTGGGGTTGGGTAAAGGTTGATAAGGAATTGCATTGGAGCTTGAAGGTTGATTGTTGGGGGGTAGATAGTGAATCCATCTGGGAGACGAGCGCTTGTAAAGTAGCGTTCAGACCATTTATGGTAGAGTTAAGTGTATTCTAAATTTCTTGTTGTCCTTGCGCAAGAGAGCGAAGCATCTCATCATTAGAAGAGAAAGGGGGGTATGTGATTTGAGGGGTCTGCTGTTGGTTGTTATGAAGCGCTTGGGACTGCCTTTGGTGAGGTGCTAGGTAAGGCTGGTTTTGGTTCTGCTATTTGTTGTTGTTCCACCTCTGATTTCCACCGTTGTCTCTTCCTCCTCAGTTATAGTTGTCCCTCCATCCTTGGTTGGAATTATCTCTCCACCCCTGGTTGGAATTGTCTCTCCAACCTTGGTTGGAGTTATCTTGCAAACCCTGATTGTAGTTCCCACCTTGGTTATAATTACCGCCTTGTTGATAATATCCTTGATTCGGGTAGTTGTAGAAATTATGGGTAGCTGCAAAGGTGTTGTCTTCTTGTTGGAGCTGCGAACACTCATCAGTGTAATGAGTATAGCAGGCACATATTTCGCACACTCTCTGAGGAACCAACTGCTGACACTGTTGTTGTGGGGGAGGTTGAGGTTGTTGTTGATTCAGCTGTAGCTGCTTCAGTATGTTGGTCATCTCTCCCAGAGTCTATGTGAGAGCAGTAGTCTCACTACTAGAGAAAACTTCCGCAACAGCCTTGGGATAGTTGTTCCTGTGCCTGGCATTCTGTGTAGACTCAGCTAGATCGGCGATCAGCTGCCATGCTTCTGTCGTCGTCTTGTACTTCTTCAGAAAGCCATTACTCGCAGCATCTAATATAGTCTTATCCTGAGGCTTCATGCCTTGTGTGAAGTAGTTAATCAACACCAACTGGTCAATCTTATGGTGGGGACATGAGTCTAAGAGATTCCTGAAGCATTCCCAATACTCATAAAGAGTCTCTAATTCGCCTTGGATAATGCAGGAAATTTCTTTCCTCAGTCTTATCTGTAACTTCAGCGGAAAAGTATTTGTCCAGGAACTCCCTTCTGAACAGATCCCAGTTGGTAACAACTTCTTCAGGTTGAGTGTAGAGCCACTCCCTTTCCTTTCCTTCAAGAGAAAACAGAAAGGCATATAACCAAATAGTGGTTTCATCTACACCATGACGCCTAGTAGTTGAGCAGGCTGTCTGAAAATCTCTGAGGTGCTTGATAGGCTCTTGAGCAAGTAAGTCATGAAACTTGGACAGTAAGTTGATTAGCGCAGTCTTCAGTTCAAAATCTGCATCAAGATTTGGGTGACGCGCTTGATACGGTTGCAGTGTAAAGTCTGGAGCTCCTGCTTCCTAGAGAGTAATCCTTCTGGGCTCCGCCATATTATCTACACATAAATCAACAGAATCAGTAGAAGAGGAGCTTGTTTCTTCCTCAAATGGCATTCAAATTCGCCCTCAGATGAGACTGGTGAATTGGTAGTAACCACTTCACCACCCTCAGAGTCTAACCGACGCCGAGCTCGCCTAATACGTGAAATAGTTCTTTCAATTTCAGGATCAAACGCGACTAAGCTCGGATTGGGTAGTGAGCGCGTCATTCAATGAAAGAAACATACAGCTCATGGTAATAAAATAAAATAAAATATAAAAATATGTAAAATTAAAAATATTTACACCAACCTATAATTTAGCACGCTATTGTAACTCCCCGGCAACGGCGCCAAAAATTGACGTGGCGAAAAATTGCCGATTAAGAATTTATAATAAGAACAGCGTTGCAAATACAGTTCTTAACCGACGAAAATTCCGCTTATCAATTTAAAAAGGGCTGTCACAAATTAAGAATAAAATACTGGGAGTAGAATTCCCAGGTCGTCTCCCAACGAGTTGACAAAAGAGTGCAATTTATTGGTCAGGAGTTTTATGAGAATTTTTAGAGTTGGAGAACGGGAAATTAAAATAATTATTATTTAAAGCAATGAAAACTAACAAGAGGTTTTATATATTTGAAATAAAAAAGCCTTGACTGGGAGAAGATTAATTGGAAGTTCTATCCTTGTTGAATTCTCCCAAGTGTAATGGTAATAGGTGGTTGTTTCTACTTAGTTATCCCTTACCGAATAACGGAAAGTCAAGTAACTGAACTAGCCCCAGTTCACAAGTCCTAATCCTCTCCTATGGAAGGATTAGCGTTAGTGACTAGAGAGCCAGCCAACAACTTCCAATTTCCAATTAACACTTGAGTACTCCAACCCAAGGGTCTCCTTTCAATCAACTCCCAAGCCAAGTTGGGAGTCTACTCCATTGACGTGAATGCCATTTTCATAAACGATAAAAGGGGATGAAAAGAAGACATGGAAATTCAAATAAAATAATATAGAAAATTAATTAAAGGTAAAAATAATTCTTTGTATTAATAAATTTCAAAATCAAAGATATCTATACGTAAATCTGAACAGGGTTAATGGGTGATTAAAAAGAGTAAGGAAATAAGGAAACAAACTAGAATGATAGAAACTTCAACGGAGGAAGTAACTCTTCTCAATATCCAAATCAAAAGCATAAAACTAGAAATCTATGAATGTGAAGAAACCTAGAAGAAGTAGTGATTTTCTCTCTAAGATTCCAAACTAAAACTCAAAACTATGCGAATGAGAATGTGTGTTGAGTATCTGCTTGTCCCCTGGCTCTACCCTGTGTTTCTGGGCCAAAAACTGGGTCCAAACTCAGCCCAAAATCGCCCCCAGCGTCTTCTGCGATTTCTGCACGTGGCGCACGTCACACGTACGCATCAGTCATTGCTGGTTATCTCTTTTATTTCTTGTACTTCTTCCATTTTTTCATGCTTCCTCTCCATCCTCTAAGCCATTCCTGCCCTATAGAGCCTGAAAACACCTAGCACACAGATCACGACATCAAATGGTATAAAGGGGAATTAAAATACATAATTTAAAGGTTTAGGAAGCAAGTTTTCAACCATAGAACAAAATTGGGAAGGAATTGTAAAATCATGCAAATTGTATGAATAAGTGTGCAAAGACTTGATAAAAACCACTAAAATTAGCACTAGATAAACCATAAAATAGTGGTTTATCAGTGCGCGTGGACTCTCAAAAGTTAAGTCTGCGCGTACGCGCCATGGACGCGTGCGCGTCGTTGCGCATTTTCAAATTCAGCATTTTGAGATCAGAATTGCGCACGTTGGCCACCAATGTTTGAGGCAGCGTTTCGGGTCCAACGTTACCCATCCACGCGTACGAGTCAGCTACCCGTGCGCGTGGATTGTCAAAATTTCCAATCCACGTGTGCGCGTATAGCACGCTGCGCGTCGCTACAAATTTTCAAAATCTCCAGAAAGCACATTTTATCACAACGTTGGCTTGCCGATGTTCCCTCCAACGTGGGCACCAGCAAATTATGCAGAATCTTGCTCTGCTTTCTTCTCAACGTTTGAGGAAACGTTGGTGGTCCAACTTAGCCACCAACGTTGCTTCTTGTGCATCCTTTCCATGCTCCTTCTTCAACTTCCTCCCATGCTTTCCTTCACCTGTCATCCACCAATTCATGCATCAAAGCCTTGCTAAAGTCATGAGAATTCTCATCATTCTTAGCACACAAGTAATTATAGCACAATTCTCATAAAATTGCATCAAATTATCTATGGTTGGATGAATCTAGGCATACATGAATTTCTAACCCAATTGCTTACTTATAACTCAAGAAAGTGCATAAAACCTATTAAAAATAAATAAAAAAAGCTTGTGAAACTAGCCTAAGATGCCCTAGCATCACAACACCAAACTTAAATCTTGCTTGTCCCTAAGCAAATACTGAATTATTGAGCAGAATGGATGAAACAGAAAGTGATGTTCACATCAGCAAGTCATTATTATTAGTTCATGGGGTTTTATGCAGAAAATGTTGCAGCTCACTTCTTATTAGTCCTTAGGAATAGAATGTCTCCTTTAAGCATCAACTAACATACTGCTATGACCTCTTATTATTCACTCATCCTTGGTAATTGCTTTTCTTTATTTTCTTCTTCTATGAACTTATTCTTTGATTCTAGCAGCTCAGTGTCATGTGTTGTAGCAGCTTCTTAGCTTATTTGCACTCAACACATATTCACTGTAGACACTTGGCTCACAATTCTTCTTAAGACATTGGTGCCCAGCACCTCTTTGGGTTACTAAATGCCTTGTAACTAGGTTGTTCTTGATAGTGGATTTTTGGTTGATAATCCCGGGTTAGTTAACCTAAGTTACCAAGTGTTAAAGCACTCCATAGAACCTAATCATCCAAGCAGATTCTAGTACAAAGACACCACAGGAATATGTCCTAAGGTCCAAGCTATTGGTGTCTAGCCTTATTCTTTGCTTTCTTCTGTTTTTGTTGCCACTTTTGGATTTTCTTTTTCTTTCTTTTTATTTATTTTTCTTTCATCCAAGGACTTTTATTTGCTAAGATTCATAGACATCATCCTAGTTTACACCAAAAGGGAAGCAATCTACCCTGTTATTCATTATTAGTGAGCTACTACACAATCAGACATATATACCACCACTTACTATTATTTCACTTCTTTGCCAAAAATGAACTATTCCACTTCTGTTCAAACATTTCTTTTATTCAAATTGAAAACACTCAGGGAACAAAACAAGCATTTAAACAAGTGAAATTCACCCAGACACTTAGACTAAAACACTTATTTTGAAATTTAGAGACAAACAAACAAGCAGAATTCAGACACAGGCATACTAACTAGCAGAGGTATATTCAGACTTCCAATTCAAGCAATTCAAGTGAAAGCAGTTAAGTGACAATACAACCTTATGGCCTTGGTGTCCTTTTTGACTCTGGATGTTGGTGCATAGTCCATCCTAAGGGTTGATTGTCTTCCTGCAAAACTTTTTTTTTTTTGGAAGTTGCTTATCCTTCAAGCACTTGAGAATTGGTTAGTCTGTATATATGCTTATGATTTTTCTGGACTTAAGTTGGTGTGTGAACACCAAACTTAGTTCCTTTCTTACAGCAAAGTGAATACATGAAACCTCAAGCGCTTCTAGAACTATGACCTGTGACTAAAATTGAAACAGTTGTTAAGTAGTTTCCCTGCTTGTTTGGAGCTAGTGATCAAACTGAGGGTAGAAAGGCATTTTAATAATTGGTGAAACACCAAACTTAGCACCCCACATTTACCCTTGAATTATTTTGGTGTGCAACACCAAACTTAGTTCCTTGCAATGCAGAGAAATCTTCTTAACTCTCTTATTGACAAGCTATGAAAAGAGAATTACTTTTGGTTGGGTTGCCTCCCAACAAGCGCTCTTTTAACGTCATTAGCTTGATGGTTGGTTTACTGTTAGGGCGGATTGTAATGCCTCAAATCTTCTTCCCTCACAGTGAAGCTTTCTCCACTTGACTCCTTGATGATTTCTACATGTTCCAAGGAAAGGACCTTTCTGATTGTGAACACTTGAGGTAACCAAGATGGAAGTGTTGGAAGCTGTGTTGAGATTGGTAGATGGTGGGCAGATATCACCTTGTTCCCAGGGGAAAAATCTTTTGTAGGAATTTTCTTAGTCCTCCATCCTCTTGGCAATTTCTTCACAACTCTTTTCTCTTCTTCCAGTAGTGCTCCAGTGACTCTTGTGTTAGGGAGTTCCTTGTTAGATGCTCTTCATAACTCTTGTGGCTTCAGTTCGTTCTTGAGTTCTCTTGGTTGTTGTATCTCTTGAAATTCTTGCTTGTTCACCAAAGATTGTTTCAGGGGTTCTGCTTCTGATTCACTGTTGCTTTCCTCTATGCACATGTTGTTGTGATCATCCTTCGGCTCTTTAGGTTCTGGCTCAAATTCAGATGTAGGTTTGAAAACATAGAAGGTGAGATGTTCATCATGTATTCTCAGGATTAACTCTCCTTGTTCCACATCTATGAGTGCTCCAGCAGTGGCTAGAAATAGTCTCCCCAAATTAATGGGATGGAGGTAACTTTTTTCCATGTCCAGAATAACAAAGTCAGTGGGGACGAAGTAACTTCCCACTTTGACCAATACAATCTCGACTACTCCTTCGGCTTGCTTCTGAGTTTTATCAGCCAATTGGATAATTACATCTGTGGATCTCAGCTCATTGATTTGCAACTTCTTCATAAAAGACAGAGGCATCACGTTTATGCTAGCTCCTAGATCACAAAATCCTCTGTTGGTATAGGGAATATGAAAGCTCCCCGGATCTTTTTTCTTCAGGAGTACATTCTTCTTGATGAGGGCACTACATTCCTTGTTCATTACCACTGTTTGTCCCCCTTTTAAGGTTCCTTTCTTGGTCAGCAGCTCTTTTATGCACTTGATGTACGTAGGCATCTGTTGGAGGATTTTGATGAAGGGGATGTTGACACTGAGGGATGCAAACATGTCTAGGAATCTTGAATATGACTTTTCTTTCTCACATTCCCTGAGTCTCTGGGGAAATGGTGCCCTTGACACATAAGGTTTTGGCATTTCCTTCCTTGTTGATTCTTTTCTCTGTGCAGATCCAGTTCTTTGTTTCTTTTCCTCTAAGTTGCCCTGGGAACTTCCTTGGCTATTCTCTTTTGGCTTGCTGGTGTCTTCTTCCAGGATTTCTTCATTTGCAAGAGTAACTGCCTTACAATCTTCCCATCTCACCTTCTTCATTTCCCCTTTTGGATTTTTCTCAGTGTCACTTGGGAAACTATCAGTGGACTTCGGAATTTGCTGTGAAAGATGTTCTACTTGAGATTCGATATTCTTAATAATCTCTCCTCGACTTTTTATACTACCTCTCACTTCTTCCTTGAATTTTTTCATGTCTTCAGACTCCTTGCAAAAATTTGCAAGCATAGCTTCCATTTTGGACATTCTGTCATCGTCATGTGGTGATAGTTGGTTGGAATTGGAGTGTTGAGAGTGGTAATAAACCCATATTTTATGATATATTTTGTGCTTAATTTGAGTGATTTATTCAACCCTTCACCCAATTATTCATATTAATTTCATAGTTTTACTTTCCCTTCCTCATTATGTGATGTATGTGAAAAAACAAGTTTTCTATGCTTTAAAATTAATTATTTTAATTACCTTTATTTCCATTCGATGCCGTGATTAGTGTGTTGAGTAGTTTCAGATCTTCTAAGGCAGGAATGACTTAAAGGATGGAAAAGAAAACATACAAAGATGGAAGGAAAGCACAAAACGGAGTTTCTAAAGAAACTGGCATCCACGCGATCGCATGGGCGACGCGGACGCATGCCAAGCGCGAATCGACAGCGACGCGGCCGCATGACTGACGCGACCGCGCGCTAGTGCGCGGAAATTGTGATTACACTTTAATTATGTAAAAAATTCATCGCTCTTTCTTTCCCTGGTAATGGCGCCAAAAACATGATGCCAATACCATGGTTCACAATTTCGCACAACTAACCAGCAAGTGCACTGGGTCGTCCAAGTAATACCTTACGTGAGTAAGGGTCGAATCCCACGGAGATTGTTGGTATGAAGCAAGCTATGGTCACCTTGTAAATCTCAGTCAGGCGGATATCAAATGGTTATGGAGTTTTCGAAAATAATATAATAAAATAGGGATAGAAATACTTATGTAAATCATTGGTGAGAGTTTCAGATAAGTGAATAGAGATGCTTTCGTTCCTCTGAACCTCTGCTTTCCTGCTATCTTCATCCAATCAGTCTTACTCCTTTCCATGGCTGGCTTTATGTGATACATCACCACTACCAATGGCTACTTTCGGTCATCTCTCGGGAAAATGATCCAATGCCCTGTCACGGCACGGCTAATCGTCTGGAGGCATCACCCTTGTCAATGGTTTCATCTTATCCTCTCAGTGAAAATGATCAACGCACCCTGTCATGGCACGGCTATTCATCTGTCGGTTCTCGATCATGCTGGAATAGGATTTACTATCCTTTTGCGTCTGTCACTACGCCCAGCAATCGCGCGTTTGAAGCTCGTCACAGTCATTCAATCATTGAATCCTACTCGGAATACCACAGACAAGGTTTAGACTTTCCGGATTCTCTTGAATGCCGCCATCATTCTAGCTTACACCACGAAGATTCTGATTAAGAGATCTAAGAGATACTCATTCAGTCGAAGGTAGAACAGAAGTGGTTGTCAGGCACGCGTTCATAGGGAATGATGATGATTGTCACGTTCATCACATTTAGGTTGAAGTGCGAATGAATATCTTAGAAGTGAAATAAGATGAATTGAATAGAAAACAGTAGTACTTTGCATTAATCTTTGAGGAACAGCAGAGCTCCACACCTTAATCTATGGAGTGTAGAAACTCTACCGTTGAAAATACATAAGTGAAAGGTCCAGGCATGGCTGAGATGGCCAGCCCCCTAAAACGTGATCAATAGTCTCCTAAGATGAACAATGGATTAAAACTGAGACCAAAGATGATCAAATACAATAGAAAAAGGTCCTATTTATAATAAACTAGTCACTAGGGTTTACAGAAATAAGTAATTGATGCATAAATCCACTTCCGGGGCGCACTTGGTGTGTGCTTGGGCTGAGCTTTAACTTTCCACGTGCAGAGGCCATTTGTGGAGTTGAACGCCAGGTTTTGATCCATTTCTGGCGTTCAACTCTGGTTTTTGATCCATTTCTGGCGCTGAACTCCAGAATTGGGCAGATAGCTGGCGTTGAACGCCAGTTTACGTCGTTTAAACTTGAGCAAAGTATGGACTATTATACATTGCTGGAAAGCTCTAGATGTCTACTTTCCAACGCAATTGGAAACGCACCGTTTCAAGTTCTGTAGCTCTAGAAAATCTACTTTGAGTGCAGGGAGGTCAGAATCCAACAGCATCAGTAGTCCTTCTTCAACCTCTGAATCTGATTATTGCTCAAGTCCCTCTATTTCAGCCAGAAAATACCTGAAATCACAGAAAAACACAAAAACTCATAGTAAAATCCAGAAATGTGAATTTAACATAAAAACTAATGAAAACATCCCTAAAAGTAACTAGATCCTACTAAAAACATACTAAAAACAATGCCAAAAAGCGTATAAATTATCCGCTCATCACAATACCAAACTTAAATTGTTGCTTGTCCTCAAGAAACTGAAAATTAAATAGGATAAAAAGAAGAGAATATACTATAAATTCCAAACTATCAATGAAACATAGCTCCAATCAAATGAGCGGGACTTATAGCTTTTTGCCTCTTGAATAGTTTTGGCATCTCACTTTATCCATTGAGGTTCAGAATGATTGGCATCCATAGGAACTCAGAGTTCAGATAGTGTTATTGATTCTCCTAGTTCAGTATGATGATTCTTGAATACAGCTATTTTATGAGTCTTGGCCGTGGCCCTAAGCACTTTGTTTTCCAGTATTACCACTGGATACATAAATGCCACAGACACATAATTGGGTGAACCTTTTCAGATTGTGACTCAGCTTTGCTAGAGTCCCCAATTAGAGGTGTCCAGGGTTCTTAAGCACACTCTTTTTTTTGCTTTGGACCTTGACTTTAACCGCTCAGTCTCAAGTTTTCACTTGACACTTAGACGCCACAAGCACATGGTTAGGGACAGCTTGGTTTAGCCGCTTAGACCAGGATTTTATTCCTTTAGGCCCTCCTATCCACTGATGCTCAAAGCCTTGGGATCCTTTTTATTTGCCCTTGCCTTTTGGTTTTAAGAGCTTTTGGCTTTTTCTGCTTGCTTTTTCTTTTTCTTTCTATTTTTTTTGCCTATTTTTTTTCTGCAAGCTTTGTTCTTTGCTGCTTTTTCTTGCTTCAAGAATCATTTTTATGATTTTTCAGATTATCAAATAACATGTCTCCTAGTCATCATTCTTTCAAGAGCCAACATATTTAACATTCTTAAACAACAACTTCAAAAGACATATGCACTGTTTAAGCATACATTCAGAAAACAAGAAGCATTGTCACCACATCAATATAATTAAACTAAGTTCAAGGATAAATTCGAAACTCATGTACTTCTTGTTCTTTTGAGTTAAAACATTTTTCATTTAAGAGAGGTGATAGATTCATAGGACATTCATAACTTTAAGACATAGTTACTAACTACTAATGATCATGTAATGAAGACACAAACATAGATAGGCACATAACATAGAAAACGAAAAACAGAAGAAATAAGAACAAGGAATGAATCCACCTTAGTGATGGTGGCGTTTCCTTCTTGAGGAACCAAAGATGTCCTTGAGCTCTTCTATGTCTCTTCCTTGTCTTTGTTGCTCCTCCCTCATTGCTTTTTGATCTTCTCTTATTTCATGAAGGATGATGGAGTGCTCTTGATGTTCCACCCTTAATTGTCCCATGTTGGAACTTAATTCTCCTAGGGAGGTGTTGATTTGCTCCTAATATTTATGTGGAGGGAAGTGCATCCCCTGAGGTATCTCAGGGATCTCTTGATTTGCAGCCACATGTTCTACCACTGAGCTATAGACCCTTGAGATGAATCTTTCCATCTCCCATGACTCGGAGGTGGAAGCCTTTGTCTTCCCTTCCCCTCTTTTAGAGGTTTAGGTGCCATCAATGGTAATGGAAAAACAAAAAGCTTATGCTTTTACCACAACAAACTTAGAATGTTGCTCGCCCTCGAGCAAAAGAAGAAAGAATAGAAGAAGAAGAAGATATGGAGGAGATGGAGGGATTTGTGTATGGATGTGAGTGGTGAATGAAGAACAGAAGGGATGATCATGAATGGAGAGAGAGAGGGTGAGGTGGGTGGGGATCCTGTGGGATTCACAGATCCTGAGATGATCCTGTGGTGTCCACAGATCCTGAGGTGTCAAGGATTTGCATCCCTGCACCAATTAGGCATGTAAAATGCCTTTGCACACAACTCTGGGCGTTCAGCGCCAGGTTGGTGTTTTGGGCGTTCAACGCCCATTTGTTGCCATTTCTGGCGTTGAACGCCAGAACCATGCTTGTTCTGGGCATTCAGCGCCAGGATGCTACCCATTTTGGGCGTTCAGCACCAGAACCATGCTCTGTTCTGGCGTTGAACGCCAGGCAGGTGCTTCCTCCAGGGTGTGATTTTTCTTTTGCTGTTTTTGATTCCGTTTCCAATTTTTATATTTATTTTGTGACTCCACATGATCATGAACCTAAGAAAACATGAAAAACAAAAATATAGTTAGATAAATAAACATTGGGTTGCCTCCCAACAAGCGCTTCTTTAATGTCAATAGCTTGACAGTGGGCTCTCATGGAGCCTCACAGATGTTCAGAGCATGGTTGAGACTCTCCAACACCAAACTTAGAGTTTGGATATGGGAGTTCAACACCAAACTTAGAGTTTGGTTGTGGCCTCCCAACACCAAACTTAGAGTCTGACTGTGGGGGCTTTGGTTGACTCTGCTTTGAGAGAAGCTTTTTCTGCTTCCTCTCCATGGATGCAGAGAGAGATCCTTGAGTTGTAAATACAAGGTTGTCCTTATTTAATTGAAGGATCAATTCTCCTCTGTCCACATCAATCACAGCTCTTGCTGTGGCTAGGAAAGGTCTTCCTAGGATGATGGATTCATCCTCTTCCTTTCCAGTATCCAGGACTATGAAATCAGCAGGGATGTAAAGGCCTTCAACCTTTACTAGCACGTCCTCTACTTGTCCATAAGCCTGTTTTCTTGAATTGTCTACCATCTCTAATGAGATTCTAGCAGCTTGCACCCCATAGATTCCCAGTTTTTCTATTACAGAGAGGGGCATGAGGTTTATTCCTGAACCAAGGTCACACAGAGCCTTAAAGATCATGGTGCCTATGGTACAAGGTATTATGAACTTTCCAGGATCCTGTCTCTTCTGAGGCAATGTCAGTTGATCCAGATCACTTAGTTCATTGGTGAACAAGGGAGGTTCATCTTCCCAAGTTTCAATACCAAATAATTTGGCATTCAGCTTCATGATTGCACCAAGAAACTTGGCAGTTTGCTCTTCAGTAACATCCTCATTCTCTTCAGAAGAGGAATACTCATCAGAGCTCATGAATGGCATAAGGAGGTTCAATGGAATCTCTATGGTCTCTGGATGAGCCTCAGAGTCCTTTGGTTCCTCAGAGGGAAGCTCCTTATTGATCACTGGACGTCCCAGGAGGTCTTCCTCCTTGGGATTCACGTCCTCTCCTTCCCTTACAGGTTCGGCCATGGTGCTTATGTCAATGGCCTTGCACTCTCCTTTTGGATTCTCTTCTGTATTGCTTGGGAGAGTACTAGGAGGGATTTCAGTGATCCTTTTACTCAGCTGGCCCACTTGTGCTTCCAAATTTCTAATGGAAGACCTTGTTTCATTCATGAAACTCACAGTGGCCTTAGATAGATCAGAGACTAAATTTGCTAAGCTAGATGGATTCTGCTCAGAATTCTCTGTTTGTTACTGAGTGGATGATGGAAAAAGCTTGCTGTTGCTAAACCTGTTTCTTCCACCATTATTAAAGCCTTGTTGAGGCTTTTGATCCATCCATGAGAGATTTGGGTGATTTCTCCATGATGGATTATATGTGTTTCCATAAGGTTCACCCATGTAATTTACCTCTGCTATTGCAGGGTTCTCAGGATCATAAGCTTCTTCTTCAGAAGATGCCTCTTGAGTACTGTTGGATGCAGCTTGCATTCCATTCAGACTCTGGGAAATCGTATTGACTTGCTGAGTCAATATTTTATTCTGAGCCAATATGGCATTCAGAGTATCAATTTCAAGAACTCCCTTCTTCATAGGCGTCCCATTACTCACAGGATTCCTCTCAGAAGTGTACATGCAATGGTTATTAGCAACCATGTCAATAAGTTCTTGAGCTTCTGCAGGCGTTTTCTTTAGGTGAATGGATCCACCTGCAGAAGTATCCAATGACATCTTTGATAGCTCAGATAAACCATCATAGAATATATCCAGGATGGTCCATTCTGAAAGCATGTCAGAAGGACACTTTTTGGTCAACTGTTTGTATCTTTCCCAAGCTTCATAGAGGGATTCACCTTTTTTCTGTTTGAAGGTTTGAACATCCACTCTAAGCTTGCTCAGCTTTTGAGGAGGAAAGAACTTGGCTAAGAAAGCCGTGACCAGCTTATCCCAAGAGTTCAGGCTGTTTCTGGGTTGATAGTCCAACCAGATTCTAGCTCTGTCTCTTACAGCAAATGGGAAAAGCATGAGCCTGTAGACTTCAGGATCTACTCCATTAGTCTTAACAGTATCACAGATCTACAGGAATTCAGTTAAGAACTGAAAAGGATCTTCAGATGGAAGTCCATGAAACTTGTAGTTCTGCTGCATCAGAGAAACTAGCTGAGGTTTCAGCTCAAAGTTGTTTGCTCCAATGGTAGGAATGGAGATGCTTCTTCCATGTAAATTGGAATTAGGTGCAGTAAAGTCACCAAGCATTCTCCTTGCATTATTATTATTTTCAGCTGCCATCTCCTTTTCCTGTTTGATAATTTCTGACAGGTGCTTATTGGTTTGTTGTAATTCAGCTTCTCTTAGTTTCCTTTTCAGAGTCCTTTCAGGTTCTGGATCTGCTTCAACAAGAATATTCTTGTCCTTGCTCCTGCTTATATGACAAAGAAGAGGGCACAGAAAAATAATAATAATAGAGATCCTCTTTTTTTTTGTGAGTGAGGGAGAGATGTTAGTAGATGAATAAACAAATAGAAGGAGATGAGAGAGGAGGGGAATTTTCGAAAATAATTTTTGAAAAAGAGTTAGTGATTTTCGAAAATAGTTTTTGAAAAATGTGAGTAATTTTTTTCGAAATTTTTTTTAAAATCAAAAGTTAAAATAATTAGTTAATTAAAAAGAAATTTTTGAAAAAGGGGGAAGATATTTTCGAAAATTAGAGAGAGAGAGAGTTAGTTAGGTAGTTTTGAAAAAGATAAGAAACAAACAAAAAGTTAGTTAGTTAGTTGAAACAAATTTTGAAAAGATAAGAAGTTAGGAAGTTAGAAAAGATATTTTGAAATCAAATTTTTTTGAAAAAGATAAGATGAGAAGATATTTTTGAGAAGATATGATTGAAATTAGTTTTTTTTTGAAAAAGATTTGATTTTTAAAATCTCAATTAATGACTTGATTCACAAGAAATCATAAGATATGATTCTAGAACTCAAAGTTTGAATCTTTCTTAACAAGTAAGTAACAAACTTGAAATTTTTGAATCAAAACATTAATTGTTATTGTTATTTTCGAAAATTTGATATAGAAATAAGAAAAATGTTTTTGAAAAATGTTTTTAGAATTTTTGAAAATAACTAAGAAAATTGAAAAAGATTTGATTTTTGAAAAAGATAAGATTTTTAAATTGAAAATTTGATTTGACTCATGAAAACAACTAGATTTTTAAAATTTTTTGAAAGAATCAAATCTAATTTTCGAAATTTTAAGAGAGAAAAAGGGAAAGATATTTTTTTTTATTTTTGAATTTTTAATGATGAGAGAGAAAAACAAGAAAAATGATGCAATGCATGAGAATTTTAGATCAAAACATGTGATGCATGCAAGAATGCTATGAATGTCAAGATGAACACCAAGAACACTATGAAGATCATGATGAACACCAAGAACATATTTTTTGAAAAATTTTTAATGCAAAGAAAACATGCAAGACACCAAACTTAGAATTCTTTAATGCTTAGACACTAAGAATTCAAGAATGCATATGAAAAACAAGAAAAGACACAAAACATGCAAATGCAAAGATCAAACAAGAAGACTTACCAAGAACAACTTGAAGATAATGAAGAACACTATGAATGCATGATTATTTTCGAAAAATGCAAGATGCACATGCAATTGACACCAAACTTATAACATGACACATGACTCAAACAAGAAACACAAAAAATATTTTTGATTTTTATGATTTTCTAATTTTTTTGGATTTTTATTTTATATTTTTCAAAAATTATTTAGAAAAGAGAAAAATAAGGATTCAAAATTTTTAATATGAATTCCAGGAATCTTATGCTCTAAAGCTCCAATCAAAGGGTCAGGCATGGCTTAATAGCCAGCCAAGCTTTAGTATGTAACTCAGACATGACACGTCTAACATGCCCTACAGTCGTATTAGACATGGCTTTACAGCCAGCCATGCTTCATGAAACACTAGAATTCATTCTTAAAAATTCTGAAGAAAAATATATTTTTGAAAACATTTATTTTAAAAAATTTTTTCGAAAACAAAGGAGAAATTTTTGAAAGATTTTTGAAAAATTTTTGAAAACAAAACAAAAAGAAAATTAGCTAATCTGAGCAACAAGATGAACCGTCAGTTGTCCAAACTCGAACAATCCCCGGCAACGGCGCCAAAAACTTGGGGCGCGGATATTGTAATTACACTTTAATTATGTAAAAAATTCATCGCTCTTTCTTTCCCTGGTAATGGCGCCAAAAACATGATGCCAATACCATGGTTCACAATTTCGCACAACTAACCAGCAAGTGCACTGGGTCGTCCAAGTAATACCTTACGTGAGTAAGGGTCGAATCCCACGGAGATTGTTGGTATGAAGCAAGCTATGGTCACCTTGTAAATCTCAGTCAGGCGGATATCAAATGGTTATGGAGTTTTCGAAAATAATATAATAAAATAGGGATAGAAATACTTATGTAAATCATTGGTGAGAGTTTCAGATAAGTGAATAGAGATGCTTTCGTTCCTCTGAACCTCTGCTTTCCTGCTATCTTCATCCAATCAGTCTTACTCCTTTCCATGGCTGGCTTTATGTGATACATCACCACTGTCAATGGCTACTTTCGGTCATCTCTTGGGAAAATGATCCAATGCCCTGTCACGGCACGGCTAATCGTCTGGAGGCATCACCCTTGTCAATGGTTTCATCTTATCCTCTCAGTGAAAATGATCAACGCACCCTGTCATGGCACGGCTATTCATCTGTTGGTTCTCGATCATGCTGGAATAGGATTTACTATCCTTTTGCGTCTGTCACTACGCCCAGCAATCGCGCGTTTGAAGCTCGTCACAGTCATTCAATCATTGAATCCTACTCGGAATACCACAGACAAGGTTTAGACTTTTCAGATTCTCTTGAATGCTGCCATCATTCTAGCTTACACCACGAAGATTCTGATTAAGAGATCTAAGAGATACACATTCAGTCGAAGGTAGAACGGAAGTGGTTGTCAGGCACGCGTTCATAGGGAATGATGATGATTGTCACGTTCATCACATTCAGGTTGAAGTGCGAATGAATATCTTAGAAGTGAAATAAGATGAATTGAATAGAAAACAGTAGTACTTTGCATTAATCTTTGAGGAACAGCAGAGCTCCACACCTTAATCTATGGAGTGTAGAAACTCTACCGTTGAAAATACATAAGTGAAAGGTCCAGGCATGGCCGAGATGGCCAGCCCCCTAAAACGTGATCAATAGTCTCCTAAGATGAACAATGGATTAAAACTGAGACCAAAGATGATCAAATACAATAGAAAAAGGTCCTATTTATAATAAACTAGTCACTTGGGTTTACAGAAAGAAGTAATTGATGCATAAATCCACTTCCGGGGCCCACTTGGTGTGTGCTTGGGCTGAGCTTTAACTTTCCACGTGCAAAGGCCATTTGTGGAGTTGAACGCCAGGTTTTGATCCATTTCTGGCGTTCAACTCTGGTTTTTGATCCATTTCTGGCGCTGAACTCCAGAATTGGGCAGATAGCTGGCGTTGAACGCCAGTTTACGTCGTTTAAACTTGAGCAAAGTATGGACTATTATACATTGCTGGAAAGCTCTGGATGTCTACTTTCCAACGCAATTGGAAACGCACCGTTTCAAGTTCTGTAGCTCTAGAAAATCTACTTTGAGTGCAGGGAGGTCAGAATCCAACAGCATCAGTAGTCCTTCTTCAACCTCTGAATCTGATTATTGCTCAAGTCCCTCTATTTCAGCCAGAAAATACCTGAAATCACAGAAAAACACAAAAACTCATAGTAAAGTCCAGAAATGTGAATTTAACATAAAAACTAATGAAAACATCCCTAAAAGTAACTAGATCCTACTAAAAACATACTAAAAACAATGCCAAAAAGCGTATAAATTATCCGCTCATCACGCGCCTTAAGCAAAACACATATGACGCGGCTGCATGACTGACGCGACCGCGTGACAAGACAAGCTCCGAATGACGTGACCGTGTGACCCACGCGGACGCGTGACAGAGGCCATGCACCAGAAATTATAGAAAACGCTCCCAGCGATTTCTGAAGCCCTTTTTGGCCCAAATCCAAGTCCAGAAGGCATAGATTAGAGATTATAAAGTGTGGGAATGCATCCATTCAAAGAGAGCTCGCCAATTTAGTTACTTCTCATGATTTAGATCTAGTTTTGAGAGAGGTTCTCTCCTCTCTCTCTCTTAGGATTTAAGATTTCTCTTAGTTTTAGGAGTGACTCTCAATCCCAGGTTTAATGTTCCTTTATTTTAAGCTTCCCTTTCACTTTTATTCATTCCATTACTTTAGTTGATTATTTACTTTTGCCATCTAATTTATGAATTCTTCTATGTTCCAGATTATTTGAATTAATGCTATTTGAGGTATTTCAGTTTATTATTGCTCTCTTTTATTTATGTCACCATTGCTTTCAATCTGAAGACATTTTTATTTCAGCGAATTTACTTTTTCCCTTTTGCTCTTGGTTAAGAAATCAGTAACTCAGGAGTTATCTTAGCTCAACATAATTGATAACTGTTATCTTTGCTAATTGAATTGACCTTCAATAATCCCAATCTTT
Source organism: Arachis hypogaea (assembly GCF_003086295.3). NCBI lineage: Eukaryota > Viridiplantae > Streptophyta > Magnoliopsida > Fabales > Fabaceae > Arachis > Arachis hypogaea. The sequence continues at coordinate 107,820,785 of NC_092052.1, read as the reverse complement.
TCTTAGGAAATAAATAGGATTCGAAGATCAAACTAATTAGTCCCTTGACTTTCCTTTGCTTTAGTAAAGGTCAACTAAATGGAATTAAGATTCAATCTTCTTTATTATTGAGAAGGGTAACTAATCTGGACTTCCAATTTCTCATCCCTTGCCAAAAGTTTGCTTTACAGTATTTATTTATTTTTAATTGCCATTTAAATTATTTGTCATATTTGTTCCTCATTCTTGAAACCCCAAATTTACAATCTCCATAATCAATAATAAGAACATACTTCCCTGCAGTTCCTTGAGAAGACGACCCGAGATTTGAATACTTCGGTTAACAATTTATTTAGGGGTTTGTTACTTATGACAACCAAAACGTTTGTACGAAGGGATTTTTGTTGGTTTAGAAACTATATCTACAAAGCGACTACTTTATTAAAATTCTTTACTAGCAAAAAAACCCAACGTCAAAATGGTGCCGTTGTCGAGAAACTGCTAACGTGTGCCTTATTATTGGTTATTGTAAATATTTTTCTTTTACTTGTTTATTTATTTCTGTTTTTCCTTTTTAATTTTATTTGCTACTATGAACTCTCACCCCTCTCGCTTTGAGTTTGGTTCTAACTTTGTTGAAGAAAATAGAAGTTACAGCAGGAATATGCATCAAGGTCAAACCAATCAAGGATGGATGGAGCCAAGAGGATCTAATCAACCCTTTAGGCAACAACACCTTCCAAGATATCATGGACAACGACCATTCTACAATGCATACCCAGCTGATAGATATGGTGGACAACCTTGTAACTACCAACAAGCCCCACCCCGTGCCTATAGACCATCCTCTCAACATAACCTCGAACCACCGCACTCACAAGCTTCTCTTCACCATTCGCCACCACATGAGCTCTATTTACCCCAGTTCCAATCCAATCACTCCCAAGCACCACCACTTTCCTATGTATCATGTCTGAATCCATCACCCCGAGAATCAGAGGTTCGCCTCAAAGAAACAGTAAATAAACTTCAAACAACCATTCGACAACTGGAGCAAGCAGTAATTCAATTAGCTTCTAGACGTTCGAACATTCAAGGACCAACCACAGCCCCATGTGGACAATCTAACGAAGAGCGTAGCATGAAGGAAATACTAGAAACTCTAGTGGACAAGACAGAGAATGAATTCCTATTACAACAAGAAGAAGAGTTGGTTGAAGATCTAGGAGATGCTGAACCTCTATGGGAATTCAGAGCTGAGGAGAACTCCGTCAAGGACGTTACAGTTGATGCTAAGGAGGACAGTGCACAATCTCCAAGGCAAGTCATTTATGAAGAACTAGACGGAATAACCCAGGACACAAATTCCCTTGAAGATGATAGTCACAAGTCAATCTCTCTTAGTAATGAACTTGCATCCGCAAGTGAATTCTCTGAGATCGAAGAATCTTCTCCAAATGAATACGAAGATGATGCAGAGGTAGATTTCTCTCAACCTCCAGTCTATGACTCAAGTGATAAGGAAGACACAGAAGACTTTGACCAGGACACAGATGCATTTGAAGAACCTTGCAAAGAAGTGGAGGAATTCACAGAAGAGCACAAGGGAGTAGAACTTACAGAACCACCGGAAACACCTACCCCAAGGCCATTACCACCCAATACAAGCTTCAAGTGGGTACAATCCTTAACCTTTAACTTTACTTTTTCACTTGAATATGGTTTGCTTGAAACAGATGGCCAGCTTAGAGCTCTCTGCGGCTTTAAGAGTAAGAGGGAAATGGCTCGTGCTCAGAGCTGGTGCACAAGGTTCAATAAGGTTCCACACTTCAACTTGAAGTGCATGGATTGGTATCACGTTCAATTGAATGGATCTCGGAAAACGTTTGGTCACCATGGTGAGAATCTACTTTCTAAACCGCCTGGATGGAAAAGTATAGATCAAGACGGAGGCGGATTTAAAAGCAAAGTTTGGGATCCTAGAATCTATTCCGACATTCGTCATCCCGGGAGCCTAAAAATTTGTTTGAAGCTGCTCAGGAGCTTTACATGCCTAGTTTGGGACCCCGGAGGCTATTGGCATTCCAAGCATTGGTGGAGATTTTTGGATGAATTTAAGCATAAGCCGCCATAACAGGAAGCTCATCCAATGTCCAACTTAAGGACTTTAACTAAAAGTGCTAGGTGGGAGACAACCCACCATGGTATGATCGTTCAATTTTCAATTTTTATTTTGTTTTGTTTGATTTCAAGTTTTATTTTATTTTATAATATTGAACCTAGAATTTTGCATCGCATTCATATTAATCATTGCATTCTGCATACTGCATAAAAAAAATGGTGCGCGATGCGACCGCATCACTCATGCGATCGTGTCATATTGCGAAAAACACTACCCATGCGACCGCGTCATCCATGCGGCCGCGTGATATGGAAATCGGCGTAAAAATCCAACATCCAGAAAGTTAGGCTGGAATCGTGCGGCCGTTATGCGTTTCGCACAAATGACCCACGCGATCGCGTCACCCACGTGACCGCGTCACTTGCACAATGCCAATCCCACGCAGCCGCGTGAGCGACACGACCGCGTCGCATGGATTGCACGAGCACTCCAAAGGAGATAGAGAGTTGCGCTGAAACGACGCTAGATTCGTGCATTTAGCACAAATCCCAACAACGCGATCGCATGCGCTAGGCGATCGCGTCATTCAATCTTTTTTGCCCTCCATGCGATCGCGTCACCCACGCGATCGCGTCATCCCCATTTCGCTTCACCCACGCGACCGCGTGCCCCACGCAACCGTGTGGATTCAAATTTATAACCCCCCAACCACGCGAACCCTATCAGTCGCGCCCCTCTTGAAACCCTCTCCTCCCTCTCTTCTTCTCTCCAATCCAACCACCACCATCCAGCCACCATCATCGCCACCCCCAGATGTCGCCGACCTCCCAGACGCCGCCGCCACCTACCCCCCTTCCTCCTCCCCCTTCTTTCTTCTTCTTTCTTCTTCTTCCCCCCTCTCCACCACTGCCCCCTTCGCAACCACTACCCACCGCCGCCGCCCGTCCCAGCCGCGCTCCCCATCCACCACACACACACCTACCCCCTCCCTTCCCCTCTTACCCCCTACCCTATTACCCATCCCTTCTTTCCTCCTGCCCCGAACAGCCGTGCCCACCACCGCCAGCCGCCGCGCCAGACGCTGTCACCACCACCCCCAGCCACCTTTCTGCCCACTCTCCTTATTCGCCCTACCAGGTTTCGACGAACGCCACCCTTCTATCCTTAGTCATTATTTCATTATTTTCTGTTTATGTTCATGTTTAGGCTAGTTAGATATGCATGTTGTAGTGGATTTTAAGTTGTTAGGTAGCCTAGGATGTGGTTAGTGGATTTAGGCCTGTTTACTTGCACTGTTCATGTTTCTGTTTTATCAAATTTGTAATTCTGCTGTTGCTGTGATGTTTGTAATGTTCATATGCTGTGATTTCTTGTTTCATGCTGCTCTTTACACTGAATTTTCATGTTTATATTCCTTATATGTAATTGCAAGCTTTAATTTTAATTCATATGAACTATTTGATTGCTGTTTATTTTCTGGGACTAGGGATGTCAATGGGGCGGGGCGGGGGCGGGGGATGCCTCCTTGCTCCCCGTCCCCGCCCCCAGAATTAATCCCCATCCCCGCCCCGATCCCCGCCATGGGGGATAATTGTCCTCATCCCCATTCCCCGCGTTCCCCATATTCCCCGCGGGGCCCCATTCCCCATCCCCTTATATTTAACATTCATATGAAAATTATAGTAAAAAATATCAAAAAAATAAAAAACAAACTACAAAATACTATTACAAACACACAAACATATCTTATCCAAGATTATAAGTCCAAAATACAACATAGCAAATTATAATCCATAAAATAAAATCTTAAAATACAACTTCCATTCTAAAAAAAGCAATAAGATATAGTCTTTAACATCAAGTATTCTTTGATGGTCAGCATACTCAGCAAGAAAAATCATAATTGCTTTAGATACATAGAAGGAGAGAAAATCAAGCAACTATTTCAAAATCAAACCCTAACTATTTCAAAATTATAAACCCTATATGTCTAATTGCTTTAGATACATAAAAAGAGAGAAAATCAAAATTATACAACACAGTGAGTAGGGAAGACTGAATAATAGGGTTAGGGTTTTTTTAATTGGTAAAATTACTAAAAAACCCACCTATGTTAGAAATAAAGTAAGGTTATTTAAGAAATTTCAAACATTCGGGAAATTATCGGGGATGGGGCGGGGATCCCCGCTCGGGTCCCCGCGCCTGTCTCGGGGGAATTTTGCTCCCCATCCCCATCCCCACGGAAAAAATTCCCCACCAATGGGGTTCCATTCGGGGCGGTCCCCGCGGGGATACCCGCCTCCTGGGGATTTTTGACACCCCTATCCGGGACAATCCAATTTTAGCCGGAATGCTGCCCAAATTTTTGTTAAATATTTTTATTCATGTTTTGGTTTTGGCATTTTGAAATCTGCTTTCCTCTGCTTTACCCAAACCCATTCATGAATGCCAGGCACGCATTCTTATTGTCTTTGATTTTCTGGTTCATATATTGCATTTTTGATGTTTGATTCCAATATTTGCTATTTCTATATCTATTTGAATCATCATCAACCTGTTTTCCTTGTTGGTTATGAGTTACCTATCGCTTCTAATTATGAATGCTTGTTACTTAGAAAATTATCCTTATGCCACTTACCTTAACCCATTTTTCATTAACTCACTAATTCTAATTTCCTGAACTCTTTTTTAATTCTAACCAAACTAACCTTTTAAAATCTTTTTTCTGGTTTTTCACTTTCTTTTAACCCTCTAACCATGACATACTGATAATTTTTCCTACTTAACATGCCTTCTATTACATTTTGGATTGTGAATTTTTTCTTTCGAACTTTTAACTCCTATACAATCCTTAATGCACATTTACTTAACTCATTTACCTCATTCTAATTCTCCTTTGCCACTTTATGTTTCTTTTGACTATTTGCCTATTTGTTTTCCTATTTTTATTATATCCTGGTTTTCTATTTTTCAGGATGTCAGATTCCCAGAGAAAGGGAAAAGGAAAGGCTACCACTAGCAAACGTAAAAGAGGAGAATCATCTATGTCTATCATAGATCTCATGCATGATGCCTCCTGGCGGGAGAAAAACTTCACCCCACAGGAGAAGGCCGACCAGCTACTCCCTGCTAATGACCCAGTGAAGTTTGCAAACCGATACTGTGAGCTGAAGTATCCGGCGTTTGCAAACTCCAGGAACCTATACCTGGAGAGGACTCTGAAGATCCCAGAAGAACTCCAGCAATACACCTCTGATCAGATCAAACAAAGAGGCTGGTTCTTTCTGGAGAGAAACCTGTCTGAGGTCAATGCATCTTGGGTAAGGGAATTCTACTGCAATTACTTCAAGACTTCCCTAGATGCAGTGAACCTTAGGAGGAAGCAGATTCTGATCACTGAAGAGGCAATTGAAGATGTTCTGAAGCTTCTGCCTAAATCTGATCAGCCAGATGGTTATCAGAAAGCTGAGGAAGACATGCGCTTTCTGAAGTTTGATTGGGATGCAGTCAAGGCCCGGATAGCCCTTGACCCGACCGTTCCTTGGATTATGGGTCAGAACACCACCATGCCCAAGGGAATCAAGCGGGCATACTTGAATGATGAGGCTCGGCTGTGGCATCAGATACTTAACAACTTCATTATGCCGAGTACTCACGAGATAGATATACCTGCCACTATGATCACCCTCCTATGGTGTGTGATGGAGGGTAAGGACCTGTACCTACCACGCTTTATCCGGTTCTACATGGCCAGGGTCCACGTTCGAGGCACTCTTTCCTTTCCATATTTGATCACACAGCTAGGCCGTCGAGCTGACGTGCCTTGGGAGGATGCTGATGAGAGGCCACCTGCTGCAGAATGCAAGAAGATTATCCCATACAGCAGGAACTTTCTGGCCTTGGGCTACAGACTTCCATTCCTCACTGCTTCTGGTGACACTGCCACACCATCTGCTGGCCCCTCTTCCTCCACAGCTACACTTGCCACCACCACTGCACCTCCACCTGCCCCAGAGCCCATCTATCATCTAGTGCACCACCTGTTTCGACGGCTTGACTAGATGGAGCGTCGCAACAAGTGACGCTATGAGCACCTGAAGCTGATGACACGATCGGGCGACATTCCCTCCGAGTCTGACACACCATCCGAGGCATCTGAAGAGGAGGCGGATGCACCCGAGGCTGCGCCTCATCCACAGCAGGAGGCAGCACAGGCAGGCACCCAGCAGGCAGCCCACCAGCAGGAGACCCCGCATCAGATCCAGGCTGTAGACCCTGAGATCCCTATTCAGACAGCCCTTCCTCTACAGCAACCGGATGCTCAGATCACCACCACAGAGACCCCAGCTACCCACCCTTCCAGTGATGACACTCCTTCACACGCTGCTTGAGTGAGCATCAGGGACGATGCTACATTTTAAGTGTGGGGAGGTCGCCATCTCTGGCGTTCTTTTTTGGTGAACCACTACATACTCTTTTTATTTATTTTGCTATTTTTTCTGTATTTTTCTTTTTTTATTTCTATTTTGCAGTACTTATAGATTGTTGTTTATGTATTTATACTCTATTTCTGTATTTTGCATTTTTAGTTCATATTTTAGCCACTTAGTTTAGTTGCAATTCTAACTTACTAGTATAGAAATTGTGGATTGATTAGTATAGTTTACCATTTTTAGCATAAGACAACTCGGAATAGATTGAAAAAAAAGGAAGTAAACTAGAGACTTTAACAGAATCAAAACAACCCACACCTTGTATATATAGCATTACATGTTAGTTAATTAAACAACATTTTATCAAGGAGAAACACTAGAACTTTAAAGCCACCTTAAGTTTTACATTGAGAATAATGGGAATTTTTAACTAAACCTGCATGACATACATAAGTGATAAATGATTTTTGAGCTAGAGAACACATAGCCTGTGAGTTTTAAGCTTAATTGTATGGTTACATTCAAACCATAATTTTTATTCCTGTGTGTTCCGCCCTTCTTTTATATTCTGGTGTTCTTTACTTTGTTTTAATCTATATGTCCGATTCTAGAATGTAGATACATACCAAGAGAATGATTGAGGCCACTATTTGATTTTAGCTCACTTATCCTAAAATAGCCTACCTTTTACATCACCCTTGTTAGCCCCCTTGAGCCTTTAAATCCCCTCTTATTTTATAGCCACATTACTAGCCTTAAACAGAAAAATAAAATAAAGTCCCAAGTTGAATCCTTGGTTAGCTTAAGATAGAAATTGTGTAATTGTTTAAATGTGGGAAAACCTATTGGGAACATGGATGATAGAAACAAAGGGTAGAAGGTTGAAAAAGAATAAAGATGTTTCAAAATAAGAATTTTTGGGAAACATGCTCACGTGAAGTTAAAGAAATTAAATTACCATGTGCATAAAAAAAATATTTTATTATTTTTCAATATTTGAATAAAGGGGACACAAAAGAATCCCCCAAATGCAAATAAAGCAATGCACATGGGATAAAAATAAACATTAAGGCATGAGCATGTAACATCAAAAGTGGAAAAATATGGAAAAATAGGTAAAGCAGCTTTGCTTTAGAAAGTATGTATGTTAGGTGAGATCTTAGACTAATTAAGGATTCACTTATTAGCTCACTTAGCCTTATACATATACCCTTACCTTTACCTTGGCCCCATTACAACCTTAGTTAAAGACCTCATGATTTTTGGTATGTCTATATTCTATAATTGTTGATTGGTTAGATGAAGAACAAAGTTATAGAAAGAAAGAATAAAAAGAAGAATAGAGTGATTAACCCAATAAACACTGAGTGATTAGAGAGTAAACACAAAATCCAGTGAGGGTTCAATAGCTCATTAACATATATCTCTGCTTAAATTATTAATTGTCTTGTAAGTTTTTAAAATGTTTTTCTCTCCCATCTCAATTGTAAAGGCACTTTATCACTATCTAAGGCTTGGCTATATATATACATACATGACTCCTTGAGAATGTGAATTAATTTAACTACATGCAAGCTTTATATTCAAGTAAATAAAAATTAGAATTGCATGATGCATCATTCATCTAGGTAGTTGCATTTAGATTAGATTGCATTGCATGACATTCCACCACTTTAACCTTACTTTTTACCTTGGATTTAGCATGAGGACATGCTATTGTTTAAGTGTGGGGAGGTTGATAAACCCATATTTTATGATATATTTTGTGCTTAATTTGAGTGATTTATTCAATCCTTCACCCACTTATTCATATTAATTGCATAGTTTTACTTTCCCTTCCTTATTATGTGATGTATGTGAAAAACATGTTTCCTATGCTTTAAAATTAATTATTTTAATTACCTTTATTTCCATTCGATGCCGTGATTAGTGTGTTGAGTAGTTTCAGATCTTCTAAGGCAGGAATGACTTAAAGGATGGAAAAGGAAACATACAAAGATGGAAGGAAAGCACAAAATAGAGTTTCTAAAGAAACTGGCATCCACGCGATCGCATGGGCGACGCGGACGCATGCCAAGCGCGAATCGACAGCGACGCGGCCGCATGACTGACGCGACCGCGCGCCTTAAGCAAAACACATATGACGCGGCCGCATGACTGACGCGACTGCGTGACAAGACAAGCTTCGAATGACGCGACCGTGTGACCCACGCGGACGCATGACAGAGGCCACGCACCAGAAATTACAGAAAATGTTCCCAGCGATTTCTGAAGCCCTTTTTGGCCCAAATCCAAGTCCAGAAGGCATAGATTAGAGATTATAAAGTGTGAGAATGCATCCATTCAAAGAGAGCTTGCCAATTTAGTTACTTCTCATGATTTAGATCTAGTTTTGAGAGAGGTTCTCTCCTCTCTCTCTTAGGATTTAGGATTTCTCTTAGTTTTAGGAGTGACTCTCAATCCCAGGTTTAATGTTACTTTATTTTAAGCTTCCCTTTCACTTTTATTCATTCCATTACTTTAGTTGATTATTTACTTTTGCCATCTAATTTATGAATTCTTCTATGTTCCAGATTATTTGAATTAATGCTATTTGAGGTATTTCAGTTTATTATTGCTCTCTTTTATTTATGTCACCATTGCTTTCAATCTGAAGACATTTTTATTCCAGCGAATTTACTTTTTCCCTTTAAATAGGATTCGAAGATCAAACTAATTAGTCTCTTGACTTTCCTTTTCTTTAGTAAAGGTCAACTAAGTGGAATTAAGATTCAGTCTTCTTTATTATTGAGAAGAGTAACTAATCTGGACTTCTAATTTCTCATCCCTTGCCAAAAGTTTGCTTTACAGTATTTATTTATTTTTAATTGCCATTTAAATTATTTGTCATATTTGTTCCTCATTCTTGAAACCCCAAATTTACAATCTCCATAATCAATAATAAGAACATACTTTCCTACAGTTCCTTGAGAAGACGACCCGAGGTTTGAATACTTCGGTTAACAATTTATTTAGGGGTTTGTTACTTGTGACAACCAAAACGTTTGTACAAAAGGGATTTTTGTTGGTTTAGAAACTATATCTACAAAGAGACTATTTTATTAAAATTCTTTACTAGCAAAAAAACCTAACGTCAGAGGATTTATCCGCAATTTTCTAGACCACGCAAAAGTTCTCTCGTCAAGTGGTTATTGTGGTTTTGGTATGGTGGCTGTGAATAAGTATTTTGTGTGGTCTGGTATGGTCTTGGGTTGGAGAATTGGTGAGTGGAGTTGTTGTACTGGTTTGGATTGTGGGGTCTGTGGTTTTGGTTTTGGTTTTGTTGGTTTTTCCACCCAAAGGTTGGGTGGTTCTTCCAACCAGGGTTGTAAGTCTTAGAGTAAGGGTCATGCTCTTGTCTTGCAGAATTTCCAATGTAGTTGACTTGTTCTTCCTCTGTGTTTTGACTCTTCTGGTACTGATGGTTGGGTGTGAATTGCTGCTACTTGGCTTGCCTCCATCTTCTTTGTGAGATCTGCCAATTGCTTGGCAATAATCTTGTTCTGAGCCAAAATTGCATCCATGTTGTTCAGCTCCATGACTCCCCTGTTGTTGCTTCTATTTGAGGCATAGAAGTACTCATTGTCAGCCATTGTCTCAATAACATCAATGGCTTCTTCAATGGTCTTCTTCTTGTTGAGTGACCCTCCAGATGAGTGATCCACAGCCTTCTTTGATTCATAGAAAAGTCCTTCATAAAAGATATGCAATTGCACCCACTCATTAAACATCTCAGGGGAGCATTTCCTTGTCAGATCTTTGAATCTCTCTCAGGCTTCATACAAGGTTTCACCATCCTGCTATCTAAATGTTTGAACCTCTGCTCTCAGCCTATTGACTCTTTGTGGAGGATAGAACCTTGCGAAGAAATTGTTAACTACATCTTCCCAAGTTGTAAGGCTCTCCTTTGGAAATGACTTTAGCCACTTGGATGCTTTATCCCTTAGAGAGAAGGGGAATAAAAGCAGCCTGTAAGCATCAGGATGAACTCCATTTGATTTCACTGTGTCACAGATCCTTAGGAATGTAGTGAGATGCTGATTAGGGTCTTCTTGGGTGTTTCCTCCAAAAGAACAATTGTTTTGAACCAGTGTCATGAGCTGAGGCTTCAATTCAAAATTATTAGCATGGATAGTTGGCTTTTGAATGCTGCTACCACAATTTCCTGGGTTTGGATTGATGTAGGAGCCTAGAACTCTCTTCTCTTGTCCAGCAAGGTTTGCTGCACCTCCTCTGGCATGATTGTTCATCTCTCCTTCATGATGGTTTTCCATATCATCCTCCATGGTTATATCCAAGTCTTCCTCCTCTTCTTCTGCACCAATGGCCTTCTTTCCTCTTGCTTCCCTCCTTAATCTCAAGAAGGTTCTTTCCGGTTCACTGTCAAAAGAGGTTGAGACCTCTCTTCTACCTATCATATAATGAACAAGTACAAGAAACAGCAAATGCAAAGTCCACTAAAACAGAGTATAGTTAGCTTGGTTAGAGTAATTTATCAAATGGTTAGTGAATTAGCTTGCTGGAAAGTAAGAAAACAGAGAAAAATAAAGAGAAACAGCAGAAATTGCAGAAAGTGAAAATGACAGCTGGAATTAAAATTCAATTACTCAAAAGAAAAGAAAAGTGCTCAATCTAGTTATTCTCCAATTTAGTAATTGTCAATACAAAACCAATCCCCGGCAACGGCGCCATAAACTTGATGCACGAAAATTTGCCTCTCAACAAATATTCTACTGGCAAGTGCACCGAATTGTCGTCAAGTAAAAACTCACTGTAGAGTGAGGTCGTATCCCACAGGGATTGGTTGGTTAATCAATGTTAATTGGAGAATTATTCTAGTTGAGCGAAATCAGAATTGAATTGGTGTTGCAGAATGTAAATTAGCGGGAAACTTAAATTACAGGAAATTAAAGGAACAGAAATTAAAATTGTAAGAAAGTAAATAACAGAAACTTAAATTGCAAGAAAATAAATGGGAATGGGGAATTAGCATGAAATTAAAGAAGCAGAATATAATAAGAATGGGTAAGATCAGAGTAGGAGATTCATTGGGCTTTAGGAGATATTGAATTCTCCGGATCAAATCATTTTCATCTCTTCCTCAATCAATGCATTCATTGACATTGCTTGGCGATCTTAGATGATTGGATCCCAATGTCTTGGCTCACCAATCTCTCTAAGCATGAACAATTGCCCAATATCTTGATTTAATTGCTCATGGGAAGAGATGAAGTTCAGTCACTGATTAGACCACACAAATTCATAGATCAAAGAATTGGTAGGATTAAATGTCATAATATTCATCCAACCCCCAATCTCATCCAATGTGAGAAAGTGTTTTTAGCATGAATTCCTCATACCTCTTTCAAGGATAAGAGGGATTCCAATTATGAGTAGCTTCTCTGTCAAGACAACTACCCAATTAAATTAAGATCGAAAGCTTTCTAACAAAAATCAAGAGAAAAGAAAGAAGAAGAAGATGAAAACTACTATTGATCCATTGAATTGCAACAGAGCTCCCTAACCCAATGAAAGGGTTTAGTTGTTCATAGATCTTAAAATGGAAAATGGAATTGAAAGATACATTGCAAAATTGAAAGAATTCAGAAAATTAAAATTGGCAGAGTGTCAATATCTCTCTCTCGCCAAAAGTTCCAAAAGTCCCCAACTAACTTCAATTCTAAGCTATTTATACACTTTTTTTTCTTGATCTTCAATCTATGAATTGGGCTTTTGGCCTTAATTGAATTGGGTTGAAGTTGCTCCAATTGGTTTCCCTTGCTGTTGAGAAGAGATCTGTTTGAATTGCCAAATTCTGATGCTCACGTTGGAGTCCACGTTTGAGGACCAACGTTGAAATAAATGCCCTTTAGAAAATTCAGTTCTGCTTGCTGTCATTGGCGTTTGGATCAACGTTAGAGTGCCAACGTTCTTCTACCCACACGTACGCGTGCTTTGCGCGTTTGTGCCCTTGGGGTCAAAATACGCATCCACGCGTGCGCGTACGCTGCGGGCGCGTGGATGCAAAATCCCAATTTTCAGTTTTGAAAGCTTTTAGAAGAATGTTGGCCTTGTCGTTGGACTGGCAACGTTTCCTCCAATGTTGGCCTATCCACGCATGCGCGCGATGTACGCGTGCGCGTGGACTCTCAAAAGTTAAGCCTGCACGTACGCGCCATGGACGCGTGCGCATCGTTGCGCGTTTTTAAATTCAGCATTTTGAGATCAGAATCGCGCACGTTGGGCAACAACATTTTAGGTAGCGTTTGGGGTCCAACGTTACCCATCCACGTGTACGCGTCAGCTACGCGTGCACATGGATTGTCAGAATTTCCAATCCACGCGTAGGCATATAGCACGCGTGTGCGTCGCTAGAAAATTTTAAAATCTCCAGAAAGCATATTTTATCACAACATTGGGGGTAACGTTGGCATGCCAACGTTCCCTCCAACGTGGGCACCAGCAAATTATGCAGAATCTTGCTCTGCTTTCTTCTCAACGGTGGAGTTTTTACACCTTATAGATTAAGGTGCGGAGCTCTGCTGTTCTTCATGAATTAATGCAAGTACTATTGTTTCTCTTTCAATTCACGCTTACTTCTTCTCCAAGATATACTCTTGTACTTAATTCAGTTAAGTCAGAATGAAGGGGTGACCCATGACAATCACCCACTATCTTCGTTACTCGCTTAGCCAAGATCCGCGTGCCTGACAACCACAAGCGGTCTACATGATGTTCAACGTAGTCATTAGATGACAACCGGAGTATATTCTCTTGGGTCTCTAATCCATGATTTGCATCGTCTCTCCTGACAACAGAGCATCCGAATCTGTGAGATTAGAAGCTTCGTGGTATAGACTAGAACCATTGGCAGCATTCCTGAGATCCGGAAAGTCTAAACCTTGTCTGTGGTATTCCAAGTAGGATCTGGGAAGGGATGACTGTGACGAGCTTCAAACTTGCGAATGTTAGGCACAGTGACAGTGTGCAAAAGGATAGAGAGATCTTATTCTGACGCTAGTGAGAACCGACAGATGATTAGCCGTGCGGTAGCTGTACCTGGTATTTTTCATCCGAGACGAGAAATCTAACAGTTGATTAGCCGTGCAGAAACTGTACCTGGTATTTTTCATCCGAGAGGATCATACAGCTTGCCATGGAAGGGAGCACGCATGATTGGAAGAAGACAATAGGAAAGCAGAGGTTCAGAAGCAACGAAGCATCTCTAAACGCTTATCTGAAATTCCTACCAATGAACCAAATAAGTATCTTTATTTTATTTTATATTTTATTTATCTTTTTATTATCAAAACTTTATAACCATTTGAATCCGCCTGACTAAGATTTACAAGATGACCATAGCTTGCTTCAAGCCGACAATCTCTGTGGGATCGACCTTTACTCACGTAAGGTATTACTTGGACGACCCAGTGCACTTGCTCGTTAGTTGTATCGGAGTTGTGAAAGTGTGAATCACAATTTTGTGTACTAAGTTTTTGGCGCCGTTGCCGGGGATTGTTCGAGTTTGGACAACTGACGGTTCATCTTGTTGCTTAGATTGGGTAATTTTATTTTATTTTAAGATTTTTATTTTTTATTTTCGAAAAATTAAAAAAAAATGTATTCTTCAAAATTTTTAAGAATGAATTCTAGAACTTCTTAAGATATGTTGAAGCCTGGCTGGCTGTTAAGCCATGTCTGATCTTTTGGACCGAGGTTTCCACTTTCTATTGTAGAAAGGACATGTCTGCATTTGTTATGCTAAAGCTTGGCTGGCCATTTGGTCATGTCTAATTCTTTTGGACCGAAGCTTTAGACTAACATTGCATAAATCCTGGAATTCTTATTAAAAATTTTGAATTTCTTTAATTTCTATTTCCAAAATTTTTTCGAAAAATATACAAAAAAAATTAATAAAACTATAAAAACCAAAAATTTTGTGTTTCTTGTTTGAGTCTAGTGTCAAATTTTAAGTTTGGTGTCAACTGCATATTTTTAAATTTTCTTAAATTTTTGAAAATATATGCATTGTGTTCTTCTTTGATCTTCAAGTTGTTCTTGATGATTTTCCTTGTTTAATCTTGTGATTTTCTTGTTTTCTGCTTTTTGTTATTTTTCATATGCATTTTCGAATTCATGGTGTCTAAACATTAAAAATTTCTAAGTTTGGTGTCTTGCATGTGTTTCTTTTCTTAAAAATTTTTAAAAATATGTTCTTGATGTTCATCTTGATCTTCAAAGTGTTCTTGGTGTTCATCTTGACATTCAAAGTGTTTTTGCATGCATTATTTGTTTTGATCTTAAATTCTTATGTCTTGTGTCTTTTTGTTATTTTTCTCTTTCTTCATTAATTCAAAAAAAATTAAAATAATATATTTCCCTTATTTTACTCATAAATTTCGAAATTTTGGGTTGACTTACTCAAAAAATTTTAAAATTTAGTTGTTTCTTGTTAGTCAAGTCAAAATTTCAATTTAAAAATTCTATCTTTTCAAATCTTTTTCAAAATCAAATCTTTTTCATTTTTCTTTCATGTTTTTCGAAAATTCTTCAAAATAAAGTTTTCAAAATCTTTTTCTTAATTTTATTTCATATTTTTGAAAACTTTACTAACAATTAATATTTTGATTCAAAAATTTCAAGTTTGTTACTTTCTTGTTGAGAAAGATTCAATCTTTAAATTCTAGAATCATATCTTTTAGTTTCATGTTAGTCAAGTCATCAACTTTAATTTTCAAAATCAAATCTTTTTAAATTTCTTTTTCAAATCTTTTTCAAAATAAATTTCAATCATATGTTTTTCAAAACTTAATTTCAAAATCTTTTTCTAACTTCTTATCTTTTCAAAATTTATTTTCAAATCTTTTTCAATTAACCACTTGACTTGTTTGTTTTAATTTTAAAAAGTTTACTATTTCTTATCTTTTTCAAAACCACCTAACTACTTTTCTCTCTCTAATTTTCGAAAACCACTAACCACTTTTTCAAAATTCTTTTTAATTAACTAATTATTTTAAATTCTAATTTTATTTTATTTCTTTTCTTAAATTTTGAATTCTAACTTATAATTAAAATAAAAACAAAAATATTTTTCTTTTCTTTTAATTAAAATTCGAATACTCCCTCTCTCATCTCTTTCTATTTATTTATTTATTAACACTTCTCTTCTCCTCATAATTTGAACCCTCTCCCTCTCTCTGTGTTTGAATTCTTCTTATTCCCTCTCTACCTCATTCTTCTATTCTTCTATTTTTCTACTCACATAAAGGAATCTCTATATTGTGACATAGAAGATTCTTCTTCTTTTCTGTTCTCTTCTTTTTCACATGAGCAGGAACAAGGATAAGGACATCATTGTTGAAGCTAATCCTGAACCTAAAAGGACTCTGAAAAGGAAGCTAAGAGAAGCTAAAGCAGAATACTATGGAGAAGACCTTACAGAAATTTTTGAAAAAGAAGAAGACATGGCAGCCGAACCCAACAACAATGGTGGAGAAGAAGCATCTCAATTCCTGCAATTGGAGCAAACAACTTTGAGCTTAAGCCTCAATTAGTTTCTCTAATGCAGCAGAATTACAAGTTTCATGGACTTCCATTGGAAGATCATCATCAGTTCTTAGCTGAATTCTTGTAGATCTGTGATACTGTTAAGACCAATGGGGTCAATCCCGAAGTCTACAGACTTATGCTTTTCCCCTTTGCTGTAAGAGACAGAGCTAGGATATGGTTGGACTCACAATCTAAAGAAAGCCTGAACTCTTAGGAAAAGTTGGTCAATGCTTTCTTGGCCAAATTCTTTCCACCTCAAAAGTTGATCAAGCTTAGAGTGGAAGTCCAAACCTTCAGACAGAAGGAAGGTGAATCCCTCTAGGAAGCTTGGGAAAGATACAAGCAATTGATCAGAATGTGTCCTTCTGACATTCTTTCAGAATGGAGCATCTTATGTATATTCTATGATGGTCTGTCTGAATTGTCCAAGATGTCATTGGACCACTCTGCTGGTGGATCTCTTCATCTGAAGAAAATGCCTGTAGAAGCCCAGGAACTCATTGAGATGGTTACAAATAACTAGTTCATGTACACTTCTGAAAGAAATCCTGTGAATAATGGGATGACTCAGAAGAAAGGAGTTCTTGAGATTGATACTCTGAATGCCATATTGGCTCAGAATAAAATATTGACTCAGCAAGTCAATATGATTTTTCAGAATCTGACTAGAATGCAAGCTGCATCCGGCAGTACTAAAGAAGCCTCCTCTGAAGGAGAAGCTTATGACCCTGAGAATCCTGCAATGAAAGAGGTGAATTACATGGGAGAATCCTATGAAAACACCTATAATCCTTCATGGAGAAATCATCCAAATTTTTCATGGAAGGATCAACAGAAGCCTCAACAAGGCTTCAATAATAATAATGGTGGGAGAAATAGGTTTGGCAATAGCAAGCCTTTTCCATCATCTTCTGAGCAACAGACAGAGAATTTTAAGCAGAGCCTCTCTAACTTAGCAACCATAGTCTCTGATCTATCTAAGACCACTCTCAGTTTCATGACTGAAACAAGGTCCTCCATCATAAATTTGGAGGCACAAGTGGGTCAGCTAAGTAAAAGAGTTACTGAAACTCCTCCTAGTACTCTCTCAAGCAATACAGAAGAGAATCCCAAAAGAGAGTGCAAGGCCATAAATATAACCAAATTGGCCCAACCTATAGAGGAGGAAGAGGAAATGATTTCCAGTGAGGAAGACCTTGCTAGACGTCTACTAACCATAAAGGAGTTCCCTATTGAGGAACCAAAGGAATCTGAGGCTCATACAAAGACCATAGAGATTCCACTGAAATTACTGTTGCCATTCATGAGCTCTGATGAAGATTTCTCCTCTGAAGAGGATGAAGATATTGTTAAAGAGCAAGTTGCTCAGTATCTAGGAGCAATCATGAAGCTGAATGCCAAGTTATTTGGTAAGGAGATTTGGGAGGATGAACCTCCATTACTCATCAATGAACTGAATGCTTTGGTTAACTGAAATTACCTCAGAAGAAACCTGATCCCGAAAAGTTCTTAATACCTTGTACCATAGGCACCATGACCTTTGAGAAGGCTCTGTATGACCTAGGGTCAGGAATAAACCTCATGTCACTCTCTGTAATGGAGAAACTAGGGATCTTTGAGGTACAAGCTGCAAGAATCTCACTAGAGATGGCAGACAAATCAATGAAACAGGCTTATGGACTTGTAGAGGATGTCTTAGTGAAGGTTGAAGGCCTGTACATCCCTAATGATTTCATAATCCTAGACACTGGGAAGGATGAGGATGAATCCATTATTCTTGGAAGACCCTTCCTAGCCACAGCAAGGGCTGTGTTTGATGTGGACAGAGGAGAGTTAGTCCTTCAATTGAATGAGGACTACCTTGTATTTAAGGCTCAAGGATCTTCTTCTGTAACCATGGAGAGGAAGCATGAAAAGCTTCTCTCATTACAGAGTCAAACAGAGCCCCCACACTCAACTTCTAAGTTTGGTGTTGGGAGGCCACCATTAAGCTCTGAGTCTCTGTGAAGCTCTCTAAGAGCTCACTGTCAAACTATTGACATTAAAGAAGCGCTTATTGGGAGGCAACCCAATGTTATTTAATTATATTTATTTATAGAAATTTGTTTTCCATAGCCATGTTATATTTTCTTTAGGTAGATGATCATGTGAAGTCACAAAAATAGCTGCAGAATTAAAGCGGAATCAAAAAAAGCATCAAAAATAGCACACCTTGGAGGACAGGCTTATTGGCGTTTAAACGCCAGTAAGGATAGCAGAATAGGCGTTTAACGCCCAGTCTAGCAGTATTCTAGGCGTTAAACGCCAAAATTGGCAGACAGACTGGCGTTTAACGCCAGAAAAGGGTGTCTGGTTGGCGTTAAACGCCAGAAAGGGGCATCAGCCTGGTGTTTAACGCCAGAAAAGGTACCAGAGATGGCGTTAAATGCCAGAAATGGCACACAGAGGGCGTTTAAATGCCAGAAAGGTGCAGGGAGCAGAATTCCTTGACACCTCAGGATCTGTAGACCCCACAGGATCCCCACCTACCCCACCTCTTCTTCTCTCCTCTTTTACCTTTCCATAATACTCTTCCCCAAATACCCTTGACCAATCACATAAATTCCTATTCCCCAAACACCATTCACCTATCAAATCCTACCCTCTTCCCCACAATCTCCTCACCACTCACATCCATCCACTACTCCCCAAAAATCCATCATAAAATTCCACCTACCTCACCATTCAAATTAAAAAATTTCCCTCCCAAACCCAACCCCTTCACACACAACTTCCATATCTCTCTTACCCTATAAATACCCCTCCTTACCACCTTCATTTCACACATCATAAACACTTAAACCCCCCTTGGCCGAACCCAACACACCGCTCTATCTCCTCCATTTCTTGTTCTTCTCCTCCTTTCTTTCTTCTTTTGCTCGAGGACGAGCAAACCTTTTAAGTTTGGTGTGGGAAAAAGCTCTGCTTTTTTGTTTTTTCATAACCATTAATGGCACCTAAGGCCAGAGAAACCTCTAGAAAGAGGAAAGGGAAGGCAATTTCTTTCACCTCCGAGTCATGGGAGATGGAGAGATTCATCTCAAAAGTCCATCAAGACCACTTTTATGAAGTTGTGGCCAAGAAAAAGGTGATCCCCGAGGTCCCCTTCATGCTCAAAAGGAGTGAATATCTAGAGATCCGACGTGAGGTTCGAAGAAGAGGTTGAGAAACTCTTACCAACCCAATCCAACAAGTCGGAATCTTAATGGTTCAAGAGTTCTATGCCAATGCATGGATCACTAAGAACCATGATCAAAGTGTGAACCCGAACCCAAAGAATTGGCTCACAATGGTTCGGGGAAGTACTTAGATTTCAGTTCGAAAACTGTAAGGTTGGCATTCAATTTGCCAATAATGAGAGGAGATCCTCATCCTTTCACTAGAAGGGTCAACATTGATCAAAGGATGGACCAAGTCCTCATGGACATCTGTATGGAAGGAGCTCAATGGAAGAGAGACTCCAAAGGCAAGCCGGTTCAACTGAGAAGGCTTGACCTCAAGCCCATGGCTAGAGGATGGTTAGAGTTCATCCAACGCTCTATCATTCCTACTAGCAACCGGTCTAAAGTTACTGTAGACCGGGCTATCATGATCCATAGTATCATGATTGGGGAGGAAGTAGAAGTTCATGAGATCACATCTCTAGAACTATACAAGGTGGCTGACAAACCCTCCACTTTGGCAAGGCTAGCCTTTCCTCATCTCATCTGTCACCTATGCAATTCAATCGGAGTTGTCATAGAGGAAGACATCCTCATTGAAGAAGACAAACCCATCACTAAGAAGAGGATGGAGCAAACAAGAGAGCCCACTCATGGACCTCAACAAGAGCATGAGAAAATTCCTCATCAAGAAATCCCTGAGATGCTTCAAGGAATGCATTTTCCTCCACACAACTATTGGGAGCAACTCAACACCTCTTTAGGAGATTTGAGTTCTAACATGGAGCAACTAAGAGTGGAGCACCAAGAGCACTCCATTATCCTCAATGAAATCAGAGAGGACCAAAAGGCTATGAGAGAGGAGCAACAAAGGCAATGAAGAGACATAGAGGAGCTCAAGCACTCCATAAGATCTTCAAGAGGAAGAACTAGCCGCTGTCACTAAGGTGGACCCGTTCTTTAGTTTCCTTGTTCTTATTTTTCTGTTTTTCGGTTTCTATGCTTTATGTGTTGTCTATGTTTTTTTCTTTATTACATGACCATTAGTGTTTAGTGTCTATGTCTTAAAGCTATGAATATTCCATGAATCTTTCACCTCTCTTAAATGAAAAATATTTTCTGAAAAAGAAAAAGAAGTACATGAATTTCGAATTCTATCTTGAAATTAGCTTAATTATTTTGATGTGGTGGCAATACTTTTTGTTTTCTGAATCAATGCTTGAACAGTACATATTTTTGATATTGTTGTTTATGAATGTTAAAACTGTTGGCTCTTGAAAGAATAAGGAAAAAAGAGAAATGTTATTAATAATCTGAAAAATCATAAAATTGATTCTTGAAGCAAGAAAAAGCTGAAGAACACAAAGCTTGCGAAAAAAAATTTGGTGAAAAATAAAAAAAAAAAGAAAGAAAAAGAAAAAGCAAGCAGAAAAAGCCAATAACCCTTTAAACTAAAAGGCAAGGGTAAAAAAGATCCAAGACTTTGAGCATTAATGAATAGGAGGGCCCAAAGGAATAAAATTTTGGCCTAAGCGGCTAAATCAAGTTGTCCCTAACCATGTGCTTGTGGCGTGAAGGTGTCAAGTAAAAAGCTTGAGACTGAGCGGTTAAAGTCGTGGTCCAAAGCAAAAAGAGTGTGCTTAAGAGCTTTGGGTACCTCTAACTGGGGACTCTAGCAAAGCTGAGTCACAATCTGAAAAGGTTCACCCAGTTATGTGTCTGTGGCATTTATGTATCTAGTGGTAATACTGGAAAACAAAATGCTTAGGGTCACGGCCAAGACTCATAAAGTAGCTGTGTTCAAGAGTTAACATACTGAACTAGGAGAATCAATAACACTATCTGAATTCTGAGTTCCTATGGATGCCAATCATTCTGAACTTCGAAGGATAAAGTGAGATGCCAAAACTGTTCAGAAGCAAAAAGCTACTAGCCCCGCTCATCTAATTGAAACTAATCTTCATTGATATTTTTGAAATTTATTGTATTTTCTCTTCTTTTTATCCTATTTTGTTTTTAGTTGCTTGGGGACAAGCAACAATTTAAGTTTGGTGTTGTGATGAGCGGATAATTTATACCCTTTTTGGCATTGTTTTTATATAGTTTTTAGTATGTTTTAGTTACTTTTTATTATATTTTTATTAGTTTTTATGAAAAATCACATTTATGGACTTTACTATGAGTTTTTGTGTTTTTCTGTGATTTCAGGTATTTTCTGGCTGAAATTGAGGGACCTGAGCAAAAATCTGATTCAGAGGCTAAGAAAGGACTGCAGATGATGTTAGATTCTGACCCTCCTGCACTCGAAGTGGATTTACTGGAGCTACAGAAGTCCAATTGGCGCACTCTTAATTGCTTTAGAAAGTAGACATCTTGGGCTTTCCAGAAATATATAATAGTCCATACTTTTCTCGAGATTTGATGGCCCAAACTGGCGTTCAAACGCCCACCAGAGACCCCTTTTTTGGCATAAAACGCCAGAACTGGAGTTAAACGCCCAAACTGGCATCTAAGCTGGTGTTTAACTCTAGAAAAGACCTATGCACGTGTAAAGTTCAATGCTCAGCCCAAACACACACCAAGTGGGCCCTGGAAGTGGATTTATGCACTATCTGCACTTAGTTACTTATTTTCTGTAATCCTTAGTAACTAGTTTAGTATAAATAGCACTTTTTACTATTGTATTCATATCATTTATCAGTTTTTATGAACCCTTGGACTTGGAGGCTGGCCATTCGGTCATGCCTAGAACTTTCACTCTTATGTATTTTCTACGGTGGAGTTTCTACACCTCATAGATTAAGGTGCGGAGCTCTGCTGTTCTTCATGAATTAATGCAAGTACTATTGTTTCTCTTTCAATTCACGCTTACTTCTTCTCCAAGATATACTCTCGTACTTAATTCAGTTAAGTCAGAATGAAGGGGTGACCCGTGACAATCACCCACTATCTTCGTTACTTGCTTAGCCAAGAGCCGCGTGCCTGACAACCACAAGTGGTCTACATGATGTTCAACGTAGTCATTAGACGACAGACGGAGTATATTC
This sequence comes from Arachis hypogaea, assembly GCF_003086295.3. NCBI lineage: Eukaryota > Viridiplantae > Streptophyta > Magnoliopsida > Fabales > Fabaceae > Arachis > Arachis hypogaea. Next base: position 107,798,416 of record NC_092052.1, on the reverse strand, counting down.
TCTTGGGTCTCTAATCCATGATTTGCATCGTCTCTCCTGACAACAGAGCATCCGAATCCGTGAGATTAAAAGCTTCGTGGTCTGGGCTAGAACCATTGGCAGCATTCCTGAGATCTGAAAAGTCTAAACCTTGTCTGTGGTATTCCAAGTAGGATCTGGGAAGGGATGACTGTGACAAGCTTCAAACTTGCGAATGTTAGGCACAGTGACAGTGTGCAAAAGGATAGAGAGATCTTATTCCGACGCTAGTGAGAACCGACAGATGATTAGCCGTGCGGTAGCTGTACCTGGTATTTTTCATCCGAGACGAGAAATCTAACAGTTGATTAGCCGTGCAGAAACTGTACCTGGTATTTTTCATCCGAGAGGATCATACAGCTTGCCATGGAAGGGAGCACGCATGATTGGAAGAAGACAATAGGAAAGCAGAGGTTCAGAAGCAACGAAGCATCTCCAAACGCTTATATGAAATTCCCACCAATGAACCACATAAGTATCTTTATTTTATTTTATGTTTTATTTATCTTTTTATTATCAAAACTTTATAACCATTTGAATCCGCCTGACTAAGATTTACAAGATGACCATAGCTTGCTTCAAGCCGACAATCTCTGTAGGATCGACCCTTACTCACGTAAGGTATTACTTGGACGACCCAGTGCACTTGCTCGTTAGTTGTATCGGAGTTGTGAAAAGTGTGAATCACAATTTCGTGCACCATCCACCAATTTATGCATCAAAGCCTTGCTAAAGTCATGAGAATTCTCATCATTCTTAGCACACAAGTAATTATAGCACAATTCTCATGAAATTGCATCAAATTAACTATGGTTGGATGAATCTAGGCATACATGAATTTCTAACCCAATTGCTTACTTATAACTCAAGAAAGTGCATAAACCTATTAAAAACAAAGAAAAAAAGCTAGTGAAACTAGCCTAAGATGCCCTGGCATCAGTTAATCTCAACCCAAAAATCCTAATCAACTTACTAATTGAATTAGCAAGAGATTAGAGTCAATGAACTAACAACTCTAGATCACCAATCTAAATTGGGTATTAATGACTCAAGATTGCCCAATTTCTCTTACAAGCCAAGAATGCTAAAAAATCTACTCTAACATCCAACCAAGTATTTTGTCAAACACTTGGAAGGCATAAAAAGAAATCATCATAAATTGCAAGAAATAATAAAATCCAATACTATCCAATTGCAAAAAAACAATAATAACAACTCAAATCAACAATAAAAGAACATCAAACATCAAATTGCATTAAAGAAAAATCCAAATTCAACAAGAGTTCATCAACATAAAAGAGGCATAAAAGAGAAATTAACACGAAGAAACTAGAGAATTGAACTACTAGAGCATGAAAATGTAAAAGAAACAAGATGAAAACAAGAATTTAAACCTAGATCTAAGATGAAAATTAACCTAAGAACCCTAATTCTAGAGAGAAGAGGGAACTTATCTCTCTAGAAAACTAAACTACATGATGCTAAACTAAAACTAATTTCTCCCCCCTTTGTCCAATCTTCAATTCTGCATGAGATAGTCTCTGGAATCAGTTGAATTTGGGCCTAGGAAGCTCAAAAATTGTCCCCAGCATTTTCACTTTAATGAGGTCACGTGTCTGCTGTGACGCGTCATCTCACGCGTACGCATCGCCTGGACAACCTCCTCTTCACGCGTGCGCGTCGGTCACGCGTACGCAACGCTCTAAATTCTCCAAATCCTTGTTTTTCCATAAATTCTTCACTTTGCATGCTTTTCTCTTCACTTCTTCCATCCAATACTTGCCTTATGAATCTGAAATCACTCAACAAACATATCAACCCTAAAAAGCAAGTTTTCACACTTAAGCATAAATTTAGGGAGAATTACAAAACTATGCTATTTCATTGAATAAATGTGAGAAAAGTTGATAAAATCCCCCAAATTAAGCACAAGATAAACCACAAAATTGGGGTTTATCAAACCTCCCAACACTTAAACTAAGCATGTCCTCATGCTAAACTCAAGAAAGAAACAAAGGGTATCAACATTTATTAAATGCAAACTACCTAAATGCAATCTACCTACATGCAATCTATCTACATGCACCTATCTAAATGAATGCAACTACTTGGTCAAAATAAATTAACTTCTAAGAAAGCATAAATGCACATAAGGGCTAAGGATGTTAATAACCAAGTCAAATCCACAATTGAATTGAGTTATTAAAAAGAATTTACAAACTTGCAAGAGAAGAGATGATCATGGGTGAAAACATGTAATTGAGCAATTGAACCCTCACCGGATGTGTATCCACTCTAGTCACTCAAGTTTATAGGGTTGATTCACTCAATTCTCCCCTAATCATGCTTTCTAAGATTTGTTTTTCATCTAACAATCAACAACTATTCAATGCATGCATACAAATATCATGAGGACTTTCCACAAGGTTGTAATGGGGCTAGGGTCAAGGTAGGATTGTATTTGGTCAAGTGAGCTTGAAATTTGAATCTTTGATTAACTTAAGCTCCCACCTAACCTATATAACAACCTATACAATTCTAAAGCAAACCTAACTACCTATTCACTTTTTCACACACTCATGCATTCTCTTTTTTATCACAATCCATATGCATTGATTATTATTGAACTTCACTTTGGGGCATTTTGTCCCCTTTTTATTGCTTTTCTTTTTCTTTTTCTATTTTTTTCTTTCTATTTTTTTCCTTTTTATTTTTATACATTTTTTTATTACTTATATAAAAAAAAGTACCAATTCATATTGTTTAAACGTTTAATGCATGAGTATGTACCCAATTCCTAAAATTTTCAACAAAAATATAAAAATACATTTTTATCTCTACCCAATGTTTCCAACTCTCCCACAATTAAATGATAAACACTCTCACTAGCCTAAGCTAATCAAAGATCCAAACAAGGGATAATTATTGTTTTTCACTTAGGCTTGTAATGTCCTAAAATTGAGAATAAAAGGGGTTTAGCATAGGCTCAAAATTGGCTAACAATTGAAGATAAAAAGTAAGACTATTTGGGTAAGTGAGCTATTTGAAATAATGGCCTCAATCATATAAGTGCATTCATACACAAAATAATGGACATAAAGAATCAAACAAATCAAATATTACAATCATAGAAAGAGAATAATACACACAAGAATGAAAATAGTGGTTATATGATATAAGGACACAATTAGGCTCAAAACTCACATGCTTATGTGTTCTTAGCTCAACATATTCCACAATATATATAATTCAAGCAAGTTCTAAAAAAAATTTACTCAAATCAATTGGGGTGCTCTATAGATAGAATTCTTGAAGTTTTCATTATTTTGACTAAGCTTGTTATATATATCCTAAATGAAATGTTGTGATTGAGAAAGGTTAAAATTCCTTAGTTTAACTCCTTTTTTTCAACCAAACCAAATTCTCATATGCAAAAGGGTAAACTAAGCTCAATAATCCACATTTTTCCAAATCACAACTACTAAGCTATATATATATATATATATATTACTAAACTAAAAGATACAAATCCAACTAAAAATCTAGAGTATACAAGCCAAAGTACAAAATGCGGTAAACTCAAAAGTATCCAAAATAACTAATATATACAAAAGCTGAAAGTGCAGTAAAATAAAGTGCGAATACTAAAAATAAAGTGAAATAAAACAAGAATGTCTGAAATGGTCACCAAAATGAAATCCGCCGAAGACGGTGACCTCCCCACACTTAGAAGAAAGCATCGTCCTCAATGCTGCAACTCAGGCTGGGTGAGAGGGTCAACGTCTGTAGCTGGCTGAGGCTGTGGCTCTGGCTGTGGCTGTGGCTCCACAGAAGTCTACTGCATCTCTGTGGGAGCCTGAGTTTGTGTAGGGGCCTCTGCCTACTGAGCCTCCTCCTCTTGAGCCTCCTCCTCCGCCTCAAACTGGTCGGAAGGAGTATCGGGCTCAGAGGGAATGTCGACACCCAATGCTGCTATCATCTGTCTCAGGTGCTCATAACGTCGCTTGTTGCGACATTCTATCTGATCCATGCACTCAAAAAAGCACTGACAAGACGGTAGGTCGGCTGGGATGATGAAGATAGTGCTGGCCTAATGGATGTTGATGGTGCTATCGAGGGTCCGGCTGCTGCTGAAGAAGAAGCTGGCTCAGATGCTGCTGCTATGGCAGCTCGGTCTCTACGCTGGGCTTATGGTCGGTCACCAACCCAAGTCCCCCACGGAATAACTTTCTCCTTGCCGTGGACTGCTGATGGTGACTCATCATCTGGTAGCGAAGGTACCCCAGCCCGGTGAGCGAGCTGTGTGACTAAACATAAAAAAGGGAGGTTGTCCCTAATATGGGCCCGACACATGAATCTTTTGATAAGTCGGGGAAGGTACAGCTCCTTCCCCTCAAGGACGCACCAAATCAGGACAAGCATATCAACCGGAATCTCGGTGAAGTGAGTGCTAGGCATGACATAATGGGACAGGATCTGCTACCATACCTTAGCCTCCTTCGTCAGATACTCAAACTTCATGCCCTTAGGATTCACTTTAGAGGAATCCATCTCCCAAGGTGCACCCGACTGGGCAACCACACTATGCAGTGCATCATAATCAAAGGTCATGCTATGCAACTCCTCCCCAGCCCTTTGAAAAGCATCCTTATCACTGATTTTAGGCTGACAGTGGAGGATCTCTTTAATATCCACCTCTGTGACCATGACCTTCCTGTCTCTGAAGGAATTGCAATAGAACTCTTAGACCTAGGACTCATTCACTCTAGCTAGCTCTCTGTCTAGGAAGGCCCAGCCCCTCTCCTCAATCCGGCGCTCAGTATACTACCTCAGATCGGAGGGAATAACTAGCTTTTTCTCTAGAATGAGCTTCCGCTCCTTAAAGTGCAGAAATCGGAGCTCACAATATAGATTGGTGAACCTCTTTGAGTTGGTAACAGGCATGGCTTGATCCGCCTTTTCCTTTTCAGAAAGACGCTTCTCAGATGGACCGAAGCTCGCTGGTTCAGTAGATGACTGAGACCTCTTCCTTTTGCGGGTGGTGGCCTTGGCTTTTCTTTTGCCTTTGTCAGAGATCCTGAAAATAGAAATTATGGATACATAATATTAAGCAAAGAAGAGGAATGAAAAGCAAGTATATAAATAACAAACAGAAAACCAGAAACAGAAGGTTATTGAGGTACATTCATGAAGTGAGCCAAAGAAATAAATTTTGTGGAATGCAAGAAAAATAGAATTCAGACATCAATCAGAAACACAAACAAAGAATTCATGCAATGATAGTAATGATGCTTGTTTGTTAAGAAACAATAATTATCACGCCCAAAAGAATATAAAAGAGTTCGTTTGAAAAACTAAAAGAAAAGTCAGAAAGTCAATTAAGTCAAAAGTTAGAAAGCTGGGTTAGAAATTAGTGGCATGATAATTACTGAACTTAACCAAAAATAGGATAAAAATTTTTTTGAAAACAAGCATGCTCACATTCATGAAGACGATTCAAGTCATTGATGATGAAATATGTTATGCACTATAAACGCAAAAAGGGGTGAGATCATCATCAATGAAGTTGGTAACTAAATTTGTAAAAATTGGTGTAAAAGAAGTGAAATATGCACTTGGTATAACCAAAAGAGGGTTGAAAACAATTTCTATTTTAAAAGGTTTACACCAGTAGAAAGCACCAATTATTACAAACATAAGAACCTCAATTAAAAGGAAACAAGTTCAAGTCAAATGGTAAAATTACGGAAATAACTTCATTGGTTAAAGAAGGTGGAAATTGAACTTGAACCAAAAAGCTAAAAAGGTTTTGACTTAAACTTGAAAGGTTGAAAGCACAGAAGGTTCGCATTGACTTGGTTAACCAAGGCCCTATTTGACACAAAAATCCGTCAAATAGTTCCTTGATTCTGTCAATCACAAATGCTCGTGAAAGGGAACTAAAAGAAATGCGAAAATGCTGACCGAATGAATCATGAATTGAACTTGGTCATAATAAAATGTACCAAGGTAAAACAACACCAAATTCAATTCATAATTTGCACTTAATAGCATAAAAATTTTTTAAAATTTCGGCAGCATCTCGGCAGTAAATTGGACATTCCCAGATAAAAACAAGCAGCAAAACTCAACCTATATGAATTCAAAACAATTCAGAGAAAATCATCAACCATAATTTCATATGGACTAAGGTGCATATTCAAAAATGAGTAGAAATTTCAATCCATATGAGCTTAGGATAGATTTAAATAAGAGCTAAACACAATAAACTCATATGAATTGGCATTATTAGTAGAACATCATCAAACAACAAGTAGTACCCAAAATTAGCAACAACAGCAACATGTAAAATATCACAGAATATCAACATCATCATCACTCAACAAAGCAAACAAAAATCAGCCATTCCTGACAGCATCAGTAGCACAAATCAGACCTAAATCCACTAACCAAAATCTTAAAACTACCTAACCACATGCAATCTAAGCTAACCTAATCAAACAGAGACTTAATCAACTAATACTAACATGGAAATTAATTAAAATAAAAACAAAAATAGAAACAGAAATTGAACCAGAGGGAACTGGAACCTAGGAGAGTGAACAGAAGCGGAAAAGGATACGAAATAGAGATGGAAGGGAGAGAATAGCGGTTCCGAACAATGCTGCCACAGAAGCGACTATGGTGGCCCGCGGTGATGATAGAAGTACAAAGCCACTGAACAGAGGGAGCAGTGCTTGGAGGATCAAGGAATGTGGCGAACTTGAATAGAGAAGAGAAGTGAGAAGGGTAGTAGCGGCGGTCAGAAAGGACGCCAGCGGCGAAGGCTTGGCTGCGGCGGTTGTGATGGTTGCAGAATAGAGGGGCGGTCGAGAAAGGGAGATAGAGAGGGAAGAAGAAAGAAGAGGAGAAAAGGGAAGAGGAAGGGTGGTCGGCGACAGTCTAGGGTCGCCGGACTAGTGCGGGCGGTGGTGGCTGCGGAGGTCAGGGGGTGGCAGTGGCGTTCCTGGTTCTTGGAGGCAGAAGAGAAAGAGTTATGTGAATTGGCTAGGGTTCATGCGTCAGGGGTGTTAGTGGATTCAACTCCATGCGTACGCATCGTTCACGCGTGAGCGTCGAAGGAGGAAAAGAGGGTATGATGCGTACGCATCGTCGGCGTGCACGCGTGAGGGGAGAGAAAGGAGCATGACGCGTACGCGTCAATCACGCGTACGCGTGGGGCCCAATTGTTATAAACGCACAAATTTAGCGCCCCTTTTGTGCAACTCTGGATTTTGTATGGAGCAGGCGCAACAGCATATCGACGTGTACGCGTCGCTTACGCATGCACGTGGAATGCAAGAAACATAAGGTGACATGTAAGCGTCAAGCATGCGCACGCATGAGCTGTGATTTATTTTTTTTTTTTAGAAACACCACAACAGAACTTAAAATTCTCTTAATATTATGTACAACTCCAAATCAACCAAAATGCAAATTAGCAATATTTTTGAGTTTTTGAGGATTTTTCACAAAATTTGAGAAAACTTGCAATTCAAACAAAAACTCAAATTCAAAGAATCATCCGTATTCGAAGCATAAAACCAACAAACAACCTAGCAACCAAAACAAAATATACAAAATAATAAAAGGAAAGAATTACCTAACCGTGGCAACTCAATTCATTAATTGATTATATCTACAAGAGAAATGGAAAGAGTTTACTATGGTGGGGTGTCTCCCACCTAGCACATTTATTTAAAGTCCTTAAGTTGGACAATTGGGAGGCTCCTATCAAGGAGGCTTGTGCTTAAACTCATCCTTCCACCAATATTTGGACTTCAAGTGGTTGCCAGAATTTTCCAACCAAGTGCACCAACTTTTGGTGGAGTTTTCCACAAGCTTGGAGTTTCCACAATTGATCCTCATGTATGTCAGGATCCCAAATCTTGTTTCTACACCCATCTTCTAATTGATCGTCATTATTCCACTCGGGTGGCAAGCACATGAAATTCTCCTTTAGGCACCAAATTCTCCTCCTAGATCTTCTCAAATGAGTATTATGCCACTATTTGCACTTAGAACTTGAAAACTCAACCATAGTGAACATTAAATTGCGGTACCGACCACTAGCCAACTTTCTCTTACTTCCCATTTCATAGAGAGCTCTAAGTTGACCATCAGTTTCAAGCAAGCCATATTCAAGTGGGATGATAAAACTTTGAGATAAGAGGTTTACCCACTTGTATGATGTAAGGAATGATGGTGATTTAGGAAGGGGGGCCTCCCCACACTTTGACAATGCAAGGTCCACTACCTTGTGCTCTTCTTTAAATTCCTCCACTTCTTGACAAGTATCTTCAATTCTAATTCCTTGTCCACCAACTTCTTCTACACATTCCTCATTGCCTAAATCATGTGTCGGAGGTTGTGTATTAGTCTCTGCAACATCAAATTCACAACACAATGAGGGTGATTCGACAATCTCCAATAACACATTGGCTGGTGCAGAATCATCTTCAATAACAAGACTTGTTACTTGCTCAACTTCTTCCAATCCTTCGTTACTTAACATATACCTTGGAGGTTGCACATCCTCCTTAGCATCGCTTTCTAGTCCAATGGAAGGGGGCTCAACAAAATCATCAAGGGGGTTGATCAATGTAGACAAAAAATCACTAATGATGGAATCCACTTCTTAATCAATTTCCCTCAACTCTTTATCCACTTCCTTAACATCAATGACCTCAACTTCCTCCTCTTGTTGCACTTCTTACTTTAACTCCTCTTCTTCACCTTGAAGCTCCAAATTCTCCTTCTCATTATGCTCCTCAACCAATCCTCCACATTTAACAATAAGAGTATCTTGGATAGTTTAGCACAATGATGCCAATTGGATTATCACTTTGGATAAAGTAGCCATGGCTTCCCCTTACTTTTGGCAATGAATTAGAAGTTCTTATTGTTCTTGCATAAGGGGTTGGAGAGATTCGTCCAATAAAGGTGGTGGTGCAAGAGAGGGTTCATTGTTTGAGGAAAAGGTATTATAGTTGGAAGGTGGTTCATCTTGGTGAAAGTATGAAGGTGGTGTGTATGAAATTGACGGTTCTTGGGAATATTGATGTTGGAATGGTGGTGGCTCTAAGTATGGCTCATATGGTTGTTGGTATGGTGGATGTGGGTTAGGATCGTATGGAGGTGAATGGTGGTAGGGGGTTGTGAGTATGGTGGTTCAAGACTATGTTGAGGAGAAGGTTCATAGGCATATGGTGATTACAGTTGACAACCACAATGAGGGTCACCACATCCATTAGATTGGTAAGCATTAGGAGTTGGATTATACCCATAAGAAACTAGAGGAGGTTGTTGCCAAGAAGGTTGTCTATATGCTCAGGGCTCCTTCCACCTTTGATTTTCAATTCCTTGGTGCATGTTGTCATTGTAGCTTCCATTCCCTACAACATAGTTAGAACCAAACTCATACCCAAAGTGGTGAGAATTCATGGTGAAAATGAAAACTCAAAAACAAAATCTAATAAGAAACAAAGAAAACAAACTCCTAAACCAAAACTAGCAAACAAACAAAAAGCAAACTATTCACAATACAACATATATACAATAACCAATAACAAGCACACATTGCAATTCCCCGGCAACGGTGCCAAAAACTTGATGTAAGAAAGTTGTTGGTAACAAATTTCTCAATGAAATCTCATTGTAAGTATAGTTCTAAACCAACAAACAATCCTCCATCAGAGTTTACTTTTTGGTTATCACAAGTCCAACCCAATAAAAGTAACCGAGAGTATTAGTCTCGAGTCGTCTTCTCAAGAAATTGCAGTGAAGTATGCATATTATTGGTTATGGTATCCAAGGGGTTAGGTTGGTAAAAAGGGGCAAGAAAATAAACAGCAAAAAAATAAAGCAACAACTCAAGAAACAAGTAATAAACGGAGACAATCATGGCAAGGATTGAGAATTAAGGCTTTCTATCCTATTCACTAATCATAACAATAATTAACAAAAATTTATCCTATTTAGTCAACTCCAACAATGGAAGAAAGTACAATGTTATCTTCACACGAGAGAAAGTCAAATAAGACTAGTTAATTTCAATCCAAAAATCCTAATCAACTTACTAATTGAATTAGCAAGAGATTAGAGTCAATGGAAATAATATTAACTAACAACTCTAGATCACTAATCTAAATTGGGTATTAATGACTCAAGATTGTCCAATTTCTCTTTCCAACCCAAGAATGCTCAAAAAGCTACTCTAACATCCAACCAAGCATTTTGTCAAACACTTGGAAGGCATAAAAAAAAGCATCATAAATTGTAAGAAATAATAAAATCTACTACTACCCAATTGCAAAGAAACAATAATAACAACTCAAATCAACAATAAAAGAACATCAAACATCAAATTTCATTAAAGGAAAATCCAAATCCAACAAGAGTTCATCAACATAAAAGAGGCATAAAAGAGAAATTAACAAGAAAAAACTAGAGAATTGAACTACTAGAGCACGAAAATGTAAAAGAAACAAGATGAAAACAAGAATTTAAACCTATATCTAAGATGAAAATTAACCCAAGAACCCTAATTCTAAAGAGAAGAGGGAGCTTCTCTCTCTAGGAAACTAAACTACATGATGCTAACCTAAAACTAATTGCTCCCCCCTTTGTCCAATCTTCAATTCTGCATGAAATAGTCTCTGGAATCAGTTGGATTTGAGCCTGGGAAGCTCGGAAATCGCCCCCAGCGTTTTCACTTTAATGAGGTCACGTGCCTGCTGTGACGCGTACCCATAGGTCATGCGTACGCATTGTCTGGCATTTTCCTTGTCACGCGTACGCGATGCCTGGACGACCTCCTCTTCACGCGTGCACATCAGTCATGCGTGCACATCGCTCTAAATGCTCTAAATCCTTGTTTGTCCATGAATTCTCCATTTTGCATGCTTTTCCTTCACTTCTTCCATCCAATACTTGCCTTATGAATCTGAAATCACTCAACAAACATATCAAGGCATCGAATGGAATTAAGGTGAATTAAATTTAGCTATTTTAAGGCCTAAAAAGCATATTTTCACACTTAAGCACAAATTTCATTGAATAAATGTGAGAAAAGTTGATAAAATCTCCCAAATTAAGCACAAGATAAGTCACAAAATTGGAATTTATCAAGTACACACTAATCAACCTATGAAACACATCCTGCAGAAAACGGACTTGGCCGGTCGAATTCTACAATGGGTAGTTGAGCTGTCTGAGTTCGATCTCAAATACGAATCTTGGATAGCCATAAAAAATCCCAGTATCTAGCCGACTTCATCGCCGAATATACCGACACCCCGGGAACTCCCATCTCGTGGAACCTGTATCTCAACGGCTCGTCAAACAAAGCCGAAAGTGACCAAGGAACCCAGATAGAACTATCTCTCAAGTTCGAGTTCCCTGTGTCAAATAACTAAGTGGAATATGAAGCCCTCTTGGCTGGCTTAAAACTGGCCAAAAAGGTTAGGGTCCAGAAGCTCACCATCTTCAATGACTCACAAGTCATCACTTCACAAATCAAAGGATATTACCAAGCAAAAGACCCCACTATGAAGAAATACCTAGACAAAACCAAGGAGCAGCTCGAGGATTTCGGCGGATATGAGATCCGACACATACCCCGGGAACAAAATGCCCGAGCTGATGCACTCTCAAAACTGGCCAACACTAAGCCGGGGAGCAACAACAGAAGCCTTATCCAAGAAATCTTGCAGCACCCATCAACCTCAAGGGAAGAAAAGGTGTTAAGCATATCGGACCAGGACCAAAGGTGGATGACCTCTATAATCAACTACCTCAAGTCTGAAACACTTCCTACGGAAAAGAAAGACGCAAAAAGGCTCGTACGGGAAGCACAGCATTACACGCTGGTACACGACGTCTTGTACATAAGAGGAGTCTCAACACCCCTCCTAAAGTGCGTACCGACCTCTGCCACAAAGGAGGTCCTGGAAGACGTTCACAGTGACATGTGCGGCAATCACCTCGGAGCTCGGGCACTCTCTAAGAAAGTGATCCGAGCCGGCTTTTATTGGCTGAACCTACAAAAGGAGGCGGCCGAATTCGTCAAAACATGCCCTCCATGCCAGAAACACGCCAACTTTTACATAGCCTTATCTGAAGAGCTCATTTGCGTCACCTCACCCTGGCCATTCGCAAAGTGGGGGATCGACCTCCTCGGACCATTTCTCCGAGGATCAGGACAAGTCAAATTCCTCATCGTAGGAATAGACTACTTCACAAAGTGGATCAAGGCAGAACCCCTGGCCACCGCCACCGACCAGAGAAGTCAGAAATTCTTATACAGAAATATTGTCATAAGGTTTAGAATCCCCTACTCTATCACCACGGACAATGGGACTCAGTTCACTGATACAGGCTTCAAAAACCTGGTAGCCGATCTGAAAATCAAGCACCAGTTCACCTCGGTAGAACACCTACAAGCTAACAGACATGCTGAGGCCGCAAACAAGGTCATATTAGCCGGGACAAAATGCCAACTACAGGACGTAAAGGAAGCCTGGGCCGAGGAACTCCCCCAAGTTCCATGGGCATCTTGGACAACGCCGCACTCCACCACGGGTGAATCCCCCTTCCAACTTGCTTACGGAATGGAGGCAATGATTCCCGTTGAAGTAGATGAACGATCCCCCAGGGTAATCTTCTACAATGAGGAAATCAACTCCCAAGCACAAAAGGTAGAGCTCGACCTGCTCCCAAAAGTCCGAGAAAAAGCTTTGATTAGGGAGGAGGCCCTGAAGTGTCGAATGGCACTAAGGTATAACCGAAAGGTAATCCAACAGACGTTCACTACCAATGACCTTATCCTGATCCGAAATGACATCGGAGCAGGTAGGTCGGGAGAAGGAAAGCTAGCCGCCAACTGGAAAGAACCATACCAGATCATAGAAGTACTAGAAAAAAGGTTACTATAAGGTGGCCGACCTCCAAGGGCGGGAGCTCTTGAGGTCTTGGCACGCCTGTAACCTGAGAAGGTACTATAGCTAGAAAGGCCTCGAGCCAAGGTGTACTCTTTTTCCCAACAAAGGGTTTTTTAGCGAGACACCAGGCCGAGACCTAAAGGCAGCCCGACTCACACGATAAATATGTGTGTATAGAAACTTATTTACATTTTACTTCAATTCATTACATTTTACTTTAATAAGCTCCACCATTCCTTGAAAAATTTCCTACCAAGGCGCATTAATTTATGCTCGAAAAAACACAAAAATCACCATCCGACCAGAAAAGAGCGGCAAGGTGAAGCGACGAGGTTCAAATTAATGTGAGAAGTTATAGAAGCAACTCGCATAAAGCGACCCAACAAGGTCGGATGAAAAAGGAGTTGCAGAAATAACTTGAAGCCCGACAGAGAAGTCGGACCATCAAAAGGATCACTAAAAAAGGAATAGCGCCCACCCAACCACACAAAGGTCGGACTCTGAAGTAGAAGTTCAAAACCTACTCCCAAAAGTTGCTTGGCTAAAAGGTAGAAGTTCGAAAGGAACACTACTTAAAATGCAGAAAGCAACTACAAGCCCAGCTATAAAAGGCTCAAAGGTCGCCCAAACAACAACTAAAAGGTAGAAAGCTCGGAAAAAACACTACCTGGGAAAGTTGATCGAACACGACTAAGGGCCCAATATGCCAACATTAGCTAGAAAGTTTCCAAAAGGCAACTAAAAAGCAAACCGAATCAATCAACATGCAAGCAGGACAGCTTGGATACTACCTAAAAAGCTATAAAAATTGGCTGAAACATAAGATCCAAAAATCCGGAGAGACTCGATTCGTATCAAAAAGGTAAAAGTTCGTCATGAACATTACTTAAGGAAGGCCGGCTGAACTACAAAGTAGCCAAAATAGTTCAAGTTAAACATTAAATTTTTTTTTAGTTGTCCGGGGAAACTAGTGTTTTAACTACCGCCACAAGTCAGAAAAGGCCTACAAATCATTCTAAACAAAATATTTAAAGACCCACAGACTGGGCCACATCAAAATACTATACAAAATAAAAAAGTTCATAAGCAAAGATCACAGAGAGTCAAGCTTCTCGCTGGTCACTGCATCAGTAGGAGAAGGAGGGATCATAGATATCGGAACTGCACCAACGGTTCCGTCAGCCTGGTTCAAGATCTCCATGTCAGGATCAACCACAGGTCGGGGAACCTCGGCAGAGGAAGCCGGGGGAGCCTTCGCCTGAAGCTCATGAACAGGGACCTCATCCTCATCCTCATCCATGGCAGGGATGATCTTCCCATCTAAAACTACATTATCCATGCTGAATAAGGTGAGGTCGAGATCGGGGGCCAGAACCCGGACCTGGTCCTTCAGGTTCTCATACATCTGAGCCATCCCACTCACCACTTGACCTTGCAACACGGCAAAATCATCATGTGCCGATTAAAGTCTCTCCTTCACATCCAAAAGTTCACCATAAGCCCAAGTATAGCTCTCCTTGGCCATCTTCGCCATCTTCTCCGCCAGCTTGGAAGCGGCCTCCGCCTTAGTAGCTCGGGCCTTCTCCTTCTCCAATGAGGACTCTAAAGCAGTAACCCTCTCCTCCAGTTTAGCCTTCAGCCCGCTAACTCTTTCGAACTTAGCCTTGGCACTACCCAGAAAAGAACTGGTGGTATTAAGAGGAGACTTCTCAAACTCCCTCGCTAAAATGGCGTGCAGACCAACCATCTTAACACAACTGCGAGCCATACATTGAAAATACTTGCGGATAAATACGTCGTCAGTAGGAGCAGAGGCATAGGGCACAACATAATCCTCACTCCAGGCTAGACCATCAAAGTTTGCATCGGTAATATCAATCAAACCAGACGTCTTTCTACTTCTTAGGAGCAGGACCCGAAGGAGAAGAAGGAAGATGCTCCTCTAAAGGCGGATTAAGAGAAACCAAACGAACTTGAGGAGTGGCGATGACCTGTGACCGGCTTCTTTGGAGGAAGCTGAGAGGAGCCCTCCCCGGCCGCCTTCCTTTGGAGATTCTGGGCGGCCACAGTCTTCTTAGTCTTGCGTAAAACTTTCATGGAGTTAGAACCCGAAGCCATCTCTGAAAATAAAGAAAAAATAAACATCATTAGAAACGCAACAAAACAGATTCAAAAGTAGAGCAAGAGGTCGAATACTACTTAACTCGGACCGGAGAAGACTGGGATCCCCTAAGAACTTCTTCGTGTCCAAGTGAGGAGCCCGACCCCAATACTCCTCTAACACTCCCACGAAAGCACACTCCAGCTCATCTAGACTCTCTAGGGTATACTTAGGCACTACAGGGTTCTCTTGCCACCAAAGGGGAAAGGCAGGCTCTCATTCACATCTAAGAAAAAAGGATGGACATTCTCTACAGCTCAGATCTTAAAATAAAAATTCTTAAAGTCATGAAGTCATCGAAAATAGCAAACGCCTTCCTACCCTGGGTGGCCCTAAAAAAGATCCAAGAAGCCTTTTTCTTGGTCGCCCCAAACTTAGTAACCACAAACAGAAATAAGAAAAGTTGGATAGAAGGTCGGACACCTAACTCGCGACAAAGAAGCTGAAAGATCTTCATAAAAGCCCACGAGTTAGGATGGAGTTGAGTAGGGGCAAGGTTACAGGTCCAGAGGATATCAGTCTCAAAGGCAGTAAAGGGAAGGGTAATACCCAACTTGGTGAAAAAACAATCATAAACGTAAAAAAAGGAACGCTCGGAATGACTCAAAGAAGGGAAGCACACCCTCTCCTCGGGGTCGGGGGCAATCAGCTCATAGTTTTTTTCATCTTCCCTATTCTCACACACCTTGTGGAACCTCCTAAACTTCTCACAAAACTTCCAATCTACCACTGTCACACAACATAGAACTACAAAGTCTACCCAATCAGCCATACCAGGGGGGATCTTTGTAGACATCTCAACAAGATTCTTACGAGACATATACACTACACCTACAAACAGTGAAAACAAAGAAATGTCACCACAAGTAGCTCGGACAGAAATGAAGAAAGAAACCGGCAAAGGCAAAACAGCAAAGAAGAAGACACCAAAAAGGGCGCCCCAGCCTCGCAAACACCAGCATTGCGATACGGTGGCACCCTTTGGAGGCAACGTAAGCATAGAACAAACAAGCATATCAGCCTATAAACCCTAGCCACTCACCAGCAACAGTAAAAATCAAAGACTTTACAAAGCCTCACTATAAAGTTTGAAACAAAACCCAACAAACAAAATACCAACAGAAACAAGTATCATAGCAAAAAATTAAAACAACCATCAATAAAAAGGAGGAAAAAGGAAAGGAGGAACCAACCTGAAGAAAAAGAAGAAAAACAGGAAAGCAGACGGCGAGCTGCGAGACAGTCCCCACAGAAAGAACGGAATCCTCAGAGTCAACGAAAAAAGTGATCTTGGAGCACTGGACATTCAAAGAAAGAATGAAGGAAAAGCTTTCTTTCTGAATGAGGAAACAGGCGGAAGAAGGAAAAGTGAAAAATGAAGGCAACTCTAAGATTTTAAACATAGTGAGAGGAGGGAAAATCGAAACGGCAAAAGGAATAAAATCCCAATTAATGAGACTTAAAAGCGCTCGTGTAAAACCAAGAAGTTGTTTTGCTCGTGACTAGTGCAGCATTTAAAGCAAAACGCTTCGCGTCTTATAAAGGAATTAAAGATGCAGAATGACCCGAGAAAAATAACGACACCTGAGGCACGACCAACTGGAAGAATGCTTGAGCACGACCTCCCAAAAAGATATCGAGGCTCAGAATGAGCACGACCTCTCAAAAAGGCCGAAATTCAAGTAGGGGCACTGTTCATACCCCTCCCGAGCACAAGGTCTAGGCTTAAGAAACCAGAGCTCCGACCTCTTAGGATGGCCTAACCTACAGCCCGACTTCTCCTAAAGGAAGTCGAAAGGCCACAGAAAAGGCTCAGAGATGCCCAACTCGATGGAAGTCCACCGTCCCCTAGAACGTGGTGACCAAAGGATAAGATTTGACCAGCAAGAAAAAGATAAGATAAGATAAGAGGACTTATCTCCCTAAAAAAGGTCACCTGACTCTACTATAAATACATTGGAGCACCCAGGTATAAGTTATACTCCAATTCTATTAAAAACTTGCCTAAAGCCCATATTGACTTAAGTATCGGAGTCTCTTGTAGGTACCACCACCCTTCCCCCTAGTGATCAAGGACCGGCGGCACCTCAGCTCCAACAAGTCGGGCACGACAGACTCTACCGAATCAGGACACCTCGTCCGAGATCGACCTCAACGTTTCAGGTATCACCTCGGAACAAGTAGGGTGTTACATTATGGTATCAGAGTAGTTCATTTCCGTAGAGCCTAAGAAATGGACTGACTATGCTTATGAGCATACTCTGAGTCGTGTTTGTATGCTATTTAGGATATTTGAGTGATAAACATAGCATAAAGTTCATGAGCATGCATTTGGAACTTTGAAGCATATTGCGACTGATCACCTTGATATCAATTGTTTAGTGTGAACAGGAACCAAATGGCATCTCGTGGGTGCGGTCGTGGATGTGGTCGAGGTCAAGAACAAAGAGATAACGAGATAACCATAATTGTAGGTAGTCTGACTAACTTTGTAGCCGCAATGACAAACGTGGCTGCTACCATTAATGCTGCTGCTATTGCGACCAATTGAGTAGTGGATTTGATGGGACAACAAACTGGAGATGGCAAGGAAAGTGGTAATGAACATGAGGGTGGAGATAATGGTCAAAGTGTAGTGGTACCAATGGAGATAGCGAGCTTTTCGGAGTTGGTTAACACAGGTCAAGTAACGAGAAAATGCTCGAGAAGGACGGTGGTGACAAGGAGTGACCGCCAAAAATTCTACGAAAAGGAGAAAAGAAAGAAGATTACACCAAGGAGCCAGAGTTTCAAAAGGGATGGTTATGTCACTCCACATCCTCAGTGCCAAAACAATGACTGAAGGAATGACAACTTTCGGGAGCATAGTGCAAAAGAGCATACTGGTACTCATTCAAATGATTTGACTTGCCTAAGATGCGAAAGGTATCATCTAGACAGACCATGCAGGGCCGAGCTAAGCGTATGTTACAAGTGCGGGAAACCAGGGCCTTATGTCTTGGAATTGTCCACATAGGGAGAGCCGGGATGCAGTCAAGTCTGATTCTCAAGTCCAAGATAATTGTGAAATAGTAACTGAATTTCGACTGCTTTGCATAATATTAGACTGTAGCATTTATTCATAACACGTGATTAGATTATGAGGATCATGATTTTCAAATGAGTTATCGGTCGATGACTTTTAGCTAATGAGATAAGGGGATTTTTGGGTTAACGTAGAGGAATGGCTAGGTTCTTATGGGCAAACAATCAAAGTGATGTAGCGGAAGCTGGTTGAACTATTTCGAGCATTCAATTTGAGTTATATCTAAGAGATCAGGAGTGTTGATAGTTGCACAAAGTTATAATTTGAACTCAGTGACGGTGGAATGTAGTGGAGAGGAATGACCTGGGTATATCTTTTAACTGCTAATTAGTTAGGTGGCAAGCAAAGTTTAGACCGAATCCCTATTACGAGAGAATTTTCCGAGGTATTTCCTAAGAATATACCAGAGTTTCTACCTCAGAAAGAGTTGAGTTTGTGATAGACTTAGTGCTGGAAGCCGGATCAGTTTCGATTGCACCACATAGGATGACACGGTTAGAATCGGCAGAACTTAGGATCTAGTTGGAGGGAGTAATGGAAGAGAAATCTGTTCAATCAAGTGTTTTCCTATAGGGAGAACCGGTTAAGTCAGTGAAGAAGAAAGACAACAGTAGAAGGCTTTATACGACAAAGAGAGTGTGCCAACAATTCTTTGCTACTCAATCTAGCCTTTCCTTTGTAACTTGCATGGGGATTTTATATCGGACTTCTTGAAAAACGAATTGATCATCTTTCCAATTCTATCCCTTACTTGCATGAATCTTGTCTCCTCCAAGATGAACCTGAGCTTGTCTTGGTATAATCACGTAAATCTTAAATCTTGGGAACTTGCTGTGAGTGGAGTTGCTCTCCTTCGTAAAATGTATTCCTCTAAAATCAGCTGAGATTTACTTAATTCAATATGCCTTGTTCCTTCTATCAAGCTTTTGATTTGAATTTCTTTCTTGAGATGCACCTTAGTTCTTCTTCTTGTGCATTTCGTTATTTTTTTACAGCTTTGTTTGATCGCATACAAGACATTCTTCTGATCTCTTGCAAACACCGTTCGTGTTATTCGTTCATCTTTTGAACTTAATACCCTTTCGAAAATAAACTCAACCCCAACAAAATTCTAACTGGGAGACAATGATGAACAACTTTATGCAGGAGACTATAGCTTCCATTAGAAACTTGGAGGTGCAGATGGGCCAATTGAGCAAGCAAATACCTGAGAAATCTTCAAGTACATTTTCTGGTGATACAGTGGTGAACCCAAGAGAAGATTGCAAGGCTATTCAATTGAGAAGTGGTAAAGTAGCTGGTTCTGAGACTAAGGTCAATGAGGAACTAGTTGAAAAAGAAGCTCCAGAGGAGAAGAGGGAACAAGTAGAGCATGCCCCTCCAAAGCGTACAGACAACCCATTCCCAGACTCTCTTGACACATACCCTACATTGCCAAAGGCTCCTGAATACAAGCCAAAAATGTCATATCCTTAGAGGATCCAGAAGGCTTCCAAAGACAAGCAGTTTTCAAAATTTTTAGAAGTCTTCAAGAAGCTGCAGATCAACATTTCTTTTGCAGAGGCTCTGGAGCAAATGCCTCTCTATGCTAAATTTATGAAAGAATTGTTGACCAACAAGAGAAATTGGAAGAAACAAGAAATAATGGTGTTAACCAACGAATGCAGTACTATTATTCAACATAACCTTCCTGAGAAGATGTAAGATCCAGGGAGCTTTGTAATTCCTTCCACCATTGGAGATGTCACCATTCATAGAGCTTTGTGTGATCTTGGAGCTAGCATCAATCTCATGCCACTTTCATTGATGAAAAAGCTTCAAATTGAGGAGGTAAAACCCACTCATATTTCTCTTCAACTTGCTGATCTTTCTATTAAATTGCCTATGGGTGTTGTTGAGGATTTACTTGTGAAAGTAGGACCATTTATTTTCCCTGCTAATTTTGTTATATTAGACATGGAAGAGGATGTAAAATCCTCTATTATTCTTGGTAGACCCTTTTTAGCTACAGGTAGAGCTTTCATTGATGTGTAAAAGGGTGAATTAACCCTGTGGGTCAACGAAGAACAGGTGGTCCTTAATGTTTTTGAAGCTCTCAAGCACCCTAATGATTCTGAAGGGTGTATGAGAATTGATGTTGTTGAACCGCTTGTTCAAGAGGTACTGGAAGCTGAGGTGCTTGATAATTTTTTGGACCTATTTCTGAATATGAACTAGTTAAAATTGATGATTCACCACCCCAGAAAGTAGTGATGAACACGCCTAAAAGGGAGGAGGAAACCCCCAAGCTTGAGCTCAAACATTTGCCTCCTTCTCTAAAATGTGTTCTTGGGTGAAAATGATTCATATCCAGTGATTATTAGCTCTTCCCTGAAGCCTGAGGAGGAAGAGGCGCTTATTTCAGTGCTCAGGAGCCATAAAACAGCTCTTGGGTGGATCATTGGTGATTTAAAGGGGATTAGTCCAACCAAGTGTATGCACAAAATCCTTCTTGAAGATGATGCTAAACCAGTTTTGCAACCACAAAAGAGACTCAATCCAACTATGAAAGAGGTGGTCCAAAAAGAGGTAATGAAACTATGAGAAGCAGGTATTATTTACCCTATTTCTGACATCCCTTGGGTAAGTCCTGTGCAGGTAGTTCCAAAGAAAGGAGGGATGACAGTGTTCAAGAATGAAAAGAATGAGCTTATTCCTACAAGAACAGTCACAGGATAGAGGATGTGCATAGATTACAGGAGGCTCAATACTGCCACAAAAAAGGATCATTTCTCCCTGCCTTACATTGATCAGATGCTTGAGAGGTTAGTTGGTCATGCCTTTTATTGTTTTCTAGATGGATATTCTGGATATAATCAAATTACAGTGGATCCTCAAGATCAAGAGAAGACAGCATTCACATGCCCGTTTAGAGTACTTGCTTACAGAAGAATGTCATTTGGACTTTGTAATGCTCCAGCAACTTTTCAGAGGTGTATGCTTTCAATTTTTTCTGATATGGTTGAAAAATTCATTGAGATATTTATGGATGATTTTTCTGTCTTTGGTAATTCTTTTGAATCCTGCCTTAAGCATTTATCTCTGGTCTTGAAACGGTGTCAAGAATCAAATCTTGTTTTGAATTAGGAAAAATGTCATTTTATGGTTATAGAAGGTATTGTTCTTGGACACCGGATTTCAAGTAAGGGGATTGAGGTTGATAGAGCAAAGGTTGAGGTAATTAAAAAATTACCACCTCCAGCTAATGTTAATGTAGTCAGGAGTTTCTTGGGTCATGCAGGATTTTATAGAAGATTTATAAAGGACTTTTCAAAAATTGCTAAACCATTGAGAAACTTATTAGTTGTTGATGTTCCTTTTGTGTTTGATGCTGAGTGCCTACATGCTTTTGAAACTCTGAAAGCAAACCTTACCTCTACTCCCATTATAGCTCCTCCTGACTAGAATTTACCATTTGAATTGATGTGTGATGCTAGTGATTTTTCTATAGGAGCTGTTTTAGGACAGAGGCATGGCAAGCTTATACATGTCATTTACTATACTAGTCGTGTGTTAAATGATGCCCAAAGGAATTACACAAGTACAGAAAAAAGAGTTATTAGCCATTGTGTATGCTATTGATAAGTTTAGGTCCTATTTAATTGGTTCTAAGGTTATTGTTTATGCTGATCATGCTGCCTTGAAGTACCTTCTAACCAAACAGGATTCTAAACCAAGATTAATCAGATGGGTGTTACTCCTTCAGGAGTTTGATATTGAGATAAAAGACAGGAAAGGGTCAGAAAATCAAGTGGCTGACTGACGTGGCAGAAATTAGCGAGTTAATAAATTTTTATAAGAGATACGTTGCAAGTACAGTTCTTAACCAACCGAAAATCCACTTATCAATTTAGAAGGGTTGTCACAAAATTAAAATTAAAATCAAAATACTGGGAGTATGAATCCCAAGTCGTCTCCCAACGAGTTGCAGAAAGATGTGCTATTTTATTAATCAGATGTTTTCAAAAATGGTTTGAGTTGATAAACAAGAAATTAAATTAGAGAATTTATGTAATTCTAAATAGAAGCCTTGACTGGGAGTAGATTAGTTGGAAGCCCTATTCTTGTTGGAGTACCCTCAACATTAATTGATAATTGAAAGTTGCTCTACTTAGTTACCCTTTACTAGGTAGAGGGAAGTCAAGCAAGTTGGAAAGCTGTTTCTAGTCACAAGTCCTAATCCTCTCCCTTGGGAAGGACTAGTGTCAATAACTAGAGGGCGATCCAACAATAAACCTAATTACAATTTTTCTCTTGAGTAATCCAACTCGAGGGTTCCTTTCAATCATCCCCCAATCAAGTTATGGAACTACTCGCTCATTATGAATGTAAAATTCACAGAATAAGGAAGGGAAATACTAAAAGATATAATAAATAATAATCAAAAGGATCAATTGAAATGAAAATAATTCTTGTATAATTAAATTCTAGAAATAATCCAAGAGTAACTCTGAGCAAATAAGGAACATGAAAGAGTAAGTGACAAGTAAGGAAACAAACTAGAATGACGAAGTCTTGACGGAGGTAATAACTCTTCTCAATGTTCCAATCCAAAAAGCAATAAAATCAAATCCTAAGAACTATGAATGTGTAGAGTGAAAACCTAGAGGAGAGGTAAAATCAGATCTAAAACTAAAAATTATGTGGAATGAATGTTCTCTTTTTGTCTCTGCATGTTCCCTGGCTCTAATGTGCTTTTCTGGGCCGAAAACTGGGTCAAAACAGGGCCCAAAATCGCCCCCAGCGAATTCTGCAGATCGCGCATGTCATGCGATCGCGTCATCCAGGCGTTCGCGTCATCCAGCGTTTTGCCTAGCCACGCGTGCGCGTCGTCCATGCCTTCGCGTCACTGGTGCAGTTTCCAATCCACGCGGTCGCGTGAGCCATGCGTCCGCATCACTGTAATTTCCTCTATATCACGCGGTCGCGTGAGCCATGCGCCCGCGTCACTTATCGCTGGTCATCTCCTTAATTTCTTGTGTTCCTTCCATTTTTGCATGCTTCCTTTCCAATCTCCAAGTCATTCGTGCCCTATAGAGCCTAAAATACTTAACACACAGATTAAGGCATCGAATGGAATAAAGGAGAATTAAAATACAAAATTAAAAGTCTCTAGGAAGCAAGTTTTCAACCATAAAGTATTTTTAGGAAGGAATTATAAATGCATGCTTATTTAATGAATAAGTGGGTAAAGATTTGATAAAACCACACAATTAAACACAATATAAATCATAAAATAATGGTTTATCACTGACCACCTCTCCAGAATTGAGTCTGAAGAAGGAGTACAACCACCCACAGCTATGACTGAGACATTTTCGGATGAGCAACTGTTCCTCATTTAGCAAGCTCCATAGTTTGCGGACATTACAAACTACAAGGCCATGAATTTTATCTCAAAGGAGTACAGTAGACAACAAGTGAAGAAGCTACTGACTGATGTAAAGTACTACATTTGGGATGAACCGTACCTATTTAAAAGATGTTCAGATGGTATAATCCGGAGATGTGTTCTAAATGAAGAAACACAGCAGATTCTTTGGCACTATCATGGTTCTGATTATGGAGGCTATTTTGGTGGTGAAAGGACAGCTAAAAAGGTCCTTCAGAGCGGGTTTTACTGGCTGACTCTCTTCAGAGATTCAAGAGCCTTTGTGAAGAGCTGTGACACGTGTGAAAGAGCCAAGAATCTCCCTGCCAACCATGAGATGTCACAGCAGGGGATTCTTAAAGTTGAATTATTTGATGTGTGGGGTATTGATTTCATGGGACCTTTTCCACCCTCATATTCCAACACCTATATTATAGTGGCAGTTGATTATGTGTCCAAGTGGGTGGAAACTGTGACTCTGCCCACCAATGATGCCAAAGTGGTGATAAGCTTTCTTCAGAGATACATTTTCAGCCGGTTTGGTGTCCCAAGGACACTCATTAGTGATGGTGGAAGTCACTTCTGTAACAGACAGCTGGACTCACTTCTGCAGAGATATGAAGTCCGTCATAAAGTGGCAACCCCCTATCACCCTCAGACAAGTGGACAGGTTGAGGTTTCCAACAGGGAACTCAAAAAGATTCTAGAGAAGACCGTCAGTGTCTCAAGAAAGGACTGGTCTAGGAAGCTTGACGACGCTCTCTGGACTTACCAGACAGCT
The DNA here is from genome assembly GCF_003086295.3 of Arachis hypogaea. NCBI lineage: Eukaryota > Viridiplantae > Streptophyta > Magnoliopsida > Fabales > Fabaceae > Arachis > Arachis hypogaea. Next base: position 107,773,981 of record NC_092052.1, on the reverse strand, counting down.
TACAGGACTCCTATTGGCATGTCCTTTTATCAGCTGGTCTATGGTAAAGCCTGTCACTTGCTAGTTGAGCTGGAGCATAAAGCTTACTGGGTAATCAAGTATCTGAATCTTGATGCTCAGGCTGCCGGAATTAAGAGAATGCTTCAGTTGAATGAGCTGGATGAGTTCAGATATTCAGCCTATGAGAATGCCAAGCTCTATAAGGAGAGAACCAAGTTGTGGCATGACAAGAAGATTGTCATCAGAGTCTTTGAGCCAAGTCAGAGGGTGCTTCTGTATAATTCATGGCTCAAACTCTTTTCTGGGAAGCTAAAATCCTGGTGGTCAGGACCATTTGTAGTTACCAGAGCTTCACCATATGGTCCTGTAGAGATTCAGGAAGAGAATTCTGACAGAAAATTTACAGTGAATGGCCAGAGGTTGAAGCACTATCTTAGAGGCGAGATTAATCACCAGAGGTCCACTCATCTGCTGAATTAGCAGAACTGACCGTCAAGCTAGTAACGTTAAAGAAGCGCTTGTCGGGAGGCAACCCAATAATTTCGTATCCTTAGTCTATTTTCTGTAGTAGTGTTCTTTTTTATTTATTTATTTGATTTTTATTGAGTTTTATTGTTTTTCCTCTGTTTTACGTGTATTTTGATCATGCAGAAATTTTAGAATAGGAACCAGACACTTAGAATAATTTTTGCCCACTCTGGAGAAGGTTGATTCGGCCAGGTCCACGCTGAACTTGGGATTTCCAAGCCCGGCACCGAATAGTGCGTGCAACAGAGGAATTGGTCTCTGCCAGGTCCACGCTGAACTTGGAAAATCCCAAGTTCAACGTGGTAAACGATGTAAACAGCGTGCAATTGATGGAAGGCCCATGCTGAACTTGGAAAACCCCATGTTCAGCATGGAGAACGACGTGAAAGTAGTGTAAAAGTGAGCCAAGAGTCCACGCTGAACTTGGAAATTCCCAAGTTTAGCATGGAGAACGACGTAAATAAGGTGCAAATTTAAGAAGAATCAACGCCAAACTTACTCCTCTCAAGTTCAGCGTGGGAAATTATATCAAAAAAAGGGGGGGAATTGGCACTGAACTTGGTGTACACCAAGTTCAGCATGGAGATTGCATATCACATGCGAAGCAGGTGACGCTGAATTTACCTTTCTTCAAGTTCAGCGTGGATTCAGTCAATATGGCGTATAATCATTCGAATCCCCAACAAATCCTCCTCAGATCCCCTCCATCTTGGTCCCCACATCAGTTAAAGCCCTTCCCTGATTCCCTCCCCTTTTTCATTCCTTCCCATATATTCCAACCCATCCCTGCAACACTATTCCTTCCCAATAAAACCAACCTGTGAAGCTCTTTTCCTCCTTCCCAACACACTACCTCCTGAAACCTTCCTTCCACTACCCTCCCCCAATATATTCTTCCCCTTCCCAAGAACCCGTGACCCCTTCATATGTCCCACCCTTCACCAACCCCCACTCCCTATATAAACCACCACCATCCCTTTCACAACACATACAAATACTCAACACCTAGTCCCAACACACACATTTATACAACTTGCATTCTCCCTTCCTGTTTCAATACATTCCCCGTTCCAGTACCCCCTTCTTCCCCTTCAAGCCACACACGTCTAGCCTTTACCCTCCCTCCATTCCTACATATCCTTCATACCTTCCCCTTAACCGAGCTTCACAAACTTCTGCACTCTTCTACCACAACCCTCCAACACTCTTCGTCCCTATTCCCCCCTCCTCCCTCTCTCTCCTCCTATATTTTTCTTGTTACTTTTATTTTTTTCAGTATAATTCCAAAAAAATTTTATTTTTAGCATTGATTTTTATTTTATTCTGTTTCAATTTCTGCACCTCTTTCTTCTCCCCCTTTGTATTTTTTTATTTTTTTCGGGGACGAGCAATAGTTTTAAGTTTGATGTTGCCGTTCTACTATTTATTTGGTTTATTTCTATGGCACCAAAGACCACCCAACCTTCCAAGAAGAGAAAAGGAAAGGAACCGGTCACTGATTCTCATGACTCAAGATTCTTCTGCTCTAAACTGCATGAAGAGCACTTTTATGATGTCATTGGTAAGAGGCCGGTTCTACTGGAGGTACAGTTTAAGCTCCAACCGAACGAATTTCTGGAAATTCCGTGTGAGATTCAGAGAAGAGGATGGCAACTTCTGTGCAATTCGCACCCATATGCAAGACAGTTAATGGTTCAAGAATTCTATGGGAACCTGTGGATTACCTATAAGGATGTGTCTGGAGTCAATGCAAGGGACCACAAAATCTTTGTAAGGGGAAGAGTCATTGATTTCAGCCCAAAGACCATCAAACAGACCGTCCAGATACTACAGACTATGCCCTCACTTCGATCTTACAGTGAGAGGGTGGAAAGGGATCAGCAACTAGAGTGAGTAATTGCTAACATTTGCATTCCAGACACTCAGTGGAAAAGGGGAGCAGAAGGGAAACCCAGCCATATCAGAGCAGGTGACCTGACTTCTTTGGCTAGAGGATGGCACCATTTTATTTGCCGGTCTATCATGCCCACAACCAACCGGTCCGAGTGTACTGTGGACAAGCCATCATGATTCACTGTATTCTGTTGGGAGAGCCATTCAAGGTGGCGGATGTTATTGTTGATCAATTTTACCACATCGCCACCAACACCAAGGACAATGCCAGGTTGGGCTTCCCACATCTCATCTTCCACCTCTGTGAGGCTGCTAGAGTGAAGATAGAGAATGACTTCCCTATCCCAACTGAGAAGCCCATCACAAAAAAATAGCTGGAACAGACAAGGGAACATCGGAGGCTCCCCAGAGAACAGGCTAAAGAAGGAGCTGAGGAGGAGCAGCCACTGCCTCAGGAATAATACTTCCCACCACAAGAGTATTGGCAGCAGCTTGCATCCTCCATGGAGCAAATGAGGGTCACTAATGACAGCCGCTAGCAACAGTACATGGCATCTGTAGAGGAGATGAGAGCCCCATAGAACAGCCGATGGGAGCATCTCTGTACAACCCTTGATAAGATGAGAGCTGATCAGCGCTCTCAGCGGCAGGAGATTTAGCAGCTGAGGCAGGATTACAGCCACCTAAGAGGACCTTACGGAGCTCAGCCTGAGGAGAGAGATCCCACCAGGGAGATTGAGGTGGCTCAGTTCCTTTTCATTTTTCTTATTTTATTTTGGCATTTTTTTATGATTAGATTCCTATTTTTTGCTATTTTTTATTATTGCATGATCAATTATTATTTTAATTCCTAGGTTCTAGTTTAAATTACTATTTATTTTGTTATTTGAATTTTTTATGAAGTGTGTCTCATGTATTGCTCACTGAGCTTGAAATCAAAAGAAAAGAAAGAAGAAAAAGATGTAATGCATGAGTGGAAGAGTTTATGAAAGAAAGTAGTCTCATTTAATCAAACATGGTGGTGTTCTCTGTGATTCTGAATGCATGACATGAATCGTGTATGTTTGAATTTAAATCAAAGAATGTTGATGTATAAGGAAAAGGAATTTAGAGAACTATTATGAATTTTCTGAAATTTGTGAAAGTTGATCCTTGAAGCAAAAGAAACAACAAAGGAAGAATAAAAAACAAGGTCCAAGGCTCTGAGCATCAATGACTAGGGAGGTCAAACATGATTAAAAGCTCAAAGAGTTGTTTCCCTAGTCATATGCTTGTGGTGTTCTTGTGTCAAGTAATCCTTGAGACAGAACATTTAGAGTCGAGATCAAATGCATTTAGCAGAGTATGCCAAAGGCTTTGAGCACTACTGTCTGAGAGTAGCTGAAGAAAAAAAATCAGAACTTAAGAGAGTTTCCCAATTAAGTGCTTGTGGTTTTCTTATGTCCACCAACCCTTGAGACAGAACATTTAAAGTCACGGCTAGGCTCTAGGTGCAAAGCACCAATTACTTGAGAATTAAAGGATATCTGTTGTGTTCAAGGATTAAACTGAAGTATAAAGATCAGAGAATTCATAATATGATCCGAATTCTAATTTCGAATGACAGTGACATTCCTCTGATTCAAAGGAGAGTGAGTTGCTAGAACTGTTCAGAATTACAAGAGATAAACCCCACTTCAAGAAGAGACATGAACATAACTGAACTCTCACCTCTTACGTAAATTCACATCCTAATCATGTACTAATTTTGGTTGGTTGAGGACAAGCAACAATTCAAGTTTGGTGTTGTGATACGTGAGCATCTTCTCTATCTTTTCCTAGTGAATTTGCACTTGAATTGCTAAGTTAACTCAAAATTTAATATATTTTAGCCACTATGAATGCTACTTTGAGTTGTGTGCAGTTCTGTTTATTTCAGGTAACAGTTTGGACAAATTTCACAAAGTTTAAGTCAAGACCAGAGAATGGAGAGAGTGAAGAATGTATGCTGCCTCCTCCACGCTGAACTTTAAGTTATTCAAGTTCAGTGCCAGCATCAACACCTCCCAGGGAATAGACGCATGACCTCCACGCTGAACTTGACAATGGTCAAGTTCAGCGCCAACATGAAAAGCTCCAAAGGACTTCGCTCTACCTCCTCCACACTGAACTTGGCTCCTTCCAAGTTCAGCACCAGCTGAAGACTCCAAAGGAAGTTACACGCACCACTACACGCTGAACTTGGGTTAATCCAAGTTCAGCGTGAACTCAAGAAAAGCAAAAGAGTAGCCACTGCCTCCTCCACACTGAACTTGGAAATTTCCAAGTTCAGCATGGACCTTAATGAGCCCAATGGTCCCCACTCGTCCCAGAATGCATTACACGTGAAGCTTTGCAAATTTTTATTTAACTTTTATGTTTAAAATTAGGAAAAGATATTATTTAGTTTTTAGAAAATTTAATTTACATTAATTAGGATTAGATATAAAAGGAAAAAGAATCAGCCCTTCGGGTTTCTCTCTTCTTTTCTACCTTATTCCGCAATTTAGAGTCTTTTACGAATCCTAGTTTTTCCTCTGAACCATGAGCAATTAAACCTCCACTGTTAAGGTTAGGAGCTCTGTCTATTGTATGGATTAATACTATTATTTTTCTATTTTAATTCATGTACTGATTTATAATTCAAGAATTACTTTCGTTCTTTATTTTATGAATTTGGGTGGAACGAAAGTATGACCCTTGTTCTAATTGAGTTCTTGTATAACTTGGAAAAGCTCTTTACTTGAACAACAGCTTGAAAATAATTTCTCCTAATTTTCTAATTATATGGACTTAACGGGATACGTGACATATAATCCTCTTATATTTGGGTAATTAGAATTTTTGTGGCATATAAAACCAGAATTGAACTTCACCCTCTTATTGGAATTAAGTGACCAAGGAATTGGCGGTTGATGAATTTTAGAGGAGACTAAAAAAGTCTAAGGAATTAGGATTTAGTCACATATAGTTTGTCATGAATTAAATCTTGCATGATTAAAATAGTTAATAAGAAAGGTCAATCCGAAAAATACATAACTCTGAAGCCTTAACTGTTTCTCTATATAATATTCACTACTTGTTTACTACTTGCTTTTCTGATTCTCTGATTTACTGTTTAATGCAATTGAACTTTCACAACACCATTTTCTGTTTGTCTGACTAAGCCAATCACTTAACCATTGTTGCTTGATCCAACAATCCTCGTGGGATCGACCCTCACTTACCTGAGGTATTACTTGGAACGACCCGGTGCACTTGCCGGTTAGTTTGTGGATTTAAATTCCGTACCAGTCAATGAGCTAAACCGACTAAATCGGGCCTACATTGGGCCCAAGGCCCAACCCATATAAGCCTTCCCCCACACTTGCAGCCACAAACACTTCTGATTTCATTGAGAAAAGGGGGATTCCATGGTGAGAGAGGGAAGGAAAGAATATAACCTATGTCACTATTCACTCCAATGTTCAATCGCCCATAACTTTCAATCTGTAGCTCCAATCGTCGAACCATTTACAGCCACGCATTCATCTTGTCGAGCTCTTTAATTCTATCTAAACAAAGTGGTAGGTATCTCTGAATTTTGTATCCATTTTTCCATCCCTTTTATTTGCGCGAATTTGGTTTGGGTATTTAGAGATTTTGATGATTTTGGTAATTTAGGTGTAATCTAGCATTGGATAATTGTTATGTTTTATCCCAATCATCAATGGTTAAGGTAAGAAAACTCTAAATCCTTGTAGTTTATCCAATTTTGTGAATCCTAGTGTTAATTATGGTGAATTATATGGATTAGATTGAACTTGTGTTGGATTGGCAAATTGGAGCTTGTGGGAATTGATTGGAGTCTTGGAAGCTTAAATTGTGGAATTTTGAGCTTAGAAAAAATCAGCCAAGGTATGATTTTACTTTTCTTTAGCTAATATGTAATGCTATATGAAATTTGGGCTAGTTGCCCTTAAGATAGGTTGAACTGTATGCATTGATTATTTGAGTAAAGACTTGATTTAGTGTGTGGATAAAATGTGATGGATGATGAGTTGATATTGTGGAATGAATATAAATTATTGATGTTGATAATGATTGAGGATAATATTTGAATTACGTGAATTGTTAATGTTTAATTATTATTGGTGACATATGTTGAGTTTGGTAGAACATTATGCATGGAATTGTTGAATAATCAAAGGGTTTGGATGTTGATATATTTATAGAATGATTGAGAGGTATGGAAAAGTTGTTAGAGGTCATTGGTATTCAAAATTGTAGTGGTTTGTTTGATTTTGGATTGAAGATTTTGAAAAACTAAAGGTTTTGAACTTTTGATAAAAACTGAATTTTTGACCAACTTCGGCGGGGCATAACTTGGCTTTCAGACCTCCAAATCTTGAGAAACTTATTTTGAATGAAAATTGGGTCTGTGAAGTTTATAACATTCAAAAAACAGAATGAAAATTATTTTTAACAAAAAAAAGTTATGCATATTGGAAGTTTGGTATGAAAAACTGGTTTTCTACAACTTAACAGCTGTTTGATGGAAATTACATTCATGGGCATTGATGACAAGTAATCTTAGCCTAGTTTCACTAGCCTTTTTCTTTTATTTTCAATTGATTTATGCACTTTCTTGAGTCATAAGCAAGCCAATTGGGTAGATTTCCATGTTTCCTTTGATTCAATCAACCATGTATGAATTCATGCACTTTCATGAGATTTTATGCTATAATTGTCATATATTATGAAAGAAATACAATCTCATGATTTGGAGCATAGCTTTGATGTGTTTGATTAATTGATGATAGGTGAAGAAAGCCTGGAGAAAGGTTGAAGCAAGAAGGAATGGCTAGGAGTAAGAGAGAACAAAAAGTTTGAGCAAAAGTTTGCCTCAAACTTTATCTCAAACTTTTTGGCAAACGTTGGCATCACAAAATCAACACCCTGGAGGACAAAAGCTTGCGCCAACGTTTGCCTCAAACTTTTTGGCAAACGTTGGCGCCATCAGCAACACACCCTGGAGAGAAAAAGTTTGCACCAACGTTTGCCTCAAACTTTTTGGCAAACGTTGGCGCCACATATATGCACTAGGGGGCCAACGTTTGAGCAAAAGTTTGACCCCAAACTTTGGCTCAAACGTTGGTAGCAGCAAGAATGGGGCAGCTGGTGTAAAAAGTTTGAGTAAAAGTTTGCCTCAAACTTTTACTCAAACTTTTACTCAAGCTTTTAAGATTCACAACCCGGTGCACTTGCCGGTGAGTTTTGTGTTGGATCGTTTTCCGCACATCAAGTTTTTGGCGCCGTTGCCGGGGATTGATTAGATTGACAATGATTAAGTGAGGTGGTAATCTAGATTAAGCATTTTCTTTTTTTTTTGGACTAACCCACTAACTGTTTGAAGTTTTGTCTCAACTGACTACACTCAATTTTCAAGAGTACCACTGTGTGTTCCGTTTGTTGATTTATATGTCACAGGAAAGAAGAGAGGCCAGAGGGAAGGATATCATTGAAGAAGGAGTTTCTGAAAAAGAAGAACACCACAACATGAAGCCGCAACTCATTACACTAATCAAGAACAATTGTTCCTATGGTGGAAATCCATTGGAGGATCCTAAACAGCACCTATCCATTTTTCTGAGGACTTGTGGTGCTGTCAATCTCGATAGTATAAATCATGATACCTATAAGCTCTTGTTATTTCCTTTCTCACTAAAGGATGAAGCGGCACAATGGCTTGAAACCTTTCCCCAAGGAAGTATCACTAGTTGGGATGATTTGGTTGCCAAGTTTCTAGCCAAATTCTCCTCATCCCAACAAAACATCAAGATGAAAGAGGGAATACATCCATTCATACAAGGAGAGGAAGAACCATTGTTCAAAGCATGGGAAAGATACAAGAAAGCAAGTGACAAAGTGGGTTTCCAAGCGTTCTATGAAGGATTAACCCCAGAAACAAGAAGAGCGGTGGATTGCTTCTCAGATGGCCTACTCAACGCAACAGCAACCAGCCAAGGAACTGCAGAGTTCAATGACAAAAGAGCCAATAACCAACACTCATTTGAGACACCACAGAATGCAATTTCAGAAAAGGAAGTAATGAATCTTGAAGGAGTGAGGGCAATCATGAATCAAAACAAACAGCTATACCAGCAAACTCAGCAACAATTGGAGTCAATAGCTAGACAAATTGATTTTCTACATTCTGCCACAGTGAATACACAATTTCCACCATGGAAGCCACATTTTTATCTAAGAATGAGGGAATCTCAACATCAGGAACAAAGGGACTTCAACTACAATAACCCCAATTTCCCAAACTTGCAAAAACCACACTACCCATCCTTCCAACCTCAGATACCTCACAACCAACAAATTTCACAACACTCTCATAGGATCACCAATTTGGAGATCTTAATAGAGAAAATGATGGAGCACCAAGAGGAGATAACACAGAACCAGGAAACCTCACTCAGAAGAATTGAGAGGCAAATGCAACAACTGGATAAGAACCTCGCAGAAATGGGTGAGAAGAGGGCTGAAGGAAAAGAATCACTCATCCAGGATGAGCATCACAGAGCCAAGCCTCACTTAGGAGGAAACCAAAGGCAACAGAAGCCTCAACTTCCATGATCAGAGGATGAAGGATGTCAAGCTAATGACAATAAAAGAGCGCTTGTTGGGAGGCAACCCAACCGGAGGTAACTTTCTTTTCATAACTATTTCAATAAAAAGGTTAATTAGTTTTATCTATATTGCGAGAAGCTAAGTTTGGTGTTGCACACCAAACCAATCTAAGGGAGAATGAAGGATTCTAAGTTTGGTGTTCCACCAATATTTCATTCTCATCTTCTGCATCATGCTAGCCTCAAGCATTTAGATAAACTAGTTAACTATTTTGCGGTCTCCTAGTTTTCAGTTTTACTACTTTTAGCAAAGAAAAAGAGTTTCACATCTGGATAGTCTGATGAACAAGAACCATTGGCAAGGTACTAAGTTTGGTGTTCCCACACCAAAGTAAGTACAAAAGCCCATAAATAAATCATGCATGCTAATCATTGTTTCTAAGTGCTTGGGGAACAAGCAACTTTCAATATCATTGCAGAGGTCCATACAAGTTTTTGGAAGGATTAAGCATCATCAACCAAAGAGATGAAAGAGGAATGTGTGGTTCAGTGATGATGATGATGAGGAGTAAAGCAAGTGAACTCCAAAAGGTTGTATTGTTAAGTGATTATCTTACATCAAACACTGCTATGATTGAGAGTGGTTTTGTTTCCCTTATTATCTGTCTGTTTAGTATAGTTTTTTTTTTCTAAAAATCAATAAGCAAGATGCTTGATCATTTACAACATCATACTCTCCAAAACTTGTTTGCACTCAATTTTTCAAAAAATGCATCACATGAAAGTTCTTTGAAAAGAAGGATTAAGGAATTAAACAATTTTGAGGCAAGCAAAAGATTAGGAGAAGTGGTGGTTCTAGTTGTATAATTATGTATTGAGGTTGCATGCTTATGAAAACTTGCATGGGAGCTCATAGGCGGAACATAGAGTTCAAAGAAGTGTTGTGGAGATTCTCAAAAATTTATTGATCCGAGAAGCAGGAAACAAAACAAAAGAAAATAAAGAAAATACAAAAACAAAAAGAACATGGCCCAAGGCTCTGAGCATCAATTACTAGGCAGAAAAGAAGAAAGAACCAAGAACTCAAAGAGTTATTATCCTAGTAAATGCTTGTGGTCGAAGTGTGTCAAAGAGAGAGGCTTGAGCAAGTAAATACTAAGGGGTGCTTTAACACCTAATACCTTAAAACCAACTGGTTTAGGAGTATTGATTGAAAGCTTATCTAAAAAGCCGCTTTGAGACATGACACTTAGAGTCAAGGCCAAAACACAAGAATCATAAGCTGCTTCAAGGTGATTACCTATAGAGAGATCTCCATGATATTATTTGGATGAAAGTTCTAAGACCCAAGACTCCCAAGATGTAGGGACTAGTAAGCACTGAAGCCCTTGCATGAGCATATAATTTAGAGTTCACCCCACTGTCACTTGATCACTTCACTCACAGGATAGTACATGTAATTTTTCAAATCCATTCTGATTGAAAGAACCTTTGAGCATAATTCCTTTCTTGCTTGGGGACAAGCAAGCTTTAAGTTTGGTGTTCTGATGACAAGTCATCTTAGCCTAGTTTCACTAGCCTTTTTCTTTTATTTTCAATTGATTTATGCACTTTCTTGAGTCATAAGCAAGCCAATTGGGTAGATTTCCATGATTCCTTTGATTCAATCAACCATGTATGAATTCATGCACTTTCATGAGATTTTATGCTATAATTGTCATATATTATGAAAGAAACACAATCTCATGATTTGGAGCATAGCTTTGATGTGTTTGATTGATTGATGATAGGTGAAGAAAGCCTGGAGAAAGGTTAAAGCAAGAAGGAATGGCTAGGAGCAAGAGAGAACAAAAGGTTTGAGCAAAAGTTTGCCTCAAACTTTAGCTCAAACTTTTAGGAGAAAAGCTTGAGCCAACATTTGCCTCAAACTTTTTGGCAAACGTTGGCATCACAAAATCAACACCCTGGAGGACACGTTTTGGCAAACGTTGGCGCCATCAGCAACACACCCTGGAGAGAAAAAGTTTGCACCAACGTTTGCCTCAAACTTTTTGGCAAACATTGGCGCCACATATATGCACTAGGGGGCCAACGTTTGAGCAAAAGTTTGACCCCAAACTTTGGCTCAAACGTTGGTAGCAGCAAGAATGGGGCAGCTGGTGTAAAAAGTTTGAGTAAAAGTTTGCCTCAAACTTTTACTCAAGCTTTTAAGATTCACAACCCGGTGCACTTGCCGGTGAGTTTTGTGTCGGATCGTTTTCCGCACATCAGGCATGCGGGGATTGTCATGCATACGCGAGACTTTGGCACTATCCATATTCTCGCGTACGCGTAGGGCATGCGTACACGAGAATAGCGAATTTTGAATGTTTGCGTACATGGCAGTGTTTTTTCGTACGCAAGCCAACTCCTCTGCTCCAGCTAGCGTACGCGACTTTGGCAAACTTTTTGACCTCATGCGTATGCGGGTGGAATGCATACGCATGACCACCCTATTTTGTAAAAGTTGTATTTTTGAGTTTTTAACTTATCCTCTAGCTTTTCAATCCTCTCTAACTACCATTTGAGATACCCTAGCTAGTGTTTAGGCTTTTGGGACGACCGTGAGTGTACTAGTAAAATAAAAAAGGTAGTTTTTGTTTTGTATTTAGAGCCGGTGACTTAGTGTTACAGAGTACTGTGGGTAGATTAACTAGAGTGATTCTGTAGAGTGTACTGAGTAAATTAAAGAGAACATATCGGAGTATAGTGGAGATAAGTTTGAAGAGCTATATTTTAACTATAAATACAAATTGGGCATGATTTGATTATAAAGGTGACTGTTTCATCTTGAGCACTCTTTCTCGAAAATGCGAGCCCGGAGAGATGGTGGAAGGTGAGGATCCCCTTCTTTGTTCCTCCTAGTATTGTCAAATTGCCTCCAACGAGATGGTGAGAGGTTATGATCCCCTCCTTTGTTCCTCTTAGACATATGAGGACGTACCTCCTGGGTAGACGTAAGGGTTGTGGTTCGCCCCCACTTGCTCTAAGTTGAGATGATTTTGAGCTTCCTGGGTAGATATAGTGGTCGCCTCACTTGCTCCAGGTTGGTATCTATGATTGATCTTAGTCTCCTTGGGCAAACGTAGTGACTCGCCCCCACTAGTTCCAGATTGAGATTTGAGATTCCCTTGACCGGGCCTGGGCGGTGAATGATTGAATATTTATATATGCATATACTTTTGAGCTTTGCGCCACTGTAACTATCCAGGGTTTGCTACCGAACATGTCGGGTTTGACTAGATAACCAACAGATGATATCATTAGCCATAAGGTAGACATGCATCATGTGCATTTGTTTGATTTCTTTGAGTATGCATGTTTTAGCTTGCCTATTTGATTATCTCTATTTATATGCTACATGACTTAAATTGTGTATCTGTTCTATTAAATGTATATTACTTGTATTCTTTGTCTGTGTTTGACCTTGAGAGATCCCTCAGGCAGTGAAGCAGAGCTGAGGGTTATTCCAAAATGGTGATTGAGAGATTTACAGAGAACTGAAATTGAAGAGATAGATTAGAATCCCTAAGTAGAGTTACCATATTTCTGGTTTAGTGAAAACTCTAGGTTTTGATCTAAGTTGTAGAAGTTTAGAATTTCCTTCGGCTTCACGGAGCCTTATATCTTATCTATAGGGCACTGTTACCATGCTGAGAACCTTCGGTTCTCATTCCATATATGTTGTTGTTTTTCAGATGCATGACATGAGGTACCTTGCTGAGCGTGCTGGAAACTCTATGGGAGTGAAGATCTACACTTTGGGCTTTTTATATTATATATTTAGTTATATATATGTACTTTATCCGATTTTGTATAAAAACATGTTTTGTCCCTCTTAGAGGTTAACTTTGGAGAACTAGAATTTGTATTTGTCTTTTGGTTTATATTTTAGGTTGTATATATTCTAGTTGGCCTTTGCTTCGCAGGTCGAGTCTAAAGCTCTATTATGTAACTAACTTTTGAAATTCTATTTATGTGTACATCTCTTTGGTTTTTCTGTATAAGCCTTCTATCTTTAACGCGTTTTGAGTGTGATGCGTTGTCAATTTTACTTTGTTCATCTTTTCTTTCAAGGCTCCTAGTTAAACTATTCTTCATATACATCTACGTACATATTTTTGCTTTTAGAGGTCATGGCGCCTCACCACCTTTGATTTACGAGCTAAGCGTAAAGTTCTGTGTGGTAGGGTGTTACAACATAGCACTGACAGACATGAAGGGAAACATAATAAAAGCATACTACAAAAAACATTCAATTAAACATAAACGACTAAACACAAACTCAGAAATGAAAATGTAGCAGGACCTAACATCCTTTACAACCAAGTGTGGTTACAACTACACAACTTTAGCGTACATCACCTTCTCATCCCCAATTGCAACAGAAAACCTCAACAATGTTCCCTCCCTGAATATATGCATCTTTGCAAAAAAACTTCCAACCATTAGTAAAAAAAAGTTGTTGGTTCCTTTTATTGTTTCATCGCAATCCCATCCTCATTGGACTGAATTTACCCAACCTAACCAGTATGATCTCAGGCCTACTTGAAAATGCATTCTTAGCAAACATATTAGGAAGTATCTATGTTTACAAATAAAATATTAAAATTAATTAAGAATACAAAATAACTCTATGGACCAAAATAGAAGATATATAAATACAAAAATACAGATTAATGAAATAAAATTTTAAACAATAAACTTACAATATAGTTGTTTAAAATCTAGTTATCAGACAAATAGCTTGAGGTGAGAAATAAAATCTGAGGTGGTTTGAACACCACTTCTTGAGCCACATTGCATTGGGGTTGGCATGGGTATAAGATAGAATGAGTTATTATGAGTAATAGGAGGAGTGGTAGAAATATCACAGTCTCCACCAATATTTATAGCAATTATATCAGTGTATTCAAAGGAGACTATTACTGGATAGCTACCATTATTATTGCACACTGAAGAGGAAACAACAAGCTTATGGATAGGGCCATTACAACCAGTCATCATTTAATGAGTACCAAAATTTGGTTTTGGATGAGTAGAAGCGATGCTAGAGTCAGTTAAGAAGATTTCATATTTGGGTGTACTATGGTAACCACCATGAGAAGTATTAGTAGATATTGAGCCAAAAGACACAGGATATGAAAAGGAATTATAGTTCTCTCTCAATACAGAATCGGGTAGCTTTGGTAATCCATGGGATTGAGTATCACCATCAAAAATCATGCCAACTAAATTAATATGGCTTGTGAGGAGAGAGAACCCATTCACATCAACAGATGAAAGTTTCACATCAAGAAAAAACTTTACAAGAGGAGAAGAAAGTGTCTTAGTTGTCATTGCTGAATCCTTTACCTTAATAATTAAGAAAAGATCTTCCCCAATAAACAGTGCTTGTTTGGGTGCCATTAAGTTGATAAAAAAAAGATCTTTTTTCGACAAAAAAAGATCTTTTTTATTTTTTAATGTGTTTGATAAATTTCTAGTAGTAAAAGTAAAAACACTATAAAAATAAAAAAAATATCTTTTTTGAGAAGTTATAATTTATATCTTTTTTTAAAAGATCTTTTTTCTTTAAAAAATATATATTTTTTACGTAATAAATAAACAAAAAAGTACTTTTATATGGTTATACCCAAACATAATTGATAAATAAAAAGATATTTTTGCATGAGATATCCAAACATAAAATTACTTTTACTTTTCTATAAGATCTTTTAAAAAAAGATAACTTGAAAAAATATCTTTTCTTAGAAGCTCACCCAAACAATCCCTAAAAATTTCATCCATCCTCCATCTTTAAATCCATAAAATTGAATCAAAGTATCAAAACCAGCTATAATGTAAGCACACAAGTGACCCTTTCGAATCAATACCTTAACTTGGTTTTCATTAAGGTCAATAAAATACATCCTTTGATTCAATTGTTCCTTGTATTTTCCACAGAAAATTGATAAAATCTCAGACAGTATCTACAATTTAAATGAAGTGTAACTACTATGAGAAAAGTATATATTTTTCAATGATATATGAAAATAACAATATACTTTTTATAAATATAATTGAAATTGAGTTACACTAACCAAAAAAGGATCAATCTGGAGATGAAAAGTTTGGTTTTGATCAAAATCTTCAAGGATGTAAGAGTTCTTACTCATGTCTGTAGACAAAATTAAAGCAGTTAGAATGGTTATATGAAAAAAACACCATAAGCTGCACAAAAATAGGATGAAACTATAATAACATGAACAACATATTGATAAATAACTCACTTGGTTCGGAGTCCATATCTACTATTCTGCAAAGAGTACACTCCTACTTTGGGTGGAACAACAAAGAACTTGAACATATTTATAACCAAAAAAGAATCTAAATGAAGCCACCAAACATGATGAATGAGGAAAATAATAATGAAGAAAAAATAGGCAAATATGCATTGAGTTATAATGGGTTCAAGTTACATAAAGGCATGTCGAAATTCATGCAAAAAAAGGAGGTTATGCTAGGTAATCAATGACTTTTTTGAAGAACATGAACAACGAGTTCTAAAATTGGCACAATTCAAGTAAAACACACTACACTCTAAATTACTCACCTAAATCTTAATATTAGAATAACCATCCGCACACCTAGTGAATTGAACATTCGATATATCAATTATTCACATTATTTAATATTTTTATTGTCTACATATACTTTTTCAAAAAAAAATCTCAGGTAGATATTGACATACTGATGCCATCATAACTTTTGTAATTAATGCAACTGTTTGACAAAAGTTAACTTTATTGGAAAATGAGTTGAATTTAATTACTATTAATTTAATCTAATTTTATAATATCAAATAATCTAATCTAATATAATCTAATATTAAAAAAAGGATTCCTTAAATTTTTCTTTGTTCCAGTAATAAAATCGAGCTTACACTTTACAATAATAAAGAAATATAGAAATATAATTAGAAGAAAGGTACACGTATGAATAAAAGTAAAAAAATTGTACATTTAGTTAGTAGCCACATAAACCTGAAGATAGATTTGTCATACATATCAAACTGTCAGAGAACACATACTATTATATGAGGTTCTCTCCGTATCTGAGGTATAATGCTAATAATTTTAATGAATGTAGAGATAAGCATTTTTTTCTTTAAATAGAACTTATATATATATATATATATATATATATATATGAAAAGAAAAATACCACACATGTTCAATTATATGGCTTACAAAAAAATATAGAAACAGAACATACTCTATATGTCTATAGATAAATAAAATTTAGCCACATGAATTAAATAGTAATAATTGATTTTGTGAAGTAAATGTTTAAGATGAAAATAGAATAATGACATTTAGTTAGTAGAAACATAAAGCTGATGATAGATTTGCTATACATATCCAACCTTCAGAGAACGTATACCTTTAAATGAGGTTCAATTCATATCTGAGGTATAATACTAATGAGTGTAGAGATAAACTTTTTTGTCTTTAAATAGAACTTATATATATGAAAAGTAAAATATCACACATGTTCAACTATATGGATTACAAAAAAAATTACAAAAACAGAACCTATTTTATATGCCTATAGGTAAATAAAATTTAGCCACATGAACTGAATAGTAATAGTTAATTTTTTGAAGTAAATGTTCAATGATGAAAACATAATAATGACAACTACACCTGCAAACAACGGTCTAATAGTTGACATATATATTTGAAAGTTTATTTATACTAATTTAGTTTATCTGAATAAACATGAAATTCTTAATAAAACATTTCAATGTTCAAACTTTACAAAATTAATTACTATATACTAACTTTCCTTTGTTAATAATTGTGATGTACTATAAAAATAAGGCTTTTAGTTTTATTGCTACTATTTTTTTATATCGTAGTCTAAACCATATTGATTTTGTAGTTATAAGTCATATATTATATATTTACCTACTGATGAAAAAAGGAACTGTTAATCTAAAAACTATCATCAATTTAAATTTAAGGTATTTTAGATTCTGTTCTATGTTAACTACTAATAAAAGAAAGAAATCTTTAACTTAAAACATATAAATACACTAATAAAACATGTAATGTAGATATTATATCAAATAGAAACTAAAAACAAAATAAAAGATCACATCATAAAACTAATATTAATAGTAGGATAGATAATGTAGGCATAGCCTAATTATAACCCATCTTAATTAATAGCAGACGAAGGACAACACTTAAACATTAACTTGACTAAATAAAGAAACAACTACTAAGACACATGGCAAACAAACTAAACTTGATTATTGGACAAAAAATACTAAAATAAAACATAAGCTCTCCATGGCTTTTAAGATAATTAAAAAGACATTAGAGAACATTACATTGACCCACATAGATAACCGCATTGATACAGATTATATCCTAAATTAGTCAGCATGATCTTTGACAAAGTTGCAGTCAGAATCATGAGAGAGCTTTCCACATTTGGAAGAGGAATTAGTGGCAGTCTTTGAAAAAAATTCACCAATTTTTTAGCCATAACACCAGCTATAATGCCTCTCTTGGGAGTAACAAAGTCATCATTACCATCAAGAGAAATAATTTTGCATGACTAAGAACTGATCTCCTGAAATCAAGCAAAATATGATAATATGAGATTGAATAAACACATAATTATTATAAAGAAAAAAATAAAAAGTATGTAACCTTAGCATTATCAGTAGAATCCGTATGCAAACTCTGGAGTTTAGAATTTTCAATGGGAATGTTCTGTTGATTACATAATAATAAGGTAAAATTATAAGGACTAAGATTAATTATTTGGATAAATCGTGTATTGTTCATTTCATACATCAGATAGCTTGTACTTGACAACATAGTTGGATCTTCAGTCAACCTCAAAATAGATATCTTGTAAGGCTGGAGAGCATTGATATTATCGAGCTTGACATAAACCTTGAATAAGAACTTCTTACCTCTAAATGATTTTATCTTAGAGGAAAATTTATCTTTGTTATAACCCTATAATTGAGTAACACATACATAATGATCAAATAATCAAATAATTAAATACATGGAGAGATTAGCAACATATTGGCAAAAATTAATACATTTGCTATCTGTTTCAATCGAAGTTCAGAAGCAAAAATTTCAAGAAACTTGGAGGCTTCCTTATTATAAATAATAAATGAAGCAAAAATCATTTCATCAGATACTCTGAGGTGAATACTAACTGACATTTGGAAAGAATATATGATAATGATCTCCAAGAGAGAAAATTAGACTAATTAACTTGAATTGTATAATAACACATACCGAGGGACATGAGTATTAAGATAAATATCACATGAATAGCAATAGTATAAATTCTCATCCTCTTTAAGTGAATGAAAGCACATCTTACACTTCTTGTATCACCAACCTAATCTAGTATCGATAGACATTACTGTTCCAATAGTAACAAATATGCCACTCTAAAAATCATAAATTTGTGAGTAGAATCTTAGAGAATGTACATGATTTATAATTCTTAAAAATACATTACAAACTACTTATATAAAACCTCAGTGGTCTCCTTAAGTTCACAATTGGGCTTGTAAGGGGTATGGCTAATAAGATCTTGCTCGAGTGACATTGAAGCATCAGATGCAATTTGAGAAAGCTGGTTAGAAGTCTTGTCATTCTTCATAATAAATCTGTCAAAAAAAGTATATATTTTAACATAATGTCTAACAACTAATTATATTAATTATCCATTACAAAACTATGAAAAAAGCAAAATTTATACATATGTCTAAATTTCTTAACCTCTTGAAGGTCAGCATTAATGTTTAAGGTAGAGTTATAATTTGTATTAGATATGCCCATAGTTCCTATAAAAAATAAATGAATAAAATACAATGACACTAATATTTGAATAAAGAGTATTTATGTTACATTATTGGATAAATTAATATGTATGTTAACATGTATGAAGACCTAAATAAATGAATAATTTATATTTGAGGTAAAATAAATAGCATACCCTTGAAGATGTTAAACTTGGCAAACTGCAGGATGATTATAAATTCAGTAAAAGACTATTCCTCCATGTGTTTCACCAGTTTATTAGTAAAATCCTTCAACAAAGTACACCTTATTTTACCCTTAGATCTACATAAACCAACGGATATAGTGATGACAACTAATGAATAATTTGTAAATAATAATTCAAAAAAATCCATTTCAACTTAAATAAACAAAATTTATAAACATACTTCATATCATCAAACTCAATCACCATGTATATAGACTTTTTTCCATTTTTATGAACTCTATTATATCACCCTTTTTGGTTAACAATCCAACGACATTTGTATCGAAAAAACTCATAAGACCACGATGTTATAATCACATAACAAAAAATACAACAAATAATGATATTTGAGATGTACTTATCAAGTGAGATTGGTGATTATCATGATTAAGTATCATTTCATTTGAGACAAAGTGAAAAATATTATTAGAGAAGTTAATATCCTCTAATGAACGACATTGAGTTTTCCTCTTGAAGAAAACACAAAGAGCATGGGTTGTTGGCTTGTACTTTTGATTATTAAGTTCAAGTGAGAAATTAACTGTAGAGTACACTTTACCCTCAATTAAATTCTATTCAAAGAATCTCCTCAGAGAATTTCTAACAGAACATTATATCTGATGGCTCTAAAAAATTAGCAAATTGTGACAAAAAAAGAATCAAAATGGAGGATTGCATAATCACATGTTTTATATTGCTCTTATGAATTAAATATACTTATGATAACAAAAGCTTACTAATTCATTCATAACAACCAACTCTAAGTTGGGCCTCCTAAACTTTTCTTCACCTATGGTAATAGACCATATTTTGATAATACGAATTTTGATATGCCAAACTTGATTAGCAGCAGCAAGGTCAAGATCTTTAAGCATGTTGAATGGAGATGACATACTACTATGATTGAAACAAAAACTACTGAATGTATAAATATAAAATAAATTTTTATAAGATGCAAGTTTTTTCCAAAAGGTAATAGGATTGCTAGATGACAATGAGATTATATGGCAAGAAGATATATATGCAAACTATAAACATATATTCATGATAATCTACCAAAAAAGATAAATATTAAATGATATTTAATAACATGAATGATGAATTGCTTGAAAAATATTGGTGAATATTGATAAATTCAATCATTATAGCTTACTATCATAAGAATAAAAAAGCTAGATTTACGAATGCATGTTGAACATGTTGCTTATCCAAGGCACTTTACAGAGGGAATAAAAAAAATAAATGAATATTTGAAGCAAAAGGTGCCTTAACATCTCATCTAAGTTAAGATGTAGTTATAAGTAAGTAGACTATGCAATAAATTTCAGGTAACAGTTACCCCCAAATATAAATGACTTTATCTCTTTTGCATCTTCTTATAAAATCATTTATGTGATATGTGATTTATGTGATCATGCAGAAAAATAACTTTTTTATTATAATCCTTAAAATTATAATCAGGTATGGTATTACTTTTAAAATAGTGAATGAATGTGCTTACAGATAAATCTACTATTAATAAATGTGCTATTAACTATTTATGAGGGCAATGCATATAATTTAAAAAATACTTCTGTTTAGTTTTATTCAATGTGGATGTTAGGGGATTAATTGTTAATTGTTGTGCTTTAAAAGAAGATCCAGATTGCATATGTATTGGAGTTTTATTCAATTTGATAAAAATTGCAACAATAATAATAACAATAGAATTATAACAATCTTAAGACTTGTTTCATTTATTTCAATCTCACAACAAAACCTGGAATCTAGTTAAAATGTTGGAAGAATTAAATATAAGATTGAAGCATTACAAAATGTTTAAAAGATTATTAAAAACCAAATACAAAGCAATAGACCATATGAAAAAACAACACGATGATCCCAAGATTATAACTCAACAAGTTCATGATGTTTGGTTTAATTTCCAGATATAAAATTTCTATATAGAGAAAAACTACATGGTATGTGACATCAAATTAATACAGATAGACACTAAAAAATAGGGATAAAATTAAAATAGGCATCCATAACAATCATGTTCAACTGTTATAGACATAGAATGTCTAAAGATCCTGATTAAGAATTACTAAAACAATTTAATCTCTTAATAATTGGAAACAAAAATTGTAAAAAGAGTACAAGCAGGAATTAAAACAGAAAAATAAATTATATGAACAAATTAAAAAATAGTTAAATCTTAATTATAGACAATAAACATATCAAGGGGAAAAGAATCTATCAATATTGAAGCATTATACAACGTATTATAGATTATTGAAAAGAGGATAGAAAGCAGCAGACCACATGAGAACACATTCACCATGATGATCAGAAAATTCTAACTGATTAAAAGTATGATGAATTATTTTATTTTTTCAAATATAAAATTTGCATATAGATTAGAACTACATGTTTTATGACAACAAACTAAATATAGATATACTGAGCAAAAAAACAAAGGTAAAATTAGAGTAAATAACAATCACAAACATGCTTAGGTTATATATGAAATGTCTGTTACGTCCTGATCAAGAATTATAGAAACAAAAAAATAAAATTTAAACTCTTAATAATCCTTAACAGAAACTGTAAGAAAGTGCAAGCAAGAATCAAAACAGATAAGTAAAATATTGGAACAAATTCAGTAATGGTGAAATCTTAATCTTCAAAAAAAGGAGGGATAAATAGAGAAACACCAATAAGAAACACATTAATATACTATTAAACTGTAACATTGCATTGAATATAAGTTATACCTAACAAAAAACATAAATAAACCCAAAAAAAAAAAACGTTACACAGCTAATGATATATAGTGGCATTAACTTGTAATAGTAAAGCTTTACAGTCCAGAATTCTAGTTACAAATTTGTAATAGAGAACTTCTAATCACAATTAACTAATGGGACAAAACAGTAATATCCATTACTGTCTCATCAATAGAAGATACACTAAACCTAATTACACTGCCACCCTTTAACTTATTCCTTTTGTAGTATCTAGACCAACCCTTCGTGATGAATACACCATTAGACCTTTCAAAATTCCATCTTAATTTCATCACGCAAAAATATTTGTTTCTTTGTTTAACCTTGATCTTATCAAGCTTATATGGGAAAGCCTTCATTGCAAATTTGGCCGGTAATAGCTGATAAATTAAAGATAAATGGAAACATAATCAACAAAGTGACTTTGATGGCATGGAAATTAGTGTTTTAGAACAAAATTGAAACAAAATATTCATCAAAATACATACCATTGCATAATGGTCAGCCTGGTATGGTGTAACAACCTTAACAATAGAATAAACCAAAGGGGTTGCATCTGATTTAATGGATGAAAAAAGGCTACCTGATAATGGATTCGAATCATTATTCGCAACTGTTACTTCTAAATGGTCCAATGCAACATGCATTCCTTCTAAAAATACCCAATTATTCTCATATACTTCCTCTACATATGGAGTAAGATGAGAGATGTTTACATTAGAAGGGGTTTTAGGTACATCCTAATTGGCTAAATCTCCAAAAAAGGAGTTCATGAGATGATTCGAAAATCCTAAAGTCTTTATGAAAGACAAATCATTCTGAACAATGAAAGGAACTTCGTTGGAGAGTGTTGAAGGCATCAATAAATGATTTTTAGATGAAAGTTGATCTATCAATTCAATCATATTATCAGGAAGATCCGTTAAAAATGCAAGGGCTATATCAATTGAAGGAATATATAAGCCCCCATCAATTCCAGATGCATGAGCAGTTGAGTCCACATTATTTTCATGGACTAACAATTTTTTTTTATCCGATAAAAACTTGAAGGGGACTATATAGTTAGAAACTACGTACATGTTGTGGTCCATTGCTTAATCAATAAGAAATTTGTCACGACCAACATATTTCAGCTTTAGCCAACCACCATGGTCAAGACGATATATCTCCAATAGTTGCTTATAACTTTGAACTATGATGGTAGTTTGATCCTCTTTTTGAATTTTTATGTTGATCCTATCACCATTAGCATCGATGAACAAAAAAGAGTTAGATATAACGTCCTTAAAGCTCCTATAGAACAATGCAGGGATCTCTCCAACGTCCTGAATTTGTATCATGACAAAAAGAAAGAAATGATAATCAAATAAAAATAACGGAGAAAAAATAAAACTGAAAAATAAATAAAACTATTTAAAAAATTAAAAACATTATGCAAGATCAAGTGAAGGATAGTATATAATCATATCAGGATTAATTTCTAGAAAAAGGAGCCCAAAAGCAATTGTCATACATCCTTGGCAGATATGAAAAGTGAAAATGAACAGATAAGAGGAGAAAATGATAGCTTTAAGGAGACTATTGGATATTTATTCAGAAGGAGTAAGGATAATCAAATCATGTTGATCTCCTTGCATTAAATTGAAAAGTGAAGACCTATTATATTAAAGCAACATTCTACCTAATAAGCTAAAATGCAGAAGGCACGTGGCATGATTTAAATTACGATTATCAAAGGAAATAAAAAGGGTACATGTTGAAGATACAAGTAAAAATGATTACAAAATACATCGTAAATGATAGATACACAAAGGTCATAAATGCATTAGGGGACAATAAGGATCTAAAAAGCATGAAAGAACAAATACAAACAAAAGCTTATGAGAAGGCAAATGAAATTAACCATGAAATGAATGAAGAGTTATCTTATTTAGAAATACAAAATAAAAAAATATAGAATAATGTTAGTACTCTAATAATTATATAGAAATATTTAGGATTTCATTAAAAAAAGTTTACTAATTATATAGAAATATTAGTCTCTAATAGAAAAATTATTGTTTCGATGAAATATTGATAATATGCATTATAAACACTACAAGAAACATCGTTAAAATCGACGGCCAAATCGATGGCTAAGCTGTCGATAATATTAAAAATGGACGGCAAAATGGACAGCGGAGATGGTCGCTATTAAGCTTGTCAATTTTTCAAAATTCTAATAAAATCGACGGCTAGCATAGCCGTCGATAATAATTTAATAAAATCGGCAGCGTTTCCGTCTATAATATGAGTTTGGAAATTTTACCTTCTTATTAAAATCGACAACATTGCCGTCGATATTTTTATTTAAAATCGACGACACTTCTGTCGATATTTGATTCAATAAAATCGACAAAAGAGCTGCCGATTTAATTATTTAGATACCGACAAATGCTTAATAAAATCGACAACAACGCCGTCGATATTATTATATAAAATTGACAGAGTTTTTGTCGATATTTGATTTAATAAAATCGACGAAATAGCCGTCGATTTAACTACTTAGATAGCGACAAATTCTATGTCTGTATTACGTTTCTTTTGTCCATTTTAAATTTAAAAAGCGACAATGCTACCGTCGATTTTAATAGCTATAATTTTTTAATTATTTTTTCTATTTGAAAATTAGTAGACAATTAATACAAATAAACTTTTAAATATAGAAATAAAATTCATACAAAATATTACATAAATAAACTTCTAAATATAAAAATAATGAGTTTACAAACTTATCAAAATAATAAATAATCCTCTAACATAAAAACTCTAAACAAAATAATAGGTATTTTCATTAGAGTAAAATAATAGGTCCTTTCATCCACGTATTCTAATGCTTGTACAAAGAAAATTTAGCATTTGATTCGTCTTAACAAAGTTACGTGGAGCAATAATTCTCAATATGTTAAATTATAAACAATCAAGATGACAGAAATAAATTCACAAGAGATGGTAAAAAACTAAAATGTCCTTAAAAAACCAAAACAAAAATCTCCAGTTTCTTTAACTAAAAAATAATGATAATACACAATTTAAAATTTAAAAACCGTTATTATCAAAAAAAATAAAAAATGGTTATATTAGAAAAGACTAAGAAATTAAATGGAACCTGATTGTCATGGTACCAATTCTACCAACTAGACTTTAGAGATAATCCCAGAGCTTTAACCCAATATCGTATTCCTATCACTGGTATTTTCCCACCTCTGTCTCCACTAAAAAAGAAAATGAAAAAAAAAAGAATTTAGATTGATATGTTTATGATACTCAATTAATCATATATGTTAAAACATAATCATATAATATATCAAATGATAGTTTCATTCCATATGCAATCTATCTTTGTTACCATTATCATTACTTGTAAATCCATATTCTAAAGCCACCTTTGATGAGTTTTGTGTAGATTGGTAGGACCAAAAATACAGAGAAATTGTAACTCCTCAATATGGAATTACTAAAAAAAAAATCCAACACCAAAGAAATAATTAGTATTTAATAAAAAAATTAGAAATAATTATTGTATACAAAATTCAAGTAGCTAGCAGTACTGAATTATGCCTAGAACATATGAAATCCATTTCAGACCTTATGCCTAGAATGCCATGAAATTCATCTTCCATGCTTCGAACCATATATTGATGAAAATTATATGACAGTGGCGATCTGTGCTCCTGCAAATTTATAAAACAGGTTAGGATCACATGGAATCAGCTAGTGAGGAAGGTGAACAGTATGTTAATGATGTTAGAAATGATAGTGATTGCAAGAGAGCAGCTTAATCCACTTTGAATAACATATTTGAAAAAACAGAATTGACAGATCAAGGAACAACAACGGATGAAAGAATCTCCTATTATGAATTATTATCTCAATAAATAAAAAACTTACAGTGATGAAACCCAGACGGAGTGCAAGGTAGTCTGATTTTTTTTATAGAACTCCTAAACTGGCGCAGGAAACAAAGCTGCAAATTGACACCACAAATTATCAGCCACGAGGATGAAAAAGCAAGCTTGCAAATAAAAATTAAGGATATGAAGCTATAAAGTGTTGATGATATATCACCATCCAAATGAGTATTGGATTCCTGCTCCATGGATGTGAAGCATGATGAAAAACAAAGGTTATCTGCCGCCTTATCACCTTGTTTCTCTTTCCTGTACAACAATAAGAGATTATTGTTAGATTATTACAACAGAAATTTTCATTTGTTACTACATTGACAAATTAAAATTCCTGTCTTGGTTTGTGAAACCATTCTATGCTATATAGTATGCTATGCACCTTGCAGATTTCCATCCGCTGCAACTGTGGTATGATTTTCCCATCTGCGCCAACTATAAATCTAAAGAAGCATGGAACAAATGGAAAACAAACAATAGTACATGAAAGGCAACAATGTCAGCCCCACATAACCAGAAACATATGGACCAGACAACCAAACATGAGCCAAAGCAAAGGAGAAACAACATGTGCTTGAAACAAGCAAGTGATGCCATAATAAGCTGGAAAAGTCTATTGCCGACCAACCTTGCTCATTGCCAAATTGACTGTCAGACAACTGTATAGAACATGAGTGATCCCAAGAACAAACAAGAACTGGTGCAGCTGCTCAAGACCCTCATATGAAACAAATGGCTCGTGCCCCTGCATTCATTCATTTATTAGTATCTTTTACTAATAAATGTAATTTCTAACTCATAACTGAAAGCTTATTACCACAGGCCATTGATTGAATGGACCACTAATTAGTCCCTTTGGAATATCAGTTTCATCAGGGGAAAAGGATGAACCTTCGGGCATGAGATTCTGGTTCGTATCAAGGTCTTTTTCAGAATAAATATAAAACTCGCTATTGAACAGTGATGATTTACACATATTTCAGAGATCCATCTTGCACTTTGTGCTAACAACAAAGAGATAAGACCAAGTAGCATCAACTCTAGCAAAAAAGAACAATCCAAGTCAAGTACCATGTAAAAAATCAGTAGTATCATATCATTGATTATTATTAAAGTGCTTGTTTTACCTTCCTTAATCTTTTCCAGTGATGCAAAGAGAGCATTCCTTCTTGTCTTCTTCAACCACTGCACAGCCAAGAAAAAGAAGCTTCATACGTTCACAAGATTCAACAAATTACTTGTGTTAATCACCCTTCCATTTATACACTTCACCAACCCTAAGATCTGAAACCGCCTATAATCTATTTCGTAGCACATTATGCAATATGAAGTAACATTTATTACTGTAACTGAATCACTTATATCATACACGTAATCTGCAACTAAAGTTGTAGTACCTTTCCAAAGTGGTAGATGGAGCGCTCAACGACGAAGCAGACGAAGACCATAACAGTAATAATGGAAGCAACTGAATATTTTGGCGTCTCAGCCAGAGAGCGACCTCGTCGAAGCGCCTCCGCCATTATTACTAACTCTAACTACTCACATCAACACAACATGGATTGAATATAGTAGTGAGCGAGTGCCGAGTGAAGGAAGAAGGATCCAAGAAAATTCAAAATGCAAAGTGGAGAAGCATCTAATAATCCCTCGGCTTTGAAGAATTATTAAACTTAGTCTTAGCTCTTAAAATAAAATAGAACAAGAATAAACATGATGACCAGGATTTCTAGATTTAAAAGACAGGATATTACAATTAGGTTATAGTTCACACCTGAAATAGGGGATTTCCAAATGAAACTGAAGTTGGCTATGAAAACGATACCTGTTCTTGTGAGCTTGATTGAGAGAGAACGGAGAAGGACCAAAGTAGGAGGAGCGTGGCAGCAACAGAGAGAAGGAGCGACGGCGGCGCGGCAGCAGCAGAGCGACAGGCGGCACGAGCAAACGGAGTGACGATGGCGCAACCGTGACGCTGGCAGAAGAGAATGAGGGTTGTTTCTGAGCTTGGTGGCGGATTGATGAGGAATGCAGAAAAGAAAATGAAAAAATGAGGGTTGGTGAGGAATTTGGGGGAAAATGGTGTTTGTGGACTTGGAGGCGAGAAGTGGAGGCGGGGATGGTGTTTTTAGCAATACAAATCGACGGTACCGTTGTCGATTTTAATTTTAAAAAAAGCAACGGTTTTTATGTCTATTTTATGCATTAAATCCACACCATTTATTTGATTTTAAAAAGTAATCTAGACCGTTTAAATTTATCGACGGGAGCTTTGTCAATATTTTAAATATAAAAATAAACGTCACATCCGTCGATTTTAGAATAAAAGTATTTTCGCCTTCCAACTCGTCGACACTATGACTATAGTTAAAGAAGGTTTAATGCAACATAAAAAAAAATCGACGGTCAAGCTTTCGATTTTATTAGTTTATTTTTAATTATCTTTTTTTAAAATATCCACAGCAAGTCGTCGAAAAATATCGACGGGAGAGATAGCCGTCGATATTTTGCGTCGAAAAAACGCTTTTCCTTGTAGTGAAAACACATAATGCGTAATGATTTATAAAATTAATTATCTTTATTACACTTAAAAGAATTAAATGTTAAATACGTATTATTTTTTGAGATACTAAAAAGATAAATTACAAAATATTGAAAACCATATTGCATGTCTATTAAAGTTTTAGACAATTTATTAAAGATTGCAACCATAATTATTAGAGTATTAAAATATGTATTAAGCTTGTTTCATTTATTTCAATCTGGCAACAAAAACTGTAATCTCATTGCAATGGGGAAGAATTAAACATGAGATTGAATTATTACAAAACATTTAAAAGATTATTGAAAATCGAAGAGGATAATTAGAAGGATGAATTAAACTTTTTAATTTTTTTAAATGTATTAAAATTTTAAATATTCATGTTGTCAATCAAGAAGAGGGTTAAAATGTTAAATAATAAAAAAACTAAAGCACCTGGCAATTAGATTGAAAGAAAATATAATTTTCTCAATTCAATCATCTATAAGACATAAGCCTTATTACTTAGTGCACACACGCACAGAGACATAATAGTGGAATTCAGTGGGTAGTGATAAACCCATATTTCATGAGTTATTTTGTGCTTAGTTTGAGTGATTTATTCAATCCTTCACCCACTTATTCATATTAATTGCATGGTTTTACTTTTCTTTTCTTATTATGTGATGTATGTGAAAAACATGTTTCCTAAGCTTTAATATTAATTATTTTAATTACCTTTATTTCCATTCGATGCCGTGATTAGTGTGTTGAGTAGTTTCAGATTTTCTAAGGCAGAACGACTTAAAGGATGAAAAAGGAAACATACAAAAATGGAAGGAAAGCACAAAACGGAGCTTCTGAAGAAACTGGTATCCACGCGATCGCATGGACGAAGCGATCGCGTGCCAAGCGCGAATCAGCAGCGATGTGGCCGCATGACTGACGCGACCGCGTGGTAAGGAAATACTTCGAATGACGCGACTGCGTGACCCACGCGGACACGTGACAGAGGCCACGCACCAGAAATTGCAGAAAATGCTCATAGCGAATTCTGAAGCCCTTTTTGGCCCAAATCCAAGTCCAGAAGGCATAAACCAGAGGTTATGAAGTGGGAGAATGCATCCATTCACCAGAGCTCGCCAATTTTCACTTTCCATGATTTAGATTTAGTTTGAGAGGGGTTCTCTCCTCTCTCTCTTAGGATTAGGATTAGGATTTAGGACTTCTCTTAGTTTGTAAGAGTGACTCTCGATCCAGGTTTAATATTTACTTTAATTCATGTTTCTATGCTACTTTTACTTTAATGCTTTTATTCATATCTATAAATGTTGCCAACTTGACTTATGAACCCTATCCATGTTATGATTTGAATTAATGATTATTTGAGGTATTTCAGTTATTGATTGCTTTCTCCTTAATTTGTGTTACCATTGCTTCCCATCTAAGGACATTTTTATTCCAACAATTTTACTTTTTCCTTTTTGGTCTTGGTTAAGAAATCAGTAACTCAACATTATTAAACTCAGCATAATTGATAATCGTTATCTTGCTAATTGAACTGAACTTCAATAATCCTAACTTTTTCTTAGGAAAATAAATAGGATTCGAAGGTCAAACTAATTAATCCCTTGACTTTCCTTTACTTTAGTAAAGGTTAACTAAGTGGAATTTAGATTCAACTTCATTATTGTTGAGAGAGATAACTAAGTTGGACTTCCAATTTCTCTTACCTTGCCAAAAGTTACTTTACAGTATTTATTTATTTTAATTGCTATTTACTTTACTTGTCATTCAAATCACTTGCTTCTCACCTTCTAAACCCCGATTACAACCTTTATAGCCAATAATAAGAACATACTTCCTTGAAGTTCCTTGAGAAGACGACCTGAGGTTTGAATACTCGGTTAACAATTTTAAAAGGGGTTTGTTACTTGTGACACCCAAAACGTTTGTATGAAAGGATTTTTGAAGGTTTAGAAACTATACTTGCAACGAGGATTTATCCGCAAATTTCTAGATCACGCAAAAGTTCTCTCATCAAAATGGCGCTGTTGCTGGGGAACTGCTAACGTGTGCCTTATTATTGGTTATTGTAAATATTTTTCTTTTGCTTGTTTATTTATTTTTGTTTTCCCTTTTCATCTTTAATTGCTACCATGAATTCTCACCCCTCTCGCTTTGAGTTTGGTTCTAACTTTGCTAAAGGAAATAGAAGTTACAGCAGGAATATGCATCAAGGTCAGACTAATCAAGGATGGATGGAGTCAAGAGGATCTAATCAACCCTTTAGGCAGCAACACCCTCCGAGATATCCTGGACAAAGACCATTCTACCGTGCATACCCAGCTAAAAGATATGGTGGACAACCTTATAACTACCAACAAGCCCCACCCCGTGCATATAAACCATCCTTTCAACATAACCTCGAACCACCACACTCACAAGCTTCTCTTCACCATTCGCCACCATATGATCCTTCCTTACCCCAGTACCAACCCAATCACTCCCAACCACCACCACTTCTCTATGTATCATGCCCAAGTCCGGCAACCCGAGAAGCAGAGGTTCACCTAACAGAAACAGTAAATAAATTTCAAACAACCATTCAACAACTGGAGCAAGTAGTAATTCAATGGGTTTTTAGATGCTCAAATACACAAGGATCAGCCACAGCCCCATGTGAACAGTCTAACAAAGAGCGTAGCATGAAGGAAATACCAGAAACTCCAGTGGATAAGACAGAGAACGAATTCGTACTAGAACAAGTAGAAGAAGCTATCATTGTTCAAGAAGAAGAGTTGGTTGAAGATCTAAGAGATGCTGAACCTCCATGGGAATCCAGAACTGAGGAGAACTCCGTCAAGGACGCTACAGTTGATGCTAAGGAGGATATTGTACAATCTCCAAGGCAAGTTGTTTATGACGAATCAGACGGAATAACCCAGGACACAAATTCCCTTGATGATGATAGTCACAAGTCTAGCTCTCTTAGTAATGAACTTGTATCCGCAAGTGAATTCTCTGAGATTGAAGAATCTTCCCCAGATGAATACGAAGATGATACAGAGGTAGATTTCTCTCAACCTCCAATCTATGACTCGAGTGATGAGGAAGACATAGAAGACTTTGACCAGGGTGATACTACATTTGAAAACTCTTGCAAGGAAGTGGAGGAATTCACAGAAGAGCACAAGGAAGTAGAACTTACAGAATCACCGGAAACACCTACCCCAAGGCCATTGCCACCTAATACAAGCTTCAAGTGGGTACAATCCTTAACCTTTAACTTTGCTTATTTACTTGAATATGGTTTACTTGAAACAGATGGCCAGCTTAGAGCTCTTTGCAGCTTTAAGAGTAAGAGGGAAATGGCTCGTACCCAGAGCTGGTGCACAAGGTTCAATAAGGTTCCACGCTTCACCTCGAAGTACACGGATTGGTATCATGCTCAATTGCATGGATCACGGAGAATGTTTGGTCACCATGGTGAGATTCTACTCTTTAAACCGCCCGGATGGAAACATGTAGATCAAGACGGAGGTGGATTTAATAGCAAAGCTTGGGATCCTGGAATCTATTTTGACATTCGTCACCCCGGGAGCTTGAAAATTTGTCTGAAGCTGCTCAGAAGCTTTACATGCCTAGTATGGGACTCCGGAGGCTATTGGCATTCCAAGCACTGGTGGAGATTTTTGGACGAATTTAAACATAAGCCGCCATAGCAAGAGGCTCCTCCGATGTCCAACTTAAGGACTTTAACTAAAAGTGCTAGGTGGGAGACAACCCACCATAGTATGATCGTTCCTTTTGCAATTTTAATTTTATTTCGTTTTGTTTGTTTTTGAATTTTGTTTTTATTTTATTAAACCTGGAATCATGCATAGCATTCACATTAAGCATTGCATCCTGCATTCATTTCAGTTAAAAAAAAAGGGATGCATGATGCGACCGCATGCCCCATGCGATCGCGTCATACTGCGAATACACTACCGACGCGACCGCGTCATCCACGCGGCCGCGTGCCTTGGAGATCGGCGTCAAAAATCCAACGTCCAGAGAGTTAGGCTGGAATCGTGCGGCCCCTATGCGTTTTGCACAAATTGGCCCACGCGATCACATGCCCCATGCGATCGCGTCACTTGCACAAAACCAATCCCACGCGACCGCGTGAGCGACACGATCACGTCGCATGGATTGCACAACACCCTAGGACGAGACAGAGAGTTGCACTAAAATGGTGCTGGAGTCGTGCGTTTAGCACAATGTCCAGCGATGCGATCGCGCGACCCACGCGATTGCGTCATCCCCTCTTCCATCCCTTTCATGCGATCGCGCGACCCACGCGATCGCGTCACCCCCTCTCCTATCCCTCTCACGCGATCGCGCGACCTACGCGATCGCGTCACTCCCATTTTCACCCCAACCACGCGACCGCGTGCCCCACGCGGCCGCGTGGATTCGAAAATATAACCCCCCTAGCCACGCGAACCCTATCAGTCGCGCAGCCCCCCAACCCTCTTCTCCCTCTCTTCTTCTTCTTCTCCCAGCCACCACCCAGCAACCACCGCGCCACCACCTAGACGCCGCCGCCGTCCAGATACCGCCGCCGTACCACCCCCTCCCCTTCTTTCTTCTTCTTTCTCCCTCTCTTCTCCCCTCTCTGCCACTGCCCTCCGCTACCACCACCCACCACCGCCGGCCATCCAGTCGCTCCCCTCCGCCACCCATCCGCAACCCCCCTCCCTTCCTCTATCAATTACCCTAAACCCTATCCCCATTACCCCCTTCTCCACTGCCCCCTCAGCCGCCACACCACCACCGTACCCCACCACCGCGCCGGACGCCGCCGCAGCCACCACCCAGCCGCTTTCTTACCCCGTTCTACTCCTCACGCCTACCAGGTTCCGATGAACGCCGCCTTCCTATCCTTCGCAGTTATTTTACAATTTTTTCTATTTCTGTTCTTAATTAGGATAGATAGATATGCATGCTGTAGTGGATTTTTAGGTTGTTAGGTAGCTTAGGCTGTTGTTAGTGGATCTAGGTCTGTTTACTTGCACTGTTCATGTTTCTGTTTTATCAAAACTGCAATTCTGCTGTTCCTGTGACCTTATTCATATGCTGTAATTTTCTGCATTTGCTGCTTGTTACTCTGAATTTTCCTGTTTCTATTAATTATAGGTAACTGCAGCAAGTTTTTTTTAATTCATATGAACTGCCTTGTTTGCTGTTTATTTTCCGGGACAATCCAACTTTAGCCAGAATGCTGCCCAAATTTTTTGTGAATTGTTTTCATTCATGTTTTGGTTTGGCAATCTGAACTCTGTTGTCCTCTGCTTTACCCAAACCGTTTCATGAATGCTATGGCAGACTTTCTTATCCTCTTTGATTTCCTGGTTTATAAACTGCATTTGTGATATTCTGATTCCAGTTCTTGCTTTCTTTATATCTGTTTGAATCAACATCACCCTATTTTCCTTGATCAGTTATGAGTTATTTCTAGTCATAATCATGAATCCTTGTTACATGGCCCATTTTCTTTATGCCACTTACTTTACCCGCATTTTACTGACTCACTAATTTTAATTTACTAACCCCTCTTTCAAATTCTAACCATACTAACCTTTTCAAAATCTCTTTTCTGATATTTTTTTCACTTTCCTCTAACTTTTTAACCATGGCATACTTACAATTTTTTTCTATTTAACTTGGATTCTGATACATTTTGGATTGTAAATTCTTTCTTTCCGAATTT
This sequence comes from Arachis hypogaea, assembly GCF_003086295.3. Classification (NCBI taxonomy): domain Eukaryota; kingdom Viridiplantae; phylum Streptophyta; class Magnoliopsida; order Fabales; family Fabaceae; genus Arachis; species Arachis hypogaea. The sequence goes on along the minus strand of NC_092052.1, from coordinate 107,739,821 downwards.
TAAACCACTAAACAATCCTTCATGCACATTTACTTGACTCATTTACTTCTTTCTAATTCTCCTTTGCCGCTTTGAGTTTTCTTTGTTTAAATTGCCTATTTGCTTCCCTATTTTTATCCATATCCTAGTTTTCCATTTTTCAGGATGTCTACCTCACAAAGGAAAGGAAAAGGCAAGGCTACTGGCAAGCGCAAGAGAGGAGATTCCTCCCAGTCCATCATTGCCCTCATGCATGATTCCTCATGGCGGGAGAAGAACTTTACACAACAGGAAAAAGCTGACCAGCTGCTCCCTGCAAATGATCCAATAAAATTTGCAAACCGGTACTGTGAGCTGAAGTACCCGGCTTTTGCAAACTCCAGGAATCTATACTTGGAGAGAACTCTGAAGATTTCAGAAGCACTCCAGCAGTACACCACTGAGCAAATCAAGCAGAGAGGCTGGTTCTTTCTGGAGAGAATACTGACAGAGGTCAATGCATCTTGGGTCCGGGAATTCTACTGCAACTACTACATCACCACCCTAGATACAGTGAACCTGAGAGGAAAACAAATTCTAGTCACTGAGGAGGCCTTAGAGGACATTCTCCAGCTCCCAGCCAAGTCCGATCAGCCTTATGGTTATTCAAAGGCCGAGGAGGACATGCGCCAGATGCAGTTTGATTGGGATACTGTAAAGGCACGGATAGTTCTCGACCCGACTGTTCCTTAGGAGATGGGTCAGGACACCACCATGCCTAGAGGGATCAAGAGGGCGTACGTAAATGATGAGGCTCGGTTATGGCACCAGATCTTGAGCAATTATGTCATGTCGAGTACTCATGAGACGGAGATCCCAGCTGCTATGATCACCCTCCTATGGTGTGTGCTGGAGGGTAAGGACCTTTATCTACCACGCTTTATCCGGCATTATATGGCCAGGGTCCACGTCCGAGGCACCCTTCCTTTCCCGTATCTGGTTACACAGCTAGGCCGTCGAGCTGACGTGCGATGGGAGGATGCCGATGAGACACCACCAGCGGCAGACTGCAGGAAGATCATTCCTCACAGCAGGAACTTCCTAGCTTTGGGCTACAGACCACCACCCTTCACTGCTACTGATGAGACAGCCCCACCGTCTACTGGACCCTCTTCATCCACAGCTGCCCCTTCTGCCCCTGCTGCCACCACTGCACCTCCACCTGCCTCTGAGCCCGTATACCGCCTCGTGCACCGCCTATTCCGACAGCTTGATCAGATGGAGCGCCGTAACCGGCGCCAGTATGAGAGATTGGAGCGTCGCAGCCAGCGACGCTATTCGCATCTGAAGCTGATGATCCGACAGGGTGGTGACATCCCCTCCGAGCCCGACACACCATTTGAGCCATCAGAGGAGAAGGAGGATGAGCACGAGGAGGATACTCATTTCCAGGAGGAGACCCATCAGCGGGTTGACACAGAGCAGGCTGCCCCACATCAGGAGGTTACGCATCAGATAGAGGCTGCAGATCCGGAGATCCCAATCCATTCAGCACCGCCTCTACAGTAGCCAGACCCTCAGTCCACCACCACCACAGAGCCCCCAGCTACCATCACTACCGGTGATGACACCCCTTCACACCCGGCTTGACTGAGCATCAGGGACGATGATTCATTTTAAGTGTGGGGAGGTCGCCATCTCTGGCGTTTTATTTTGGTGAACCACTACATCTCTTTTTCTTTTATTTTGGATATTTTTCTGTATTTCTCTTTTTTTTCTGAGTACTTATACATTACTGCTTTTATGTATTTTTACTCTATTTTTGAATTTTGTATTTTTAGTTCATATTTTTAGTTATTTAGTTTAGTTTGCAATTCTGACTTATTAGTGGATTAATTAGTATAGTTTACCCTTTTTAGCATAAGATAGCATAGCTTAAATTAAAAAAAATATATAAAAAGGAAGTAAGCTAGGAAATTGAACATAACAGATTAAATCCATAAACCTTGTATATATAGCATTACATCATATAGTTAAGCTGACAACATTTCATCAAGGAGGAACATTAAAACTTTAAAGGCTACCCTAAATAATTTTTTTATGAGAATAATGGGAATTTTTAACTAAACCTGCATAACATATATGAATGATATATGATGCTTGAGTTAGAGAACACACAGCCTGTGAGTATTGAGCTTAATTGTATGGTTGCATTCAAACCATAATTTCATTCCTGTGTGTTTCGTTTCTTTTTATTCTGATGTTCTTTACTTTGCTTTAATCTATATGTCCGATTATAGAATATAGATACATGCCAAAAGAATGATTAAGGCCATCATTTGATTTTAGCTCACTTACCCCAAAATAACCTACCTTTCACATCACCCTTGTTAGCCCCCTTGAGCCTTTAAAATCCCTTTTATTCTATTTAGCCACACTACTAGCTTTAAGCAGAAAAACAAAATAAAATCCCAAGTTGAATCCTTGGTTAGCTTAAGATAGAAAATTATAAATAGATTAAAATATGGGAAACCTATTGGGAACATGGATGATAGAAACAAAAGGGTAGAAAAGTTAAAAGAAATAAAATAAAATTTGGGAAGCATGCTCATGAGAAATCAAAGTGATTCAATTACCATGTGCATAAAAAAAAAGTTATTTTTCAGCATTCAATAAAAGGGGATACAAAAAAAATTCCCCAATGCAAAATAAAAGTAATGCACATGGGATAAAAATAAAATTAAAGCATGAGCATGTAACAACAAGTGGGATAATGTGGGAAAATTGGTAAAGAAAGTTTTGTTCTACTAAATATGTATGTTAGGTGAGATCTTAGTCTAATTAAGGATTCACTTATTAGTTCACTTAGCCTTATACATATATCCTTACCTTCACCTTGGCCCCATTACAACCTTAATTAAAGACCTCATGACTTTTGGTATGACTGTACTCTATAATTGTTGATTGGTTAGATGAAGAACAAAGTGATAGAAAGTAAGAATAAAAAGAAAAGTAGAGTGAATAAACCCAATAAACACTGAGTGACTAGAGGGTAAACACAAAATCTAGTGAGGGTTCAATAGCTCATCAGCATATATCTGTGCTTAAATTACTAATTGTTTTGCAAGTTTGTACAATATTTCCCTTCTCATTTGCTAAAATGCTTTATTATTTAAGGGTTGGCTATATATATATATATATATATATATGACTCCTTGAGAATGTGGATTAATTTGACTACATGTAAGCTTTATATATGAGTGGATAAATTGGAATTGCATGACTCATTTAGGAAGATGCATTTAGAATAGGTTGCATTGCATAACATTCCACCACTTTAACCTTACCTTATTCTTTACCTTGGATTTAGCATGAGGACATGCTATTGTTTAAGTGTGGGGAGGTTGATAAACCCATATTTCATGAGTTATTTTGTGCTTAGTTTGAGTGATTTATTCAATCCTTCACCCACTTATTCATATTAATTGCATGGTTTTACTTTCCCTTCCTTATTATGTGATGTATGTGAAAAACATGGTTCCTAAGCTTTAATATTAATTATTTTAATTACCTTTATTTACATTCGATACCATGATTAGTGTGTTGAGTAGTTTTAGATTTTCTAAGGCAGAATGACTTAAAGGATGAAAAAGGAAACATACAAAAATGGAAGGAAAGCACAAAACGGAGCTTCTGAAGAAACTGGCATCCACACGATCGCATGGACGAAGCGATCGCGTGCCAAGCGCGAATCAGCAGCGACGCGGCCGCATGACTGACGCGACCGCGCGCCTTAAGCAGAACGCACATGACGCGGTCGCATAACTGACGCGACCGCGTGGCAAGGAAATGCTCCGAATGACGCGACCGCGTGACAGAGGCCACGCACCAGAAATTGCAGAAAACGCTCATAGCAAATTCTGAAGCCCTTTTTGGCCCAAATCCAAGTCCAGAAGGCATAGACCAGAGGTTATGAAGTGGGGGAATGCATCCATTCACCAGAGCTCGCCAATTTTCACTTTCCATGATTTAGATTTAGTTTGAGAGAGGTTCTCTCCTCTCTCTTAGGATTAGGATTAGGATTTAGGACTTCTCTTAGTTTGTAAGAGTGACTCTCGATCCAGGTTTAATATTTACTTTAATTCATGTTTCTATGCTACTTTTACTTTAATGCTTTTATTCATATCTATAAATGTTGCCAACTTGACTTATGAACCCTTTCCATGTTATGATTTGAATTAATGATTATTTGAGGTATTTCAGTTATTGATTGCTTTCTCCTTAATTTGTGTTACCATTGCTTCCCATCTAAGGACATTTTTATTCCAACAATTTTACTTTTTCCCTTTTGGTCTTGGTTAAGAAATCAGTAACTCAACATTATTAAACTCAGCATAATTGATAATCGTTATCTTGCTAATTGAACTGAACTTCAATAATCCCAACTTTTTCTTAGGAAAATAAATAGGATTCGAAGGTCAAACTAATTAATCCCTTGACTTTCCTTTACTTTAGTAAAGGTTAACTAAGTGGAATTTAGATTCAACTTTCATTATTGTTGAGAGAGATAACTAAGTTGGACTTCCAATTTCTTTTACCTTGCCAAAAGTTGCTTTACAGTATTTATTTATTTTAATTACTATTTACTTTACTTGTCATTCAAATCACTTGCTTCTCACCTTCTAAACCCCGATTACAACCTTTATAGCCAATAATAAGAACATACTTCCTTGCAGTTCCTTGAGAAGATGACCCGAGGTTTGAATACTCGGTTAACAATTTTAAAAGGGGTTTGTTACTTGTGACACCCAAAACGTTTGTATGAAAGGACTTTTGAAGGTTTAGAAACTATACTTGCAACGAGGATTTATCCGCAAATTTCTATACCATGCAAAAGTTCTCTCATCAGGTAGCTACATAGCACATGAAGTAATTTGTTTGTTTTAAAAAATAATGTTTATAGCTTATATAGACTATAAGTAGATTTAAATGAAATGAAACTTGATCAAAATATCATTGACCATACTAAAAGTAAACACAAAAGCATGGTGTTCAATTTTATTAATGATTAGATTCAAACTAAACCATCAACACTCATGTCAACAATTACTTAATATGGCAACAATATACTTATATATTCTATAAACTTTAGAAACAACATTGGTCTTTCATTAGGTTTACAATAAAAATGAATGTTACAACAAATTTAATCTGTATATACAGACTACTTTTTAATGGATTGAAGTTTTGAAGCCTCTCAAAGTACTCTTTTGGAGTTCCAGTTGTATCACTTGTATAGCAAATCGTTCAAAAGGACTGAAGATTACTACTTCCTTGCATCCAAGTCTGAAAAAGGCAAATGCTACAAAACCAAACCTGTAAAAAAAATAGAATAAGCTGTGCTACCAAACCAAACATGTTATCCAAAGAAATAGATAGTACAAAATTTTGACTTCTATAGATTGTTATAAATAAAATGTCTCTTGAAAAAATATAACATGATATGTATGGTTCAGCTAAACTACCAGAAAAAAAAGATATTTAAATAGTAAATCCACCAACAATAACACGAAGAGAAATCATAAATTCCAAAGCAAACATAAAATCCAAGAGATGAATGGAAAATGGTAGAACTAAGATGATAAACAACATGGATTAAGGTGCTAAAGAAACATGTGCTAAAGGCATTTTCAATTTGGCAAATCAACAAATACCATAGATGCATTTCAATTCCAAAATTTAAGTTTTCTAGCAGCTGCAAGTATAGTATACACAATAATAACACAAATACACAATCATCATATCACAGGATTATATTTAAATTGATAACCTGTAAAGCTGTCGTTCCAAGTATAGAAGGCTTAAGGCCACTAGAGAGACCACCCTAGCCCTCACTTCGAATTACCTGACAAAAAAACACAAACTTTATAATCAAATTAAAACATTATTCGAATCAGAGAAAAATAAAAGACAACAAAATATAAATAGGAGAATAAAATTAGAACATGAAAGATCTGAAGAAGAGTGCCAAGAGCAGAAGTAGTGGTTGTATTGGAGGATTGAAGAAGCAAACTCTACTTGTTGCTCTTTATGATATTTGTAAGTAATTGATAATAATTACAAGTAACTTATTTACTTTAATAATTTCTGTGACACCCTACCACACAGAGCTTTACGTTTAAGTTCGTAAATCAGAAGTGATGAGATATTACGACCTCTAAAAGACAAAAATGCATACATAGGCATATATGAAAAGTAGTTTTAACTAGGAGCCTTGAAGAAAAGCTGGGTAAAACAAAATTATAAGTCGTATCACACTCGAAACGGATAAGTATAAAAGGGATAGATAACAGCACATGAAAAGAAAAAAATACATGCGACAGTAGAGTTCCAAAGAAACATATATCAAGCTCCAGACTCGACCTGTGAAGCAAAGACCAGCCAGAGTATATATATACACCTATACAACCCAAAATATTTTCCAAAAGACAACATAAAATCCTGTTTCTCCAAGTCTGCCTCCAGGAGGGACAAAATACAAATTTATACAAAGTAGAGAACCTATATATATATATATATATATACATATACAAGGTACAAAACATAAAGACCCACAGTAGATCTTCACTTCAGCAGAGCCTTCAGCATGCTCAGCAAGGTGCCTCGCGCCCTGTGTAAAACCCAAAAAATTAGTAAATAACTAGCTAATAAACTAATTATTAATCTAAGAAATTAGGAAATGAAATTTTATAGTTTAGTGGGGTAGAGCTAATTAAAACAAGCATTTTAGAATTTGGCCCAAGGCCCAATCCAACCTCTTATATATGAAGAGCATCAGCTCTCCTTCTTCCCAAAGCAAGGAAGAAATGTTGAAGCTTGCACGGGAGAAGCCAAAAACACCAAAACCCTTAATCCAATTTCAAATTTACTTAACTTTCAGTCCCGAGCTCCGATCGCCGCACCGTTTGCGGCCACGTGTCCACAGCATCGAGCTCTATAAAGCCAAGTGGTCAATTAGGTAAGGAAGTCTTAGTTTCAATCTCAGTTCTTCCTTCTCTAATTTTTAAAAATTATATGAATTAGATATTGAGATTTTGGTTATGTTGATGTTCTAGGGCCAAATTAACTTGATGGATTAACGGGTTTTGTCCAATTGAGGCACGGATGAGGTAAGGGCTCTCTAAACCTTGTGGATTCTTGGACTACTGTATGTTGGGTGTTGAATTTTTGTATATGGATGTGGTAATGTGTATTAGGTAGTGAATATATGATTGTGGAACACTCTTGAAGAGATTGGGAGCTTGAATTGGGTATCTTGGTGGTTGAATTTTGTTCGGAATGACCTTGGGGCTATGGAATTTTGAGGATTGGAGACCTTGAGTGTCTTTGGACTATACGAGGAATCGGCCAAGGTATGGTTTTGATTTCGCGTATTTAATATATAATGTCTTATGAAAACTTAGGCTAGACGACCTAGGATAAGTTGAATTACAAGTTTGGACCATAACATGAGCTAAAGAGGTCCAAATAAGGCAGTTCTAGTTGCGTTGAAAAGCTAACATCCGGGGCTTCGAAATGATATATAATTTGCCATAGTTGCCATGCTGTTAGGTGATGCGCACGCGTGGATCATGCGTACGTGTGACCTTGCGAAAGTTGAAATGACACGTACGCGTGGGCGACGCGTATGCGTACGCGTGACAGAGCCATGTGCTGGACGTATCAGAAATCGCTGAGGGCAATTTCTGGGTTGTTTTTGGCCCAGTTTCAAGCCTGAAAAACACAGATTAGAGGCTGCAGAGTGGGAGAATCACATTCATTCATTCACACAACTTTCATTCACATAATTTTAGGTTTTAGATGTAGTTTTCTAGAGAGAGAGGCTCTCTCCTCTCTCTAGGTTTTAGGATTCTTAGGTTTAGCTATTTTCAATTTTAGATTTCTATTCTATTTCAATTCAGTTTCTCTTCTATTCTTATTTGTTCTAGCATTCTAGTTTATTTATTTCCTTTGATGATTACTTTATGTTGCCAATCTAGTTTATGAATTCTCATGTTAGATTTGATTTTCTATTTAATGCAATTTGAGGTATTTCATCTTTATGATTGCTTTCTTCAATTTATGTTATTGATGCTTTCAATTGGTTGTTTGGATTTTATTATCTCTTATTACTTTTCTATGCTTTTATGTTGTGCCTTCCAAGTGTTTGATAAAATGCTTGGGAGGGTTTTAAGTTAGATTTTTCTCTTCTTGGCTTTGGTTGAGTAATTGGAGACTCTTGAGTTATCAAACTCCTTTGTTGATTGATAATTGAGAAGTTGCTGGTTGATTTGGATCCCTCTAAAGCTAGCCTTTCCTAAGGAGTTGACTAGGACTTGAGGAATCAAATTGATTCATCCACTTGACTTTCCTCCATAGTTAGAGGTTAATGATAAACCACTATTTTATGGTTTATCTTGTGCTCAATTGATTAGATTTTATCAATCTTTCATACATTTGTTCATACAAAATGCATGTTTTACATTCTCCTTCCTGATTTTGTGCTATGATTGAAAACATGCTTCTTTGGACTTATATTTGCTAATATTAATCCTCTCTTATTACCATTCGATGCCTTGATATGTGTGTTAATGTGATTTCAGAGATTACAGGACAGGAATGACTCAGAGGATGGAAAGGAAGCATGCAAAAGTGGAAGGAATACAAGAAGTTGAAGAAATTGCTAAGCTGTCCAGCCTAACCTCTTCGAACTCAAACGGTCATAACTTGAGCTACAGAGGTCCAAATGAGATGGTTCCAGTTGCGTTGGAAAGCTAACGTCCGGGGCTTCACAACGATATATAATTTGTCATAGCTTCCTGATGAGCGGATAATTTATACGCTTTTGGCACTGTTTTTAGTATGTTTTTAGTATATTTTAGTTAGTTTTTATTATATTTCTATTAATTTTTATTTAAAATTTACTTTTCTGGACTTTACTATGAGTTTGTGTGTTTTTTTGTGGTTTCAGGTATTTTCTGGCTGAAATTGAGGGACCTGAGCAAAAATCTGATTCAGAGGCTGAAAAAGGACTACAGATGCTGTTGGATTCTGACCTCTCTGCACTCGAAGTGGATTTTCTGGAGCTACATAAGCTGAATTGGTGCGCTCTCAATTGCGTTGGAAAGTAGACATTATGGGCTTTCCAGAAATATATAATAGTCTATACTTTGCCTAAGATTTGATGGCCCAAACTGGCATTCCAAGTCAGCTTAAGAATTCTAGCGTTTAATGCCAGAACTGGTATAAAAGCTGGAGTTAAATGCCCAAACTGGCACAAAAGCTGGCGTTTAACTCCAAGAAAAGTCTCTACACATGAAAGCTTCAATGCTCAGCCCAAGCACACACCAAGTGGGCCCTGGAAGTGGAGTTTTACACTAAACACCCTAGCTTACTCATCTTCTATAACCCTAGGTCACTAGTTTACTATAAAAACTACTTTTAGTGATTCATCTTGTACCTCATGACATTTTACACGTTTCATATTGTATCTTCTACGGCATGAGTCTCTAACATTGTTGGGGGTGAGGAGCTCTGCTGTTTTTCATGAATTAATGCAATTACTACTGTTTTCCATTCTATCACGCTTGCTTCTATTCTAAGATATTCATTCGCACTTCAACCTGATGAATGTGATGATCCGTGACAATCATCATCATTCTCACCCATGAACGTGTGCCTGACAACCACCTCCGTTCTACATGCAATCAAGCTTGAATGTGTATCTCTTGGGTTTCTAATCTAAGATTGGAACCTTCGTGGTATAGGGTAGAATTATTGGCGGCCATTCCTGAGATCCGGAACGTCTAAACCTTGTCTGTGGTATTCTGAGTAGGATCTGAGAAGGGATAACTGTGACGAGCTTCAAACTCGCGAGTGTTGGTGTAGTGACAGACGCAAAAGGATCAAAGGATCCTATTCCGACATGATCGAGTACCGACAGATGATTAGCCGTGCGGTGACAGCGCATTTGGAACATTTTCATTGAGAGGATGGGAAGTAGCCATTGACAACGGTGATGCCCAACATAAAGCTTACCATGGAAGGGGCCTTGCGTGCATGAAGAAGAAGACAGTAGGAAAGCAGAGATTCAGAAGACAAAGCATCTCCAAAACCTCAACTTATTCTTCATTACTGCATAACAAGTATTTATTTCATGTTCTTTTACTTTTTACAATTAAATCTGAGAATTATTGATATCCTGACTAAGAGTTACAAGATAACCATAGCTTGCTTCAAGCCGACAATCTTCATGGGATCGATCCTTACTCACGTAAGGTATTACTTGGACAACCCAGTGCACTTGCTGGTTAGTTGTGCGGAATTGCAAAAGTGTGATTGTGATTTTGTGCACCACTGCCCCAAATCCAGACGACGCGAACGCGTGGATTACGTGGACGCATGACCTGGCGAAAACCCAATCCGCGCGAACGCGTGGACGACGCTTCCGCGTCACTTTCACGCGACCTGTACGTACCAGAAATCGCTGGGGGCAATTTCTGGGCTGTTTCTAACCCAGTTTTCGGCCCAGAAAACACAGATTAGAGGCTATAAAGTGGAGGAATGCATCCATTCATGGGGATGTCTTCCATTATTCACTTTTCATAATTTAGATGTAGTTTTTAGAGAGAGAGGTTCTTTCCTCTCTCTTAGGTTTTAGGATTAGGATTCCTCTTAAAGGATTTAGGATTTCAACTCTTTATCAGGTTCAATATTCCTTTTATATTTTTATTTATTCTAATACTTTTATTCGTATCTGCCTTATGTTACCCATTTGGCTTATGAACTCTTTATGTTTAGATTGATTTTCTTTTATTAATGCAATTGAGGTATTTCAGATTTATGATTTTTATTTAGCTCTTTATAATCTTGGCTTTCATTGATTAATTGGAGACTCTTGAGTTATCAAACTCATAGTGATTGATAATTTTTATTTTTGCTAATTGATTTGAATTCCAATAACTCTAGTCTTTCCTTAGGAATTGACTAGGACCTGAGAATCAAGCTAATTAATCCACTTAACTTTCCTTTGTTTAGTAAAGGCTGACCAAGTGGGATTAAAACTCAATTCTCATTACCATCGATAAGGATAACTAGGATAGGACTTCCAAATTCTCATACCTTGCCTAGAGTTTTCTTAGTTATTGATTTACTAATTCCTGCAATTTATTTCTCTTGTTCAAACCTTTTCAAAACCCAAAAATACTGTTTTCTATAACCAATAATAAATCATACTTCCCTGCAATTCCTTGAGAAGACGACCCGAGGTTTAAATACTTCGGTTTATAAATTTTATTGCGTTTGTTACTTGTGACAACCAAAGTTTTTGTAAGAAAGGAATTCTTGACGGTCTAGAAGCTATACTTGCAACGCAAATTTATTTGTGAAATTTCTAGATCGCGCGAGAGTTTCGTTCTTCAAAATGGTGCCGTTGCCGGGGAACTGCAAACGTGTGCCTTATTATTGGTTATTGTAAATATTTTTCTTTTGTCTGTTTATTTGTTTCTGTTTTCATTTTTTTTATTATTTATTCTTATTAGCTACCATGAGTTCTCACCCCTCTCGCTTTGAGTTTGGTTCTAATATTGTTGAAGGGAATGAAAGCTATAGTAGGAACATGCATCAAGGTCAGAGCAATCAAGGATGGATGGAGCCACGAGGACTTGATCAACCCTTTAGGCAATAACACCCTCCACAGTATCACAGACGACGACCATTCTACAATGCATGCCAAGGCAATAGATACGGTGGATCCTTTTGTAGTTACCAACAATTTCCACCCTGTGCTTATGAACCACCCTCTCAACATAGCTTTGAACCACCACACTCAGAAGTTTCTTTTCACCATTCACCACCGTATGACCCTTATCCACCACAATTCCAATCCAATTACTCCCAAGAACCACCACTGCAATATTCACCATCTCCATATCCTTATCAAGAAGAACCACCTCTGTATTATGAGCCCTCTCTCCTAACCAATGAACCCTCATATCCAACCCAATCTCCAATGGATGACACCCTTCGTGTTCTTCTTCAAGGGCAAGCGAAGATGCAAAGGGACGTACTGGAACTCGCTACTGCCTTAACCGGGGTAGTAAATAAATTAGCTTCCCAACATCTGAGCACTCAAAGTACTCCCATGGCTACATGTGGGGAATCAAAAGAAGAGCGAAGCATGAAGGAGACACTAGAAACTTCGGTGGACAATGAGGAGCATGGCTTTGTATTGGAACAAGTGGAGGAAGCCATAATAGTTGTAGAGGAAGAAGTGGTTGAAGATTTAGGAGATGCTGAACCTCCATGGGAATCAAGAACCGTAAAGGATTCCGCCGAGAAGTTCGAATTTGATGCCAAGGAGGATAGTGCACAACCTCCAAAGCATATACCTTGTGAAAAGTTGGACGGAACAGACCAAGAAGTTGATTCCATAGGCAGTGATGATCATGAATCAAGCTCTCCTAGTCACGAACTTACATCCGCAACTGAACTCCTTGAGCCTGAAGAACCTTATCCAAGTGAATACGAAGATGATGTCGAGGTAGATTTCTCTCAACCTCCAACTTATGACTTGAGTGATGAGGAAGACATAGAAGACTTTGATCAAGACGCAGTTGCAGTTGAAGAATTTTGCAAAGAAGTGGAGAAATTCACAGAAGAATACAAGGGAGTAGAGCTTATAGAACCACTGGAAACACCTATCCCAAGGCCATTACCACCTAATACAAGCTTCAAGTGGGTACAATCCTTAACCTTTATCTTTACTTTTTCACTTGAATATGGTTTGCTTGAAATAGATGGCCAGCTTAGAGCTCTCTACGGCTTTAAGAGTAAGAGGGAAATGGCTCGTACTCAAAGCTGGTGTGCAAGATTCAATAAGGTTCCACGCTTCAATTCAAAGTGCACGGATTGGTATCAAGTTCAATTGAATGGGTCTCGGAAGGCGTTTGGTCATCTTAGTGAGAATACAACTTCCAAACCGCTCGGCTGGAAAAATACAATTCCAGACAAGGGCGGGTGCAAAAGCAAGGTTTGGGATCCTGGAATCTATTCTGACATTCAACACCCCGGGAGCCTGAGAACCTGTTTAAAACTGCTCAAGGGCTTTATATGCCTTGTTTGGGACCCCGGAGGCTGTTGGCATTCCAAACATTGGTGGAGATTTTTGGATGAATACAAGCACAAGCCACCATAACAGGGAACTCATCAAATGTCCAACTTAAGGACTTTAACTAAAAGTGCTAGGTGGGAGACAACCCACCATGGCATGATCGTCCCTTTTTCAATTTAATTCTATTTCGTTTTGTTTATTTTTGAGTTTTATTTTATTTTATTGAACCTAGAATTATTCATAACATCTGCATACTGCATTTTGCATTTTGCATTAAAAAATGAAAAAAAAGCACGCGACACGACAGCGTCACCGACGCGTCCGCGTCCTCTGTGCCTTAGGAAGAAAAGAGACTTTACAGAAAGTCACGCGAAAGCGTGGCTGGAAGCGTGCCTTTGGGACAAAATTGATCCACGCATCTGCGTCATGTGGAAAAAATGCCTCCCACGCGTCCGCGTCACCCACGCGAACGCGTGGCCCTGTTAAATCGATGTAAACGAGTGTTTGGCAGCAAGTTAGGCCGGAATGGGGCTGGAACGGTACTAGAAGCACAAGCCTTACCACATGAATGCGTGCCCCACGCGTCCACGTCATTTTGCAAATATGGCCATCCACGCGATCGCGTCACCCATGCGAACGCGTCACCCCAGATTTTTGGCAAAAATGCATTTAAACAGAGAGTTGTGCGTACGCGAGGCTGCTCTCGCGCCACTAGAACAACTCGAGTCACGCATCCGCGTGCCCCACGCGTCTGCGTCACCTGAACTTATCGCACACCACGCGACCACGTCACCCACGCGTCCGCGTCGCACAACTTAGCCTGATCAGCGCCAATTATCTTATCTTTTCTTTTCTAATCCTAATTTTTTTCTATCTTTTCTTCTTTCTTCTTTCTTTCTTACTTCATCTTTTTAACTTCTCATCCCTCTTCACTTTCATTCTATTTTATTTAATTTATTTGCATACTTTCATCCATTGCATTTTAACTTTGGGTATATTTTTATTTTCTTTTCTAAAATTATTATTTTTTCATTGGTGTTAAAATTTTCTCATTCAACTGTTACATCTTTTTGAATTATTCTGGTGCTTCATGACTTGTTTTATTCTAATTGGGTATTATTATTCATAAGTCAATGCTAATTTTTATAATACTGGTATTCCTTTTGCATTGATATGCACTTACACTATTTTGCATTACCCACACCCTCTTCCCCATTGTTGCAATTCTTGCACTATTGATATGCCGTATGCTTCTACTATTTTCTCACTGCATGTTGTAGCTACCATGTAATTGAGACCTTTATTATTTGGCATTACCAACCCATATTTTATTTATTTTCCTTATCTTTATTTCTCGGTTACTTTTCTCCCTTTTCCTCTTCTTTCAGGATGGCCACCGAGGAAGGAAAAAGGAAGAACTTCTATATGGGGAGACAGGTAAGTCAATCTGCACAATCTATAGAGAAAGGTATCAGTTGGAGCAGCCCATTCATTTGTACATCTTAGCATTCACCGAGGATGGTGCAACCTTTAAGTGTGGGGAGGTCGATACCGATCTCCATGGGTTAGTTATTCTCTTCTCAACACTAATGTCTTATTTTCTTCATTAGTTCATTGTTGCATTGCATAATAGATTGCATGTGTAGTTGATTGTTTGCATTTAAATACTACTTGGTTGAAAAATAATAAGTTTCTTTCTAGGATCCTATTTTTGAAAAAAAAAATCACTAATTTAAATAAAAAAATTAAAATTTTTTATGTGTTAAATTTGTTTGAAGTTGTATTTGGAACATGGTTTTTGAGTCAAAGAACACACAACCTGTGAGATTTTGAGATTAATTACATGGTTACATTAGTTAACCATAAATATTTTATTCTTGTGTGTTTTCTTCTCTATAATTGCAATCTTTACTTTGTTCCACTCTATATGTCCATTATTTAGTGTATTTACATGCTTGCATATGATTGAGGCCATTACTTGTTTTCACTCACTTATCCCAAATAAGCCTACCCTTTTATGTCACCCTTGTTAGCCACTTTGAGCTTTTTAACCCCGCCTCTATTCCATAACCACATTACTAGCCTTAAGCAGAAAAACAAAATAAAAATCCCAAGTTGAATCCTTGGTTAGCTTAAGATAGATATTGTGTATAATTTAAGTATGGGAAATTTTATGGGAACATGGGATAATAATAAAAAAAAAGGGAATTAAATTGAATAAGTTATTTGAAAATTTGGGAAGCATGCTGATGTGAAATCAAAATAATTAAATTACCATGTGCATTGACAAAGAAAAAGAAAATATATATATATATATATATATATATATATATATATATATATATATATATATATATATATATATATATATAAATAAATAAGGGGACAAAATTACCCCAATGTTAAGTTAATAAAAGATCAATGCATATGTGACACAAATTAAAAGAAAAGTTGATACATGAGTATATAATGCAAAAGTGAAAATTATAGGTAGCTAGTCATGATTTTAGAAGTTATATAGAATGTATGTATGTTAGATGATAGCTTAGGTTACTCAAGGATTCATATTTTAGCTCACTTGGCCATACATATATCCTTACCTTTACCTCAGCCCCATTACAACCCTGAAAATACCTCATGATGTTTGCATTGGTATGCTGAATATTTGTTGATTGGTTAGATGAAGAACAAGGTTGAGAAAGCATGACTAGGGAAGAATAGAGTGATTGACCCTAGACACTTGAGAGTTAGAGTGATATACACTACCAGTAAGGGTTCAGTGCTTAATTCTATGTTCTCTGCTTTCATGAGCTATCTTCTTACAAGTTTACTTGCTTTTTATTGTACGATTTGAATTAGTGAAATCTGATTTATGTTTGTCTTGAAGAGCTTATTTACTTTTAACCAAGTAGATAGAAACATCTTAGCATGTATTTGCATTCATATAGATAGGTTGCATTTCATACATTCTACCATTCCTCTTCACTCCTTTATAGCTTCTCTTGAGCTTAGCATGAGGACATGCTATTGTTTAAGTGTGGGGAGGTTAATAAACCACTATTTTATGGTTTATCTTGTGCTCAATTGAGTGGATTTTATCAATCTTTTATACACTTGTTCATACAAAATGCATGTTTTACATTCTCCTTCCTGATTTTGTGCTATGATTGAAAACATGCTTCTTTGGACTTATATTTGCTAATATTAATCCTCTCTTATTACCATTCGATGCCTTGATATGTGTGTTAAGTGATTTCAGAGATTACAGGGCAGGAATGACTCAGAGGATGGAAAGGAAGCATGCAAAAGTGGAAGGAATACAAGAAGTTGAAGAAATTGCTAAGCTGTCCAACCTGACCTCTTTGCACTCAAACGGTCATAACTTGAGCTACAGAAGTCCAAATGAGATGGTTCTAGTTGCGTTGAAAAGCTAACGTCCGGGGCTTCGCAACAATATATAATTTGCCATAGCTGCCTTAAAGCCAGGTGACGCGAACGCGTGGATCACGCGGACGCATGACCTGGCGAAAACCCAATCCACGCGAACGCGTGGACGATGCTTCCTGATGAGCGGATAATTTATACGCTTTTTGGAATTGTTTTTACATAGTTTTTAGTATGATTTAGTTAGTTTTTAGTATATTTTTATTAGTTTTTAATTAAAATTCATATTTCTGGACTTTACTATGAGTTTGCGTGTTTTTCTGTAATTTCAAGTATTTTCTGACTAAAATTAAGGGACCTGAGCAAAAATCAGATTTAGAGGTTGAAGAAGGACTGCAGATGTTGTTGGATTCTGACCTCCCTGCACTCAAAGTGGATTTTCTGGAGCTACAGAACTCCAAATGGCGCGCTTTTAATTGCGTTGGAAAGTAGACATCCAGGGCTTTCCAGCAATATATAATAGTCCACACTTTGCCCGAGTTTAGACCACGCAAACTGGCGTTGAACGCCAGTTCCATGTTGCATTCTGTAGTCAAACGCCAGAAACAGGTTGCAAAGTGGAGTTAAACGCCAGAAACAGGTTACAAAGTGGCGTTCAACTCTAAGAGAAGCCTCTACACGTGTAAAGCTCAATGCTCAGCCCAAGCACACACCAAGTGGGCCCCGGAAGTGAATTTCTGCATCATTTACTCATTTCTGTAAACCCTAGTAATTAGTTTAGCATAAATAGGACTTTTTACTATTGTATTTACATCCGGAGTTTTATTTTCGGATCATTTGAGGATTGGTTCTTCTGGTTCACCCTCTGGGGCCGAGACCAATGAACTCCATTATCACTTATGTATTTTCAACGATAGAGTTTCTACACTCCATAGATTAAGGTGTGGAGCTCTGCTGTTCCTCATGAATTAATACAAAGTACTACTGTTTTTCTATTCAATTCAAGCTTATTCCTTCTCTAAGATATCCATTCGCACCCAAGAACATGATGAATGTGATGATTATGTGACGCTCATCATCATTCTCACCTATGAATGCGTGCCTGACAAACACTTCCGTTCTACATGCAAACAAGCTAGAATGAGTATCTCTTAGATATCTAATACAGAGGACCGAGTCCAAGATATTAGAATCTTCGTGGTATAAGTTAGAACCCATGGACGGCCATTCTTGAGATCCAGAAATTCTAAACCTTGTCTGTGGTATTCCGAGTAGGATCTGGGAAGGGATGGCTGTGACGAGCTTCAACTCGCGAGTGCTGGGCGTAGTGACAGACGCAAAAGGATAGTAAATCCTATTCCAGTATGATCGAGAACCGACAGATGATTAGCCATGCAGTGACAGCGCATTGGACAATTTTCACAGAGAGGATGGGATGTAGCCATTGACAACGGTGATGCCCTACATAAAGCTTGCCATGGAAGGGAGTAGGAATGATTGGATGAAGACAGCAGGAAAGCAGAGGTTTAGAGGAACGAAAGCATCTCTATACGCTTATCTGAAATTCTCACCAATGAATTACATAAGTATCTCTATCCTAGTTTATGTTTTATTTATCTTTTAATTATTAAAACTCTATAACCTTTTGAATCCGCCTGACTGAGATTTACAAGGTGACCATAGCTTGCTTCAAGCCGACAATCTCCGTGGGATCGACCCTTACTCACGTAAGGTTTATTACTTGGACGACTCAGTGTACTTGCTGGTTAGTTGTATCGAAATTGTGAAAAAAAACTAAAATTATGAACGTGCGTATTAAGTTTTTAGCACCGTTACCAAGGAATGAACAATCACGATTTTGTGCACCAAGTTTTTGGCGCCGTTGCCGGGAATTGTTCGAGTTTGGACAACTGACGGTTCATCTTGTTGCTCAGATTAGGTAATTTTATTTTAATTTTAACTTTTTCTTTTTACTCTTTTATTTTCGAAAAATACAAAAAAATTTCTTCTTTTTCGTTTTTCCCAAAATAATTTTCGAAAAAAACAAAAAAAATATTTTATAAAATCATAAAATCAAAAATATTTTTTTGTGTTTCTTGTTTGAGTCTAGAGTCAAGTTTTAAGTTTGGTGTCAATTGCATCTTTTTAATTTTCAAAAAAATTATTTTTGAAAATTTCATGCATTGCATTCTTCATGATCTTCAAGTCATTCTTGGCCATTCTTCTTGCTTGATCTTCATATTTTCTTGTTTTGTGTCTTTTCTTGTTTTTCATATGCATTCTTGAAACATTAATGTCTAAAGAATAAAAATTTTTAAGTTTGGTGTCTTGCATATTTTCTTTTCTTGAAAATTTTTCAAAAATAAGTTCTTGGTGTTCATCTTAACATTCAAAGTGTTCTTGGTGTTCATCTTGACATTCATAGTGTTCTTGCATGCATCACATGTTTTGATCCAAAATTTTCATGCATTGAGTCTTTTTGATGTTTTTCTCTTTCATCATTAAAAATTCAAAAAATCAAAAAAATATATTTCCCTTATTCTATCATAAAATTTCGAAAATTTGGGTTGACTTTTTCAAAAAATTTTCAAAATTAGTTGTTTCCTATGAGTCAAATCAAATTTTCATTTTAAAAACTCTATCTTTTTCAAATCTTTTTCAAAAAAATCAAATCTTTTTCATTTTTCTTTCATAATTTTCGAAAATTTCAAATTGATTTTCAAAAATCTTTTTCTTATTTCTATTTCATATTTTCGAATTTAATACTAACAATTAATGTGATTGATTCAAAAATATTAAGTTGTTACTTGCCTATTAAGAAAGGTTCAATCTTTAAATTTTAAAATCATATCTTTTAGTTTCTTGTTAGTCAAGTAATCAACTTTAATTTTCAAAATCAAATTTTTTTAAATTTCTTTTTCAAATCTTTTTCAAAATAAATTTCAATCACATCTTTTTCAAAATCAATTTCAAAATCTTTTCTAACTTCTTATCTTTTCAAATTTGATTTTCAAATCTTTTTCAAAACTACCTAACTAATTCTCTCTCTCTAATTTTCGAAAATCCCTTCCCTCTTTTTCAAAATTCCCTTTTTTTAACTAATTGTTTTAATTTTAATTTAATTTGATTCAATTTTAATTTTCGAAATTTAACTTTAAATTTTATTTTTTAATTTAAGTAATTTTCGAAATTCCCTCTCTCTCATCTCCTTCTATTTATTTATTCATCTACTAACACTTCTCTTCCACCCAAAATTCGAACCCCATCTTCCTCTCCGTGTTCGAATTTTACCTCTTCTCCTTACATTCTTCTCTTCTTATACTTGCATAAGAAATCTCTATAATGTGACATAGAGGATTCCATATTTTCTTTTCTGTTTTCTTCTTTTTCATA
Source organism: Arachis hypogaea (assembly GCF_003086295.3). Lineage (NCBI taxonomy): Eukaryota > Viridiplantae > Streptophyta > Magnoliopsida > Fabales > Fabaceae > Arachis > Arachis hypogaea. The sequence continues at coordinate 107,719,936 of NC_092052.1, read as the reverse complement.
TGAGCAGGAACAAGGATAAGAACATTCTTGTTGAGGATGATCCTGAACCTGAAAGGACTCTAAAGAGGAAGCTAAGGGAAGCTAAAGCACAACTCTCTGGAGAAAATCTGACAAAAATTTTCGAAAAAAAAGGAGACATGGCCGAAAATAATAACAATGCAAGGAAGATGCTTGGTGACTTTACTGCACCAAATTCCAATTTACATGGAAGAAGCATCTCAATTCCTGCCATTGGAGCAAACAACTTTGAGCTTAAACCTCAATTAGTTTCTCTGATGCAACAGAACTGCAAGTTTCATGGACTTCCATCTGAAGATCCTTTTCAGTTCTTAACTGAGTTCTTGCAGATCTGTGATACTGTTAAGACCAATGGGGTTGATCCCGAGGTCTATAGGCTTATGCTTTTCCCATTTGCTGTAAGAGACAGAGCTAGAATATGGTTGGACTCTCAACCTAAGGATAGCCTGAACTCTTGGGATAAGCTGGTCACGGCTTTCTTAGCCAAGTTCTTTCCTCCTCAAAAGCTTAGTAAGCTTAGAGTGGATGTTCAAACCTTCAAATAGAAAGAAGGTGAACCCCTCTATGAAGCTTGGGAGAGATACAAGGAACTGACCAAAAAGTGTCCTTCTGACATGCTTTCAGAATGGACCATCTTGGATATATTCTATGATGGTCTGTCTGAGCTATCAAAGATGTCACTAGACCATTCTGCAGGTGGATCCATTCACCTAAAGAAAACGCCTGCAGAAGCTCAAGAACTCATTGACATGGTTGCAAATAACCAGTTCATGTACACTTCTAAAAGGAATCCTGTGAATAATGGGACGCCTATGAGGAAGGGAGTTCTTGAAATTGATACTCTGAATGCCATATTGGCTCAGAATAAAATATTGACTCAGCAAGTCAATATGATCTCTCAGAGTCTGAATGGATTGAAGGAATCATCCAACAGTACTAAAGAGGCATCTTCTGAAGAAGAAGCTTATGATCCTGAGAACCCTGCAATAGCAGAGATGAATTACATGGGTGAATCCTATGGAAACACCTATAATCCCTCATGGAGGAATCATCCAAATTTCTCATGGAAGGATCAACAAAAGCCTCAACAAGGCTTTAATAATGGTGGAAGAAACAAGTTTAGCAATAGCAAGCCTTTTCCATCATCCACTCAGCAACAGACAGAGAATTCTGAGCAGAATCCATCTAGCTTAGCAAATATAGTCTCTGATCTATCTAAGGCCACTTTAAGTTTCATGAATGAAACAAGGTCCTCTATTAGAAATTTGGAGGCACAAGTGGGCCAGCTGAGTAAAAGAGTCACTGAAACTCCTCCTAGTACTCTCCCAAGCAATACAGAAGAGAATCCAAAAAGAGAGTGCAAGGCCATTGATTTAACCATCATGGCCGAACCTACAAGGGAGGGAGAGGACGTGAATCCCAGTGAGGAAGACCTCCTGGGACGTCCAGTGATCAACAAGGAGTTTACCTCTGAGGAACCAAAGGAATCTGAGGCTCATCTAGAGACCATAGAGATTCCATTGAACCTCCTTATGCCATTCATGAGCTCTGATGAGTATTCTTCTTTTGAAGAGAATGAAGATATTACTGAAGAGCAAGTTGCCAAGTACCTTGGTGCAATCATGAAGCTGAATACCAAATTATTTGGTAATGAGACTTGGGAAGATGAACCTTCCTTGCTCATCAATGAACTGAGTGATCTGGATCAACTGACATTGCCTCAGAAAAAACAAGATCCTGAAAAGTTCTTAATACCTTGTACCATAGGCACCATGACCTTTGAGAAGGCTCTATGTGATCTTGGGTCAGGGATAAACCTCATGCCACTCTCTGTAATGGAGAAACTGGGAATCTTTGAGGTGCAAGCTACCAGAATCTCATTAGAGATGGCAGACAACTCAAGAAAACAGCCTTATGGACAAGTAGAGGACGTGCTAGTAAAGGTTAAAAGCCTTTACATTCCTGTTGATTTCATAATCCTAGACACTGGGAAGGATGAGGATGAATCCATCATCCTTGGAAGACCCTTCCTAGCCACAGCAAGAGCTGTGATTGATATGGACAGAGGAGAATTGATCCTTCAACTGAATGAGGACAACCTTGTGTTTAAAACTCAAGGATCTCCTTCTGTAACCATGGAGAGGAAGCATGAAAAGCTTCTCTCACTGCAGAGTCAACCAAAGCCCCCAAAGTCAAACTCTAAGTTTGGTGTTGGGAGGCCACAACCAAACTCTAAGTTTGGTATTGAACCCTCACATTCAAACTCTAAGTTTGGTGTTGGGAGGTTCTAACAATGCTTTGAACATCTGTGAGGCTCCATGAGAGCTCACTGTCAAGCTATTGACATTAAAGAAGCGCTTGTTGGGAGGCAACTCAATGTTATCTAATTATATTTATTTATTTTCTATTGTTATTTTGTGTTTTATTAGGTTGATGATCATGTGGAGTCACAAAAACTACTGAAAAATCAAAAACAAAATGAAAAACAGCAGAAAAAAATAGCACACCCTGGAGGAGAGCAGTCTGGCGTTTAAACGCCAGAAACAAGCATCTGTTTGGCGTTTAACGCCAGAAACAGGCACCAAGCTGGCGTTTAATGCCAGAAACCAGCATCTACCTGGCGTTAAATGCCAGAACAGAGCATGGAAGTGGTGTTTAACGCCAGAAACAAGCAGCAGTCTGGCGTTAAATGCCAGAATTGCATGTATAGGGTGTTTTACACGTCTAAAAGGTGCAGGGATGAAAAATCCTTGACACCTCAGGATTTGTGGACCCCACAGGATCACCACAGGATCTGTGGACCCCACAAGACCCCCACCTACCCTTCTTCTCTCCTTTTCACACCTTTTCATGACTCTCTTCCCCAAATATCCTTCACCAATCAACTCAATCACTCTTCCCCATCACCTCTTCACCACTCACATCCATCCTCTCTTCCCCAAAAACCCCACCTACCTTCAAATTCAAACTAATTCCCCTCCCAAACCCAACCCTAATGGCCGAAACTTCACCCTCCCCCCGCTCCTATATAAATCCCTCATTCCTTCTTCATTTTCACACAACACAACCCTAAATTCACCCTTGGCTGAAAACACCTCACCCTCCATCTCCTCCATTTTCTTCTTCTTCTACTATTTTTCTTTCTTTTTTTGCTCAGGGACGAGCAAATATTTTAAGTTTGGTGTGGTAAAAAGCATAGCTTTTTGTTTTTCCATAACCATTAATGGCACCTAAGGCCAGAGAAACCTCTAGAAAGAGGAAAGGGAAGGCAATTGCTTCCACCTCTGAGTCATGGGAGATGGAGAGGTTCATCGCAAAGGTCCATCAAGACCACTTCTATGAAGTTGTGGCCAAGAAAAAAGTGATCCCTGAGGTTCCTTTCAAGCTCAAAAAGAATGAGTATCCAGAGATCTGACTTGAGATCCAAAGAAGAGGTTAGGAAGTTCTCACCAACCCCATTCAACAAGTCGGGATCCTAATGGTTCAAGAGTTCTATGCAAACACATGGATCACTAGGAACCATGATCAAAGTGTGAACCCGAATCCGAAGCATTGGCTTACTATGGTTCGGGGGAAATACTTAGATTTCAGTCCGAAAAATGTAAGGCTGGCGTTCAACTTGCCAATGATGGAACAGAACGTACACCCCTACACAAGAAGGGTCAACTTTGATCAAAAGTTGGACTAAGTCCTCATAGACATATGTGAGGAAGGAGCTCAATGGAAAATTGACTCAAGAGGCAAGCCGGTTCAACTAAGAAGGCATGACCTCAAACCAGTGGCTAGGGGATGGTTAGAGTTCATTCAACGCTCAATCATTCCTACTAGCAACCGGTCTGAAGTTACTATAGACCGGGCCATCATGATCCATAGTATCATGATTAGAGAGGAGGTGGAAGTTCATGAGATTATACCTCAAGAACTCTACAAGGTGGCTAACAAGTCCTCTACTTTGGCAAGGTTAGCCTTTCCTCACCTCATCTGTCACCTCTGCAATTCGGCTGGAATTAACATAGAGGGAGACATCCTCATTGAAGAGGATAAGCCCATCACTAAGAAATGGATGGAGGAAACAAGAGATCGTGAACCTCAACAAGAGCTATGAGGGAGGAGCAAGAAAGACAAGGAAGAGACATAGAGGAGCTCAAGAGCACCATTGGTTCTTCAAGAAGAGGAAGACGCCACCCTCACTAAGGTGGACTCATTCCTTAATCTCCTTGTTTATTTATTTTCCTATTTTCGATTTTCGAGCTTTATGTTTATTTATATTTGTGTCTTATTACATGATCATTAGTGTCTAAGTGTCTATGTCTTAAAGTTATGAATATGAATCCATCACCTCTCTTGAATGAAAATGTTTTAATTACAAAAGAATAAGAAGTACATGGTTTCGAATTCATCCTTGAAACTAGTTTAATTATTTTGATGTGGTGGCAACACTTTTTGTTTTCTGAATGAATGCTTGAACAGTGCATATGTCTTTTGAAGTTGTTGTTTATGAATGTTAAATATATTGGCTCTTGAAAGAATGATGAAAAAAGAGAAATGTTATTTGATAATCTAAAAAATCATAAAAATGATTCTTGAAGTGAATACAAAAGCTTGCGAAAAAAAAAAGAAAAAAATGGCGAAAAAAAAAGAGAAAAAGAAAAACCAAGCAGAAAAAGCCAAAAGCTCTTTAAACCAAAAGGCAAGAGCAAAAAGCCAATAGCCCTTAAAACCAAAAGGCAAGGGTAATAAAAAGGATCTAAGGCTTTGAGCATCAGTGGATAGGAGGGCCTAAAGGAATAAAATCCTAGCCTAAGCGGCTAAACCAAGCTGTCCCTAACCATGTGCTTGTGGCGTAAAGGTATCAAGTGAAAACTTGAGACTGAGCGGTTAAAGTCAAGGTCCAAAGCAAAAACATAGTGTGCTTAAGAACCCTGGACACCTCTAATTGGGGACTTTAGCAAAGTTGAGTCACAATCTGAAAAGGTTCACCTAGTTATGTGTCTGTGGCATTTATGTATCCGGTGGTAATACTGGAAAACAAAGTGCTTAGGGCCACGGCCAAGACTCATAAAGTAGCTGTGTTCAAGAATCAACATACTGAACTAGGAGAATCAATAACACTATCTAAATTCTAAGTTCCTATAGATACCAATCATTCTGAACCTCAATGGATAAAGTGAGATGCCAAAACTATTCAAGAGGTAAAAAGCTACAAGTCCCGCTCATCTGATTAGAGCTAAGTTTCATTGATATTTTGGAATTTATAGTATATTCACTTCTTTTTATCCTATTTGATTTTCAGTTGCTTGGGGACAAGCAACAATTTAAGTTTGGTGTTGTGATGAGCGGATAATTTATACGCTTTTTGGCATTGTTTTTACATAGTTTTTAGTATGATTTAGTTAGTTTTTAGTATATTTTTATTAGTTTTTAATTAAAATTCACATTTCTGGACTTTACTATGAGTTTGTGTGTTTTTCTGTGATTTCAGGTATTTTCTAGCTGAAATTGAGGGACCTGAGCAAAAATCAGATTCAGAGGTTGAAGAAGGACTGCAGATGCTGTTGGATTCTGACCTCCCTGCACTCAAAGTATATTTTTTGGAGCTACAGAACTCCAAATGGTGCGCTCTTAATTGCGTTGGAAAGTAGACATCCAGAGCTTTCCAGAAATATATAATAGTTTATACTTTTTCCGAGTTTAGATGACGTAAACTGGTGTTGAACGCCAGTTCCATGCTGCATTCTGGAGTCAAACGCCAGAAACAGGTTGCAAAGTGGAGTTAAACGCCAGAAACAGGTTACAAAGTGGCATTCAACTCTAAGAGAAGCCTCTACATGTGTAAAGCTCAATGCTCAGCCCAAGCACACACCAAGTAGGCCCCGGAAGTAGATTTGTGCATCATTTACTCATTTCTGTAAACCCTTGTAACTAGTTTAGCATAAATAGGACTTTTTACTATTGTATTTACATCCGGAGTTTTATTTTCGGATCATTTGAGGATTGGTTCTTCTGGTTCCCCCTCTGGGGCTGAGACCAATGAACTCCATTATCACTTATGTATTTTCAACGATAGAGTTTCTACACTCCATAGATTAAGGTGTGGAGCTCTGCTGTTCCTCATGAATTAATACAAAGTATTACTGTTTTTCTATTCAATTCAAGCTTATTCCTTCTCTAAGATATCCATTCGCACCCAAGAACATGATGAATGTGATGATTATGTGACGCTCATCATTATTCTCACCTATGAACGCGTGCCTGACAAACACTTCCGTTCTACATGCAAACAAGCTAGAATGAGTATCTCTTAGATATCTAATACAGAGGACCGAGTCCGAGATATTAGAATCTTCGTGGTATAAGTTAGAACCCATAGACGGCCATTCTTGAGATCCAGAAAGTCTAAACCTTGTCTGTGGTATTCTGAGTAGGATCTGGGAAGGGATGGCTGTGACGAGCTTCAAACTCGCGAGTGCTGGGCGTAGTGACAGACGCAAAAGGATAGTAAATCCTATTCCAGTATGATCGAGAACCGACAGATGATTAGCCATGTAGTGACAGCGCATTGGACCATTTTCACAGAGAGGATGGGATGTAGCCATTGACAACGGTGATGCCCTACATAAAGCTTGTCATGGAAGGGAGTAGGAATGATTGGATGAAGACAGCAGGAAAGCAGAGGTTCAGAGGAACGAAAGCATCTCTATACGCTTATCTGAAATTCTCACCAATGAATTACATAAGTATCTCTATGCTAGTTTATGTTTTATTTATCTTTTAATTATTAAAACTCTATAACCTTTTGAATCCGCCTGACTGAGATTTACAAGGTGACCATAGCTTGCTTCAAGCCGACAATCTCCGTGGGATCGACCCTTACTCACGTAAGGTTTATTACTTGGACGACCCAGTGCACTTGCTGGTTAGTTGTATCGAAATTGTGAAAAAGAACTAAAATTATGAACGTGCGTATTAAGTTTTTAGCGCCGTTACCAAGGAATGAATGATCACGATTTTGTGCACCACTTCCGCGTCACTTTTCCGCGACCTGTACGTACCAGAAATTGTTGGGGCGATTTCTGGGCTGTTTCAAACCTAGTTTTCGGCCCAGAAAACACAGATTAGAGGCTATAAAGTGGAGGAATGCATCCATTCATCGGGATGTCTTCCATTATTCACTTTTCATAATTTAGATGTAGTTTTTAGAGAGAGAGGTTCTTTCCTCTCTCTTAGGTTTTAGGATTAGGATTCCTCTTAAAGGATTTAGGATTTCAACTCTTTATCAGGTTCAATATTCCTTTTATATTTTTATTTATTCTAATGCTTTTATTCGTATCTGCCTTATGTTACCAATTTGGCTTATGAACTCTTTATGTTTAGATTGATTTTCTTTTATTAATGCAATTGAGGTATTTCATATTTATGATTTTTATTTAGCTCTTTATAATCTTGGCTTTCATTGATTAATTGGAGACTCTTGAGTTATCAAACTCATCGTGATTGATAATTGTTATTTTTGCTAATTGATTTGAATTCCAATAACTCTAGTCTTTCCTTAGGAATTGATTAGGACCTGAGAATCAAGCTAATTAGTCCACTTAACTTTCCTTTGTTTAGTAAAGGCTGACCAAGTGGGATTAAAACTCAATTCTCATCACCATCAATAAGGATAACTAGGATAGGACTTCCAAATTCTCATACCTTGCCTAGAGTTTTCTTAGTTATTGATTTACTAATTCCTGCAATTTATTTCTCTTGTTCAAACCTTTTCAAAACCCAAAAATACTGTTTTCCATAACCAATAATAAATCATACTTCCCTGTAATTCCTTGAGAAGATGACCCGAGGTTTAAATACTTCGGCTTATAAATTTTATTGGGTTTGTTACTTGTGACAACCAAAGTTTTTGTAAGAAAGGAATTCTTGACGGTCTAGAAGCTATACTTGCAACGCGAATTTATTTGTGAAATTTCTAGATCGCACGAGAGTTTCGTTCTTCAGTTAACTAAGTGGGAGCAATGGACAATTCTCATCACAATTAATAAGGATAACTAGGATAGGACTTCTAGTTCTCATACCTCGCCAAGAGCCTTTCTTAACTATTAGTTTATTTTCTTATCAATTACATTCCTTGTTCAACCTTTCAAAAACCCAAGAAGATACTTTTCCATAACCAATAATAAATACACCTCCCTGCAATTTCTTGAGAGACGACCCGAGGTTTAAATACTTTGGTTTATAATTTTAGGGGTTTGTTACTTGTGACAACCAAATTTTTGTATGAAAGGATTCTTTGTTAGTTTAGAAACTATACTAGCAACGAGAATTTATTGAGGAATTCTTTACTAGCAAAGAATCCATTCATCACCTACCCTCTCCCGACATAGGCACAAGTCCCGGATATAGCTTTCCAGATGCATACAGTGTGCATATAAGTCTTATGGCCAGGCTGCATACATTGTAACTTTTAAACATGTGATATACTTACATTTGGAAAATAGTTCACAGTGTGCGGGCAACCCCACTATACATTTGGCCCTAAGGCCCAAACAATGTTGCATCTACTTTCATGTGGCAGATAGTCTTTTAAAATTTTTTTATCTTTGCCCTCTAGTCTCCTGTGTCAGAGATCTGCTCTCTTGTGGCAGATATCCCTTAAGTTAATACATTCTTTTCTTTCTTGTGCTCTGCTCTCTTGTGGAAGAGGTTCGTTAGATTCTTTTAGTCTTTACTTTCAGCTCTCCTGTGGCAGAGTGATAAACCCCAATTTTGTGGTTTATCTTGTATTAAATTTAGGGGATTTTATCGACTTTTCTCACATTTATTCAATGAAATAGCATTATTTGGTGAATTTCTCCTAATTTGCACTTAAAGTAAAAACATGTTTTTTAGGCCTTTAAATCGCTAATTTTAACTCACTTTAATTCCATTTGATGCCTTGATATGTTTGTTAAGTGATTTTAGGATTAGAAGGAAAAGATTGGGTTGAAGGAATGAAGAAAAAACATGCAAAAATGGAGAATTCATGAAGAAATGAGGATTTACTGAACTCAAGGCCACGCGCACGTGTACGCGTGAGAGGAAGATTCGCCAGCGATGCGCACACGTCACCCACGCGCATGCGTGAAGAGGAATTTTGCAATGCGACGCATACGCGTGACCCATGCGTATGCGTGACAAGCTGCACGTGACTTCACTAAAGGCAAAATGCTGGGGGCGATTTCTGAGCTCAAGGATGCCTAAATCCAACTCATTTCTGATGCTTTTGAATCCAAGGATTGCAAGGGAGTGGGAAAGGAATCATAGTAGAGTTTTCATCATGTTTTAGGGTAGAATTCTAGAGACAGAGGCTCTTTCCTCTCTCTAGATTTAGGGTAGAAATTAGGATAAAGTTAGGTTAATCTCTCTTAAATTTATCTTTCAATTCTTGTTTTCCCTTTCAATTCCTTGTTATTACACCTTTGCTCTTCTAGTTCTTATTGTTAATTTCCCCTTCATGTTATTTTTATGTTGATACACTCTTATTAGTTTTAATTTCCATTAATGCAATTTATGTTTTCTTGTTCTTATTGTTTAATTGAGTTGTTATTATTGTTTTCTTACATTGGGTAGTTGTAGCTTTTATTAATTCTTGTAATTTGTGATGTTTACTTTTATTACACTCTAGGTGTTTGTGAAAATGCTTTCTCTAGTTATTGAGTATTTTTCTTTACTCTTGGCCTAGGCTAAGGGAATTTAGTGACCTTGAGTCATCGGGTCTCATTGAATTGGTGATTTGAGAACCCTTAGTGGTCAATTTGATAACCATTGACGCTAGCCTACTACTAAGTCAATTAGTAGCTAGGTTAGGACTTATGAATTGATGTTGATCAAGCCTATTTGATGTACTTCAAGCGTTGAAGTAGACATTGTATGTACTTCAAGCATAGAAGAAGACTAAATGGGTTGGTCCCTCAAAATTGTCAATACATGGTTTGTAGACAACGATAGGTGATCTCAATTTTCATGCCTTAGCCAAGAGTTCTTTTCCTTTCTTTTATTAGTTAATTGTCATTTACTTTCTTGCTTTTATATTTTCTTGCCAATTGCAAATCAAACCCCCTTGTTCTTTCATAGCCAATAATTGATCACTTCATTGCAATTTCTTGTGAGACGACCCGAGGTTTGAATACTTCGGTTAATTTTTATTGGGGTTTGTACATGTGACAACCAATATTAAAATTTGATTGAGAGTTATTAGTTGGTTTGAAACTATACTTACAACGAAGTTGGATAAACCTCATTTTTAGGGTTTATCTTGTGCTTAATTGAGTGGATTTTATCCACTATTCTCACACTTATTCATATAATTCACATGTTTTACATTTTCCTTCCTAATTTTGTGCTATGATTGAAAACATGCTTCTTTGGTCTTAAATTTGATAATTTTAATCCTCTCTTATTATCATTCGATGCCGTGATATGTTTGTTAAGTGTTTTCAGGATTTACAGGGTAGGAATGGCATAGAGGATGGAAAGGAAGCATGCAAAAGTGGAAGGAATACAAGAAATTGAAGGAATTGCTAAGCTGTCAAGCCTGACCTCTTCGTACTAAATGGATCATAACTTGAGCTACAGAGGTCCAAATGAGGCGGTTTCAGTTGCGTTGGAAACCTAACATCCGAGGCTTCAAAATGATATGTAATTTTCCATAGTTGTCATGCAGTTAAGCGACGCACATGCATGCATCATGCGTACGCGTGACCTTGCGAAAGTTCAATGACGCGTACACGTGACGTGCGCCACGTGTAGAAATTGCAAAAAATGCTAGGGGCGATTTCTGGGCTGCTTTTGGCCCAGTTCCAAGCCTGAAAACACATATTAGAGGCTGCAGAGTCGAGGAATCAGGAAGACAACTTTTATTCACATAATTTTAGGTTTTAGATGTAGTTTTCTAGAGAGAGAGGCTCTCTCCTCTCTCTAGGTTTTAGGATTCTTGGGTTTAGCTATTTTCAATTTCAGATTTCTACTCTACTTTAATTTAGTTTCTCTTCTACTCTTATTTATTCTAGCACTTTAGTTTCTCTTCTCTTGGTGATTTCTTTATTTATCCACCTTAGTTTATGAATTCTCATGTTAGATTTGATTTTCTATTTAATGCAATTTGAGGTATTCCGTATTTATGATTGCTTTCTTCAATTTATGTTATTGATGCTTTCAATTGGTTGTTTGGATTTTATTATCTCTTATTGCTTTTCTATGCTTTTATGTTGTGCCTTCCAAGTGTTTGATAAAATGCTTGATTGGATTTTAAATTAGCTTTTTATGTTCTTAGCTTAGATTGAGTAATTGGAGACTCTTGAGTTATCAAACTCTTTTGTTGATTAGCAATTGAAAGTTGCTAGTTGATTTGAATTCCACTAAAGCTAGTCTTTTCTTAGGAGTTGACTAGGACTTGAGGAATCAAATTGATTATTTTCACTTGACTTTTCTTCATAGTTAGAGGTTGACTAAGTGGAGCAATAGACGATTCTTGTCACAATTGATGATGATAATGAGGATAGGACTTCTAATTATCAATCCTTGCTAGGGCTTTTCATAATTATTAGTTTATTTTATTATCATTTACATTCCTTGTTCAACCTTTCAAAAACCCAAAAATATACTATCTCATAACCAATAGTGACATACTTCCCTACAATTCCTTGAGTGACGACCCGAGGTTTAATACTTCGGTTATTTTTATTGGGTTTGCTTAAGTGACAAATAAATTAAATTTGATTGAGGTTTAATTGTCGGTTTAGATCTATACTTGCAACGCGCTTATTTTTTTGAATTCTTTACCGACGATTTCTCCCCCATCAATTTTTGGCGCCGTTGCCGGGGAATTGCAAACGTGTACCTTATTATTGGTTATTGTGAATATTGTGAATAATTTTGCTTTTTCGTTTCTTTGTTAGTTGTTTCTAGTTTTAGGAGTTTATTCTCAATATTTTCTAATTAGTTTTTGTTTTTACTTTCTTTTGTTACTATGAATTCTCACCCCTTTGGCTATGAGTTTGGTCACAATTATGTTATAAGGAATGGAAGCTACAATGAGAACATAAATCAAGGTTGGGACAATCAAAGATGGGAGGAGCCACAAGGATTTGATCAACCCTTTTGGCAACAACCTCCTCCAATGCACTATGAGCAATGAAAGAGCTTGAAGATTGATGGTTTAGAAGTTATAACGAATACTCGTTGTAAGTATAGTTACTAAACCAAGCAATCAACCTTTCTTACAAATGTTTTGGTTGTCACAAGTAACAAACTCCTTAAAAATTGTTAACCGAGTATTCAAACCTCGGGTCGTCTTCTCAAGGAACTGCAAGGAAGTATGTTCTTATTATTGTCTATAAAGGTTGTAATCGGGGTTTAGAAGGTGAGAAGCTAGTGATTTAAATGACAAGTAAATTAAATGGCAATTAAAATAAATAAAACTGTAAAGCAAACTTTTGGCAAGGTAAGAGAAATTGGAAGTCCAACTTAATTATCTCTCTCAACAATAATGAAAGTTGAATCTAAATTCCACTTAGTTAACCTTTACTAAAGCAAAGGAAATTCAAGGGACTAATTAGTTTGACCTTCGAATCCTATTTAATTCCTAAGAAAAGTTGGGATTATTGAAGTTCAGTTCAATTAGCAAGATAGCGATTATCAGTTATGTTGAGTTTGATAATATTGAGTTACTGATTTCTTAACCAAGACCAAAAGGGGAAAAAGTAAAATTGCTGGAATAAAAATGTCCTTAGATGGAAAGCAATGGTAACACAAATTAAAGAGAAAGCAATCAATAACTGAAATACCTCAAATAATCATTAATTCAAATCATAACATGGAAAGGGTTCATAAGCCAAATTGGCAACATTTATAGATACGAATAAATGCATTAAAGTAAAAGTAGCATAGAAACATAAATTAAAGTAAATATTAAACCTGGATTGAGAGTTACTCTTAAAAACTAAGAGAAGTCCTAAATCCTAATCCTAAGAGAGAGAGGAGAAAACCTCTCTCAAACTAAATCTAAATCATGGAAAGTGAAAATTGGCGAGCTCTCCCTGAATGGATGCATTCCCCCACTTTATAGCCTCTAATTTGTGTGTTCTGGGCTGAAAACTGGGTCAAAAGCAGCCCAGAAATCGCTTCCTGCGATTTCTGTTACGTTCAGATCGCGGGCAAGTGACACGGAGGCGTCGTCCATGCGGCTGCGCAGATTGCTTTCCTGCCAGGTCACGTGTCCGCGTGATCCATGCGTTCACGTCGCCTGGCGTCAGGGCAGCTATGGCAAATTATATATCAAATTGAAGCCCCGAAGATTAGCTTTCCAACGCAACTAAAACCGCGTCGTTTGGACCTCTGTAGCTAAAGTTATAGACGTTTGAGTGCGAGGAGGTCAGGTTGGACAGCTTAGCAATTTCTCCAACTTCTTGTATTCCTTCCACTTTTGCATGCTTCCTTTCCATCCTCCAAGTCATTCCTGCCCTGTAATCTCTGAAAACACTTAACACACATATCAAGGCATCTAATGGTAATAAGAGAGGATTAATAATAAGCAAATATCAGATCAAAGAAGCATGTTTTCAATCATAGCACAAAACCATGAAGGAAAATGTAAAACATGCAAATAGTATGAATAAGTGGGTAAATAGTTGATAAAAACCACTCAATTGAGTACAAGATAAACCATAAAATAGTGGTTTATCAACCTTCCCACACTTAAACATTAGCATGTCCTCATGCTAAGCTCAAGAGAAGCTATAAAGATGAAGAGGAATGGTAGAATGCATGAAATGCAACCTATCTGTATGAATGCAACTATATGCAGAATGTTTCTACCTACTTGGTTAAAAGTAAACAAATCTTTTAAGAACATACATGAACCGGATTTCACTAATTCAAATCATAAAAATGAAGTACAAATAGACTTGCAGAAGAAAATAGCTCATGAAAGCCGGGAACAAAGAATCGAGCATCGAACCCTCACTGGTAGTGTATACACTCTAATCACTCAAATGTTTAAGGTTCGATTCTCTCAATTCTCTACTAACCTTGCTTTCTAAGGCTTGCTCTTCATCTAACAATCAACATAAATTTAATGCACAAATACACAAATCAAGAGGTCTTTTAAGGGTTGTAATGGGGTTAGGGTCAAGGTAGGATTGTATTTGGCCAAGTGGACTAAAATCTGAATCCTTAATTAACTTAAACTTGCCACCTAACTTTAGACAATCCATGTAATCATAATATAATATCTAACTATCCATTAACCCTGTTTTCCACATATTCATGCATTCTAATTTCAAGTACAGTACATATGCATTGCTTTCACTTACTTTGGGGCATTTTGTCCCCTTTTTGCTTAATTGCTCTTTTTCTTTTCTTTTTCTCTTTTTCTTCTTCTTTATATATATATATATATATATATATATATATATATATATATTCTCAATGCATATGATTAAATTATTGAATGCATGAACATGTCCTAAACATTTCTTTCACATTTTCATAAAGATATATGACACCCAATTCTTAAACCAAATATTTCCAAACCCACTTTTTCCCACACTTAATTCATGAGCACTCTCACTAGTCTAAGCTAACTAAGGATTCAAATTAAGGACAATATTGTTTTTCGCTTAGAGTTAATGATGTGCTAAAGTAAAGAACAAAGGGTAAAATAGGCTCAAATTGGTTTGCAAAGGATAATGAAAGGTAAGGCCATATGGGTATGTAAGCTTAGTGAAACAAAGGCCTCAATCATATAAGTGCATGTATACATCAAACAATGGAAATATAGAATTAAGCAAGACAAAGATCACAATTTTAGAGAGAAAAATACACACTAAAACAGAATTTTGGTTGATAAAATGTAACCAATTCAAATAGGCTCAAAAATCTCACAGGTTTTGTGTGTTCGAGTTCTAAACCATGTTCCAGTATAATATCTCTTCAAACAAGTGTAACATTAAATTTTATTCAAATTAGTGAAATTTTGTAAAAAAATTTCTTGAAAAAGAAAATATTACTTCAACCAAGTGGTAAAATATGCAAAAAAATTAAACAAATATGCAATCAAACATGCAAATGCAACAATGAATAAGGAAAATAAATCATTGGTGTTGAGATAGAGGAGTAACTAACCCATGAAGATCGGTATCGACCTCCCCACACTTAAAGATTGCACCGTCCTCGGTGCATGCTGAGATTTGCAGGTGGACGGGTTGTTTCAACTATTGCTTTTCTCTAAGGATTGTGCATATGGACTTGTCTGTCTCCCCATGTAAAACGTCTTCCGCTTCCCTTCCGGGTGGCCATCCTGAAAGAAAAAGGGAAGAAGAGTAACCCAGAAATAGAGATAAGAAAATAAAAGAAGTATGGGTAGGTTAATGCCAAATGATAAGGGTCTCATTTACATGGAAACTTCAACATGTAAGTGAGAAAACAATAGAAGCCATGGCATACCAGTGGAGCAAAATTGCAACAATGGAGAAGAGAGTGGGGAAAGAGAGATAATATAAATTCATGTCAATGCAAAAAGTAATACAAGTATAAAAGATTGGCATTGATTTAAATAATATTACCTAACCAGAATAAAACAAGTCATAAACACCAAGATAATACCAGAAAAGATATAACAGTTGAATAAGAA
Organism: Arachis hypogaea; assembly: GCF_003086295.3. Taxonomy (NCBI): domain Eukaryota; kingdom Viridiplantae; phylum Streptophyta; class Magnoliopsida; order Fabales; family Fabaceae; genus Arachis; species Arachis hypogaea. The sequence continues at coordinate 107,704,251 of NC_092052.1, read as the reverse complement.
CATTTGAACACTAATGGAAAAATAAAAATATGCAATGAATGAAATATTCAAATAAATTAAGTAAAATAAAATGAAAGATAAGAAGAATGAGAAGGGAAAGAACGAAAGAAGAAGTAAGTAAGAAAGGAGGGAGGAAAAATTAGGATTGGGAGAGAAAAGATAAGATATTTGGCAAATTAGGATAAGTTGTGCGGCGCAAGCGACGCGGCCGCATGGGGAACGCGGTCACGCGGCTTGCGCTTAAATTGATTGACGCGGTAGCGTCGGTCACACGGTCACGTGACCCGTTTTATGCTACTGGCGCGAGGGCAGCCTCGCTCTCGCACAACTCTCTGTTCAAAAATCATTAATTGCCAAATATTGGGTGACGCGATCGCGTGGGGCACGCGATCGCTTGAGTGGGCACTTAGTAGGATGTGACGCGGCCGTGTGGGCCACGCGGTCGCGTGAGATGGACTGCGCGTCCAGCGCCAGTCCAGCACCACTCTAGCACAACTTTCGGCTGTGCACCATTATTACATCGAAATCCTGGTCACGCGGCCGCATAGGGTACGCGGTCGCGTGGGAGGCCAGTATTCCCACTCGACGCGGACGCGTCAGCGACGCAGTCGCGTGGGACGATTTGTGCCATGGGCACGCCTCCAGCCACGCTCCAGCATGACTCTCTATTCGTTTTTATTTTCTCCCCTCTCCTTGCGACGCGAACGCGTCGCTGATGCGGTCGTGTCGCGTTGCATTTTTTTTTAAACTGAATGCAGGATGCAATGCTTAATGTGAATGCTATGCATGATTCCAGGTTCAATAAAATAAAAATAAAATTCAAAAACAAACAAAACGAAATAAAATTAAAATTACAAAAGGAACGATCATACCATGGTGGGTTGTCTCCCACCTAGCACTTTTAGTTAAAGTCCTTAAGTTGGACATTGGAAGGGCTTCCTATTATGGTTGCTTGTGTTTAAATTCATCCAGAAATCTCCACCAGTGCTTGGAATGCCAATAGCATCCAGGGTCCCAAACTAGGCATGTAAAGCTTCTGAGCAGCTTCAAACAGATTTTCAGGCTCCCGGGGTGACGAATGTCAGAATAGATTCCAGGATCCCAAGCCTTGTTTTTAAATCCGCCTCCGTCTTGATCTCCATGTTTCCATCTGGGCGGTTTAAAAAGTAAATTCTCACCATGGTAATCAAGCATTTTCCGAGATCCATTCGATTGATTTTGATGCCAATCCGTGCACTTCGAGTTGAAGCGTGGAACCTTATTGAACCTTGTGCACCAGCTCTGAGCACGAGCCATTTTCCTCTTACTCTTAAAGCCGCAGAGAGCTCTAAGCTGGCCATCTGTTTCAAGCAAACCGTATTCAAGTGAAAAAGTAAAGTTAAAAGTTAAGGATTGTACCCACTTGAGGCTTGTATTAGGTGGTAATGGCCTTGGGGAAGGTGTTTCTGGTGGTTCTGTAAGTTCTACTCCCTTGTGCTCTCCTGTGAATTCCTCCACTTCCTTGTAAGGTTCTTCAAATACATCTGAGTCCTGGTCAAAGTCTTCTATGTCTTCCTCATCACTTGAGTCATAGATTGGAGGTTGAGAGAAATCTACCTCTGCATCATCTTCGTATTCATTTGGGGAAGATTCTTCGATCTCAGAGAATTTACTTGCGGATGCAAGTTCATTACTAAGAGAGCTAGACTTGTGACTATCACTATCAAGGGAATTTGCTTCTTGGATTATTCCGTCTGATTCTTCATAAACGACTTGCCTTGGGGGTTGTGCACTATCCTCCTTAGCATCAACTATAACGTCCTTGACGGAGTTCTCCTCAGTTCTGGATTCCCATGGAGGTTCAGCATCTCCTAGATCTTCAACCAACTCTTCTTCTTGTACAGTGACAGCTTCTTCTACTTGTTCTAGTACGAATTCATTCTCTGTCTTGTCCACTGGAGTTTCTGGTATCTCCTTTATGCTCCGCTCTTCATTAGACTGTCCACATGGGGCTGTGGCTGATCCTTGTATATTTGAGCACCTAGAAACCCATTGAATTACTGCTTGCTCCAGTTGTCGAATGGTTGTTTGAAGTTTATTTACTGTTTCCTTTAGGCAAACCTCTACTTCTCGGGGTGCCGGATTTGGACATGATACATAAGAAAGTGGTGGTGGTTGGGAGTGATTGGATTGGAATCGGGGTAAGGAAGGATCATATGGTGGCGAATGGTGAAGAGAAGCTTGTGAGTGTGGTGGTTCGAGGTTATGTTGAAAGGATGGTCTATAGGTGGGGCTTGTTGGTAGTTACAAGGTTGTCCACCATATCTTTCAGCTGGGTATGCATTGTAGAATGGTCCTTGTCCATGATATCTCGGAGGATGTTGTTGCCTAAAGGGTTGATTAGATCCTCTTGGCTCCATCCATCCTTGATTGGTCTGACCTTGATGCACATTTTTGCTGTAACTTCTATTTCCTTCAACAAAATTAGAACCAAACTCAAAGTAAGAGGGGTGAGAGTTCATGGTAACTAATGCAAATAAAAATAAAAATAAGCAAATAAACAAGTAAAAGAAAAATATTTACAATAACCAATAATAAGGCACACGTTAGCAGTTCCCCGGCAACGGCGCCATTTTGAAAGAGCTTGAAGATTGATGGTTTAGAAGTTATAACGAATACTCGTTGTAAGTATAGTTACTAAACCAAGCAATCAACCTTTCTTACAAACGTTTTGGTTGTCACAAGTAACAAACTCCTTAAAAATTGTTAACCGAGTATTCAAACCTCGGGTCGTCTTCTCAAGGAACTGCAAGGAACTATGTTCTTATTATTGGCTATAAAGGTTGTAATCGGGGTTTAGAAGGTGAGAAGCTAGTGATTTAAATGACAAGTAAAGTAAATGGCAATTAAAATAAATAAAACTGTAAAGCAAACTTTTGGCAAGGTAAGAGAAATTGGAAGTCCAACTTAATTATCTCTCTCAACAATAATGAAAGTTGAATCTAAATTCCACTTAGTTAACCTTTACTAAAGCAAAGGAAATTCAAGGGACTAATTAGTTTGACCTTCGAATCCTATTTAATTCCTAAGAAAAAGTTGGAATTATTGAAGTTCAGTTCAATTAGCAAGATAGCGATTATCAGTTATGTTGAGTTTGATAATGTTGAGTTACTGATTTCTTAACCAAGACCAAAAGGGGAAAAAGTAAAATTGCTGGAATAAAAATGTCCTTAGATGGAAAGCAATGGTAACACAAATTAAAGAGAAAGCAATCAATAACTGAAATACCTCAAATAATCATTAATTCAAATCATAACATGGAAAGGGTTCATAAGCCAAATTGGCAACATTTATAGATACGAATAAAAGCATTAAAGTAAAAGTAGCATAGAAACATAAATTAAAGTAAATATTAAACCTGGATCGAGAGTTACTCTTAAAAACTAAGAGAAGTCATAAATTCTAATCCTAAGAGAGAGAGGAGAAAACCTCTCTCAAACTAAATCTAAATCATGGAAAGTGAAAATTGGCGAGCTCTCCCTGAATGGATGCATTCCCCCACTTTATAGCCTCTAATTTGTGTGTTCTGGGCTGAAAACTGGGTCAAAAGCAGCCCAGAAATCGCTTCCTGTGATTTCTGTTACGTTCAGGTCGCGGGCAAGTGACGCGGAGGCGTCGTCCACGCGGCCGCGCGGATTGCTTTCCTGCCAGGTCACGCGTCCGCGTGATCCACGCGTTTGCGTCACCTGGCGTTGGGGCAGCTATGGCAAATTATATATCAAATCGAAGCCCCAAACGTTAGCTTTCCAACGCAACTGAAACCGCGTCGTTTTGATTTTTGTAGCTAAAGTTATAGCCATTTGAGTGCGAAGAGGTCAGGCTGGACAGCTTAGCAATTTCTCCAACTTCTTGTATTCCTTCCACTTTTGCATGCTTCCTTTCCATCCTCCAAGCCATTCCTGTCCTGTAATCTCTGAAAACACTTAACACACATATCAAGGAATCTAATGGTAATAAGAGAGGATTAATAATAAGCAAATATAAGATCAAAGAAGCATGTTTTCAATCATAGCACAAAACCAGGAAGGAAAATGTAAAACATGCAAATAGTATGAATAAGTGGGTAAAGAGTTGATAAAAACCACTCAATTGAGTACAAGATAAACCATAAAATAGTGGTTTATCAAGCAACAACCATTCTACGATGCATCCCAAGACAATATTTATGGTGGACCTTTTCGTGACAATTCATCTCCACCATTTTACTATGAGCAAGAGCCATTCCAAGGTGCGTACCAAGACAATGGATATGGTGGACCCCCTTGTAGTTACCAACAAGCCCCACCATATTCCTATGAACCCTCTCCTCAACATAGCTTTAAACCACCATACTCACAAGCCCCTTTTCACGATTCACCTCCATATGACCCTAACCCTTATCCACCACACCAACCACCATACAAACCATGTGAACCATACCCAGAACCACCACCTCAATATACACCATCTTCATACCCTTATCAAGAAGAACCACCTCCGTATTATGAGCCTTTTCTCCCAACAGATGAACCCTCCTATCCACCCCAAGCTCCCATAGATGATACCTTTAGTGTTATTCACCAAGGGCAACAGGAGCTTCAAACCACACTTACCTCTGCTCTCACCAGTCTCACCTCTACTCTCTATGCTCTTATATCCCATGTGGATCTATTCTTTACCCCCAATACTCAACCCCCAAGATCTGGTGCACTTACTTTTTACCCATATCCATCAATCCAAGAGCAACATGATCCCAATTACGCTATTGACATAGAACAAGAGAGAAGGGATCGTCTTAGGGACGTAATGGATCGGGTTCACGCATACATACTTCAAGAGAAGCAAGAGGAGGCCCAAAAAGTAGAGGTAGGAGAGACCCTTGAAGATGAAAGAGTAGTTGAAGAATTAGGGGAAATTGAAGAAAGTTGTCAAGAGGTGGAAGTTATTAAGGAGGAGTTAGATTTTGTACTAGAGCAAGTGGAGAAAACCAAAATTATCGAAGAAGAGGAAGTGGTTGAGGACTTAGTAGATGCGGAACCTCCCTGGGAAACTCAAGTCATAGAGCCTCCTTCCAAGATGTTTGAATTTGATGTTGAGGAGGGTGTACAACCTCCAAGGCATATCATGGTTGAAGACTTTGAGGAGGTTGATCATGAGATGGGTTCAATAATTAATGAGTTTCTACCTACAATTGAACCCTCTCCCATTAAACTAGAGGAAGAGGTTAATGTTGCAGAAGCTTGTCAAGAGGTGGAGATCATCAAAGAGGAGCCCAAGAGAGTGAAGCATACATTGGCAAGGCTACCACTAGAGATATCTCCCCCCAAGCCATTACCATCCAACACAATATTCAAGTGGGTAAAATTCTTATCCTTAAACTGTACCTTCCCACTTGAATATGGTCTGCTTGAAATGGATGGACAACTTAGAGCTATCTGTGGTTTTAAGAGTAAAAGGGATATTGTTAGCGGTTGGCAAAAACATCCTAGGTTTGTTATGGTTGGAAGCTCAATGCCTAATTGTAAGGGTTGGTATAATTCGCAATTGATTGGGTCTAGGAGGATGTTTGGGTTCTTAAATGAGAATTCCAAGGCAAAACCACCCGGATGAAATCATGATGATCAACTTAAAGACGGGTGTAGAAACAAGATTTGGGATCCCGGCATACAAGAGGATCAACTTTGGGAGCTCGAAACTTGTGAAGAACTTCATCAAGGCTTGGTGAATTCACTTAGAGAATGTTAGAGCTTATTGGAAGTCCAAGCATTGATGGAAGTTTCAAGATGAGTTCAAGCACAAGCCACCATGACAAGGAGCTCGCCGAATGTCCAACTTAAGGACAATAACTAAAAGTGCTAGGTGGGAGACAACCCACCAAGGTATGATCCTCCTTTTTATTAGTTTTAATTTATTTCTGTTAGTCTTAATTTCCAGTCCTGCATATTTACTTTTATTTTGCATTAAGAATAAAAATAAATAAAAGAAGGGGAAATCGACGCGCACGCGTCGTGTGTGTATGCGCAAATGAACATAGAGTTACGCGAGAGCCGAGCGGGAGGGGTGCTAGACGCATAGCCAGACCCATGCGTACGCGTGCCGTACGCGTACGCGTCCCCTGCATTTTTGCCAATCCACGCGTAAGCGTCAGTGACGCGTACGCGTGGAATGAAAAATCGGCATACTAAGAAAATTGAACAGAGAGTTGGGCTGCCACTGTGCTAGAATCGCGCGAGCAGTCGCGCGTACGCATGACCGACGCTCATGCGTCAGTGTGCATTTTGGCCACCCACGCGTACGCATGAGGCACGCGCGCGCGTCGCGCCCTGTTTTTCATTTCTTACTTCTTTCTTCTCTCCTTTCTACTTCTCTCTTTCTCCTTTCTTACTTTCTTCTTTTTCATTTCTTTAACTTCTCATCCTTATTCTCTTTCATTCTCTTTTGCATATTGCATTTGCATACTTTCCTTCATTGTATTTTAATTTTGTTCATGTTTTTATTATCTTTTCTAATTTTCTATTTTATCATTGGTGTTAAATGTTCTTATTCATACAATTGTTGCATTTTTTCTTGCATTATGTTGGTGCTTTGTGACTTGTTTTACATTGTTAGGTAATATTATTTAAGTCAATGCTAATCCTATATGATACTTGTATTCCTTTTGCATTGACATGAATTTATATTGCCTTCATGACCCGCTCTCTTCCCCTTTGTTGCAATTTTTTTTGCACTATTAATATGCCAGTTGCTTCTACTGTTTTCCACACTTGCATGTTCTAGCTACCATGTAATTGAGACCCTCATTATTTGGCATTAACCCACCCATATTTTATTTGTTTTCTATCTTTGTTTCTGGGTTACTTTCCTTCCCTTTTTCCTTCTTTCAGGATGGCCATTAAGAAGGGAAACGGAAGACTTTTACATGGGGCGACAGACAAGTCCATCTGCACAATCGTTGGAGAAAAGCATCACTTGGAGCCACCCGTCCACTAGCACATCTTAGCATGGACCGAGGATGGTGCAATCTTTAAGTGTGGGGAGGTCGATACCGACTTCTGTGGGTTAGTTATTTCCTATTTTAACACCAATGTTTAATTTTTCTTGTTACATTAGTTGTTGCATTTGCATGTTTGAGTGCATGTTTGTTTTATTTTGTGCATATTCTTCTACCACTACTTAGTTGGAGTGATAAGTTCTTTTTCAAGACCCTTTTTATAGCATTTCACTAATTTAAATTAAAACTTTTTTGTTAAACTTGTTTGAAGATTGTAATTTGGAACATGGTTTATAGCTAAGAACACACAACCTGTGAGATTATGAGCTTGATTACATGGTTACATTATTTAACCATGAATTTTTATTCTTTTGTGTTTTCTTCTCTATGATTGCAATCTATGGTTTGTTCCATTCTATATGTCTATTGTTTAGTGTATATTCATGCATACATATGATTGAGGCCATCATTTGTTATTAGCTCACTTATCCCAAATAGCCTACCATTTCATTTACCTTTGTTTGCCACTTTGAGCCTTTTTAATCCCCATTTGTTCTTTATATTACCACATCACTAGCCTTAAGCGAAAAAAAATTAATTACCCGATTTGAATCTTTGGTTAGCTTAAGATAGTGTGTGTCAACTAAGTGTGGGGAAATGTGGGAATTTGGGTTGATGAGAATGTGTTGTGTTTTTACTGACAAATATTGGAAATTTGGGTGCTTACTCATGTGAAATTAGAAAAATCATATGCATTGATATATTATGTTTTCATTTATGATAAAAAAAAAAGAAATAAATGAATAGGGGATAAAATTACCCCAATGCTAAGTTCAATAAAAAGATCAATGCACATGTGATGGAATTAAAAATTGATGCATGAGTATGTAAAATATACAAAAGTGAGATTTTGGGTAGCTAGGCATGATTTTAGAATTATATAGAGTATGTGTGTGTGTTAGGTGAGAACTTAGGTTAGTCAAAGATTCATATTATAGCTCACTTGGCCATACATATATCCTCACCCTTACCTTAGCCCCATTACAACCTTGAAAAGACCTCATGATGTTTGCATTTGTACACTAAATATTTGTTGATTGGTTAGATGAAGAACAAAGTTTTAGAAAGTATGACTAGAGAAAAGTAGAGTGAATTAACCCTAGACACTTGTGCGATTAGAGTACATATACACTTCTAGTGAAGGTTCAATGCTTGATTCTGTGTTCACGACTTTTATGAGCTACCTTCTTACAAGTTTACTTGTCTCTTATTGTGTGATTTGAATTACTAGAATCTGAGTTATGTTTGTCTTGGAGAATTTGTTTACTTTGAACTAAGTAGATAGAAGTATTTTTGCATTTAGTTGCATTCATATAGATAGGTTGCATTTCATAAGTTTTACCATTCCTCTTCACTCCTTTATAGCTTCTCTTGAACTTAGCATGAGGACATGCTAATGTTTAAGTGTGGGGAGATTGATAAACCCCATTTTTAGGGTTTATCTTGTGCTTAATTGAGTGAATTTTATCCACTATTCTCACACTTATTCATATAATTCGCATGTTTTACATTTTCCTTCCTAATTTTGTGCTATGATTGAAAACATGCTTCTTTGGCTTTAAATTTGCTAATTTTAATCCTCTCTTATTACCATTCGATGCCGTGATATCTTTGTTAAGTGTGTTTCAGGATTTACAGTGCAAGAATAACTTGGAGGATGGAAAGGAAGCATGCAAAAGTGGAAGGAATACAAGAAATTAAAGGAATTGCTAAGCTGTCAAGCCTGACCTCTTCGTACTAAATTGATCATAACTTGAGCTACAGAGGTCCAAATGAGGCGGTTTCAGTTGCGTTGGAAAGCTAACATCTGGGGCTTCAAAATATATACAATTTGCCATAGTTGCCATGCAGTTAAGTGACGCGTACGCATGCATCACGCGTACGCGTGACCTTGCGAAATTTCAGCGACGCGTACGCGTGACTTATGCATACTCGTGACGTGCGCCACATGCAAAAATTGCAAAAAATATTGGGGGCAATTTCTGGGCTACTTTTGGTCCAGTTCCAAGACCAAAAACACAGATTAGAGGCTGCAGAGTGGAGGAATCAGGAAGACAACTTTCATTCACATAATTTTAGGTTTTAGATGTAGTTTTCTAGAGAGAGAGGCTCTCTCCTCTCTCTAGGTTTTAGGATTCTTAGGTTTAGCAATTTTCAATTCCAGATTTCTACTCTACTTTAATTTAGTTTCTCTTCTACTCTTATTTATTCTAGCACTTTTGTTTCTCTTCTCTTGGTGATTTATTTATTTATCCACTTTAGTTTATGAATTCTCATGTTAGATTTGATTTTCTATTTAATGCAATTTGAGGTATTCCGTATTTATGATTGTTTTCTTCAATTTATGTTATTGATGCTTTCAATTGGTTGTTTGAATTTTATTATCTCTTATTGCTTTTCTATGCTTTTATGTTGTGCCTTCCAAGTGTTTAATAAAATGCTTGGTCGGATTTTAAATTAGCTTTTTATGTTCTTAGCTTAGATTGAGTAATTGGAAACTCTTGAGTTATCAAACTCTTTTGTTGATTAGCAATTGAAAGTTGCTAGTTGATTTGAATTCCACTAAAGCTAGTCTTTCCTTAGGAGTTGACTAGGATTTGAGGAATCAAATTGATTATTTCCACTTGACTTTCCTTCATAGTTAGAGGTTGACTAAGTGGAGCAATAGACGATTCTTGTCACAATTGATGATGATAATGAGGATACGACTTCTAATTATCAATCCTTACTAGGACTTTTCATAATTATTAGTTTATTTTATTATCATTTACATTCCTTGTTCAACCTTTCAAAAACCCAAAAATATACTATCTCATAATCAATAGTGGCATACACTACAAAAAAAAAAGAGTTTAAAATGACACTAATAAAATGGCGGTTTTATAGATGTGCCATAATATTAGGATATAATGGCATATTCTGTTGTTGCCGTATTGAGTTTGCACAAAATGGCAGTTTTTGATAATTATGGCGGTTTAAAACCGCCATTATCTGGGCCATGATTTAAACATACCCACGCACACTATCTGATTCCAACCCTAATTGTGAAACTAACGCGTTGCCGCACACACTATTTCTGTAAGGTAACGACGCCTACCACTGGGATCTACTCCGGCGCGATTTGCTCCAGCGATAACTTTCTCCACCAAGGATCTCCTCAGCGGCGTTCTCCTCCGACTAGAATCTCCTCGCCGTTCACCGCCATCGTTTATCTCCTTGCCGCTGCCTTCAATGAGCTTCTACAATCTTGTTCTGGCTTCGATTTAAAGGTTAGCCATCGCCGCTCATCTCCCTTGCTGCTTCGTTTATCACCTCGCCGCCGCAAGCAAAATTGTTGTTGCTTTAGCGAGCTTCTAATTTTTGGTTCCACCTTCTCTTCACTTTTGTGATTATGTCCTTGCTCTCACCGTCGAGAACTCCCTCGAGCGCCACCTCTAGACTCTCGTCAATCCCAACATGGCCAAGGCAATCCACCACGCCAGGGTCCTGATCCGCCAGTGCCACATTAGGTCTTCCTTTCTTCTTTTAACTTTTTTTCTGAAATTTAGGGTTTTTAAATTCCTAATTTAATATCAATTGTTCTTTACTTTTGCTTACTGTCAAATTAAGAATCTAATTTCCTTGATTTCTAGGCTTTTGATAAAATTTTCTAATGTCAGATTAACCTTTCTGTATAATTGCTCTTAGATATATAATATCGGTATTACTGAAGGCATAGGATCATCACAATTCCGGTTAGATCTTCTATAATTGCTTAGACTTTTTCACTCAAAAATCTAACCAGAATGCCTTATTAGCTTAAAAATATTTTGAAAATATTAAATTTTGTGATTATAGAAGATCTGTTCAATATAAAATTAGGCGGATAATTCCTTCTGAGCATTTTTGTTTGCTGAAGTAGGATAATTCCCATATTCTTAGGATTTTGACTTCGACTATCATCTTTTTTTATGAAACTTCCATTTGCACAGTTACCACGACTATACAATGTATACAAGAATATGGGAATTGTTACCTCCTTCCAGAATATTTTGGATAATGTGTTTATTCCTCTATTTGAAGTCACAATTGATCCAAACTCTCATCTTCAATTACATTTGTTTTTGAAGCAGGTTAGTCAATTTGACCCTTCCTTTGTGCTCATAGCTCTATTATGTATGTTCAAATGTAGAAGTCATAAAGTTAAATGACGTTCAGTATATATCATTTGATTATAGCAGTGAACATTTCTTGTGTAACTATGTCATGTTGTGACAATGATACATCAAGCAACTTTGTGGTGTTTTACCGGTGCCACCATGTAAATTGCTCATTGCTACTATGTGGCTACTAATGACTGACTTTCTATATTAGATTTGAGTGAGCCTGTTCAGCTAGTTGAAAGGCATACTCAATTATAATGGAGCTAAATATTCGTGAGCTTCAGTTTATTTGAGTACTTTGCAAACTGCTTTTTTTATTCATCTTGCAAATACCTTGTTATCCAATAACAGTTATGTAATCAACCCTATATATTTAAAATCAAGCAGTTTTTCTTCTTTTGTTCAAAGATTTTTTTTTAAGTAGCTACCATCTGTGTAGTGTTGCTTTGTAGTAATGAAGGCGTGCTTTTATGAACATTAAGTTTTACTTCATAGTTCATATGTCAGCAGTAGAGGATGAAGTTTGATTTGAGAGCCGGCATTCGATTCTTTAATTCTTGTCTTCATAATTTACTAGGTATAACATGTTACTTTTTTTAAAGCAGGTGGTGGGATTTGACCTTATAGATGATGAAAGTAAACCTGAAAGGTGTCCAACTAAGCACATGCCTACACCAGCAGAATGGACTAATGAATTCAATCCAGCATACTCTTACTATCTTTATTACTATTATGCAAACCTGTACACCCTCAACAAGGTTCTAGTTATTGTCTTCTCTTTCTTTTTCCAACTTATTTAATATATTACTTTCTATTGGTTTCAGCTCCGTGAATCTAAAGGAATGACCACTATTAAGTTGCGGCCCCATTGTGGAGAGGTTGTTTTTTGTGTGCTATAGTAGCTGTATGATTTGATTATTTATTTTATTTAAGATGGTTAATATATTTTACTTGCTTATGCAGGCAGGCGATAGTGATCATTTGGCTGCTGCTTTCCTCCTATGCCAAAATATTTCCTATGGGATTAATCTACGGAAAACTCTTGTGTTGCAATATTTATATTACCTCACACAGGTTAGCCCCTCATGAATAATCAGTCATTTGGTCAACATAACAATATCTATCATGCTCCAGTAAGTCTCCATTTTTCCACTTAGCATGTTCTTCTGGTTTCTTTATAGCTTTTTTTGGTTTCAATTATCTGTGTTTGTATGGGATTTTGAAAAAGTTCAATTTCTATTTGAAGTGATAAAGCTGTTAGTTGAATTTGATAGTAATATACTATGAAGTGATTGCCACTTTGTTGTTGTTGTTGTTGTTGTGGAGGAACATAAATGTTCTAGTATACTTAATTATTGAGGGTGTAAGAAATTAGCTTGTTAATGATTTACTTTCTGTAGAGCACTAGTGCTAACTATATGGCAGAATAATAGTGTATATAGTCCATTTTCTTATATCTTTCTTGTGTCCTGTTTTGTGAAGGGTTTTCAAACTATTTTATTTCTAGGAGTGATTTTTTCAAGTGGAGGAGCAAGAGGAGGTTGAAATTGCAAAGGGATACACTGTGACTCAGTTTTGTGACAAAATCATAGATATATTCTTAAATGAGAAGACCAAATTAAAGGAATGGAGGAAGTATTTGGTATTCAGGGAGGAATGGAACAAATAGATTTATCTTGTTTTATGCATGAGATGTATGTGACACTGTTAGAAATTGGAGCTAATCTAAGTGAAGACATTTAGAATTAAAAAATCATGTTATATTTTATACTTTATTTGTATTGAAGTTATTACTTTCGATTTTCAATACTAAAAAATTTTATATTATATTTAATATTTTATTTATGAATTATGTAATATTTTGTTTATAGGTTATGATTTCTTGTTGTGAAATTTTAAACAAAAAATTATTTGTTTAATATGGTAAAAACGACGGTTAAAACTACTTTTTTAAACGATAAAAAATGTTACTTTTACCCGGTAAAAATGGCGGCTTGTAATTGCCATTTTAAACAACATGAAATGCCATTATAACATGGTAAAAATGGCAGTTTTAAACGCCATTTTAACCAATAAAAATGTCACTATCAGGGTAAAAATGGCGGTTCAAAATGCCGTTTTAACCAACTAAAAATGCCATTTTAATCCGGTAAAAACGGCAGTTTCAAATGCCATTTTAACCAACAAAAAATGCCACTCTGCCAAGGTAAAAATGGCGGTTCACAAACGCCGTTTTAACCAACAAAAAACGCCATTTTACCCTGGAAATAACGGCGGTTTGAACTGCCATTTTAACCAACCAAGAAATGCCATTTTATTTGGAAATAATGGCGGTTTGTACCGCCGTTTTAACCCAACTCAAAAACCGCCATTTTAACCAGGTAATTGTGGCGGTTTTTTAAAAACCGCCGTAATAACCTAATGGCGCTTCAAATTATGGCGGTTTTTCTTGAGCGCCTTCAAGGTAATAATGGCGGTTCAAACCGCCGTAATAACCTTAAAAAACCGCCGTAATTACCAAATTTTTTTGTAGTAATACTTCCCTGCAATTCCTTGAGAGACGACCCGAGGTTTAATACTTCGGTTATTTTTATTGGGTTTGCTTAAGTGACAAACAAATTAAATTTGATTGAGGTTTAATTATCGGTTTAGATCTATACTTGCAACGCGCTTATTTTTGTGAATTCTTTACCGACGATTTCTCCCCCATCAAAGTTCTTTTTCTGTTAAGAGATTTCTAGACCGACAATAATTCACACTATCACAGAGATTCTTTTAATTAATATATTCTTTTCTTTTTTTTCTGTTGTCTTTCCTTTTCTTTCTTATGGCTCGGTGATGAATGAGAAGAAATGAAGAAGATTAAGGCTGATGGTGATTTGTGGTGTAAAAGCTTTATTAGGTATCAAAGTTATACGTATATGTATTCATGCTCCTAAGCCACGTTCCCATTTTCTTTTCTTTTTTTTCTTTATTTGAATAGAATTGAAGAGCTTGACGAAACAAACATGTGACCGCAAATGGTGTGATGATCGGAGCTCCGGATCAGAACTTACGAGGAATTGATTATTTGGGTTGAGTTAGGTTTCGTTTCTTCATTCTCTCTTCTCTCAACGTGCTTCCCTTCATTTTGAGGGGTGACGTGCTGAAACTTTGGTTGAAATGAGGTTATATGAGTTGGGCAGTAAGCTCAGTATGGATTCGGTTCAATCGATTTAGTCTGTTAGTCTAATTTTAGGCCAAAATTTTTAAAATTAGTATTTTAATTCCTATTTTAAATATTTTTACTTTCTTAAAATATAAAATTTAATTTCTTTAATTCATAATTAATTTATTAATTAATTATTTATTAATTTACCGAATTTTACAATTTCTAAGTCATTAGCCAAGATCATGTTATACTATTACAACTATAAGCAATTATTATGGTATTGTATAACTTTTTATACGTTAGCATAAGTTATTACAAAATTTAGTATTAATTTTAAGTCCATAATTTACCAGTGCTATCTAACTAACTATCTCTTAATCTTGTAGTAAACTATATTAACTATATCAATTTTATATATAGTGTCTATACTAACATACCTTGAACATATTGAAACCGTATTTTTATTGATTTTGTCAGAACTCCAGAATAATACCTTAGTTTGAAGCATCCAAATCCATAACATCTAATAACTACATCTTTGAGACTAATATGAAAATGACAAACAAACTTACAGCTACTAATAGATTTAAATAAGCTAGATATGTCAAATTTGGGGGGGGGGGGGGGGGGGAAGGTAATTGATACCTCTGTCTCTATTTAAAGGCATTTCTTCTTAGGAAATACTTGGCAGTAGATCTTTGTTGTAGTGGCCGTGCTATTTTGAGTCTGAGATTAAAATACATTAACTTTAGAAAATAAAATAACATTACTGTAAGCTAAGGTATTACAGTTCCATCATACAGGTTCAAATGCAGAACTGATCAACTATTAAAGCTGAAATAAACAACACCTCATTATGATGTACAAATTCTTTTACTCATCTATATGTTCTATATGCATATGCATATCAAATATCTCTCTCATGGCTAATGACTAATGAAAGATCTAAAGAGGTTGTTGAGGTTGATAGAAAACAAAATCAAGCACTAAACAAAAATACAAAAATATATAATATAACAGCACCCATAAAAAATAGCCACCACAGATAGAATACAATATATATATAAGAAAAAAAAATAAATAAAAAATAACTATTTGTAACTTTCATTTTAATTTGAGGAGTGTCGTTTACAAAATCTGCTGTATATTTTATATTTCCATATCATTAGCATGGTTATGAAAAAAGAGTTCATAGAAACCATCATAAGTTGTGAAAAATTCACAATTATAATTTAAACCATAAAATAAATCAAGTGAAAAAAAGATATGAGAGAAATAGCTTATACATTTTTTAATCTAAAATCACAAAAAATTATGGTGTAAATTTCTCTAAAATAAAAATTGAAACCAATTAAATAATTTGATAATCCAAAATCTTTAAAGCCAAAATTTATATCCATCAAATGATAAAAAATCAAAACACAATATATAAGCAAATCAAAATTATCACACAATTCTTTGAAAAATAAATAAAAAAGAAAAGGCACATATACCAAATCTTCTTATCCACTTAATTGCTCAATGGTTCTATCATATCAGATTTATCGATCATATGAGTAAGTCTTTTAAGAACTTCTTAACCCTAAATCATTTTAGAAATATAAATGGTTATTTTTCTAGAAAATTGAATGCACAATACACAAAGCTGAATAAAGAGGACCAAATCACTAAGAAATAGCAGCCTAAATTCTTTACCTAAGATCAGTATATAATTATGTAACATAACATATAAAATACAAAAAAAGAATTAAAGTTATATCAGATATATAATAATTCAACACATAACATTTTTCTATCAACTGATTAAATGAATTTCCAAAATTTACAACATTCCCTAATTATCTAGCTTATATATACGGATATAGTCAAACACACACATAAGCACCAAAAAAGGAAAAAGAAATAAAAAATACAACTTATTACCAATCACAAACCTATAAGATGAAAAATCTATCTTCAAATTTCACCTCCTTTGATAAAACAATATGCTCCAATAGTTTTTTTGTACTAATTGCTAAACTTCTTATTTACATTGCTAAATTATATTTATTAAGAAAATATAAGAATATAAAGTTCCTTGGTATAGCGTTAAACTATACAAAAATAAATCACAATAAAATAAAATAAACATACATGTTTGCTTACAGATAAACATACATGTTACTCAGAAAGAATTGATTTAAAAAAAACAAATGAAAAAGGAAAACATGAACACAAATAAGGCATCACAATTTTTCAATAGAGTAACAATATGCTTCAGAGTTAGGACTCAAAACACACACAATATAATCTTTACTCTTTTAATGCATCCTTCCTTTGAAAAAAAAAATAAAGAATGATCTTATAAATATTTGAACCGTAAATCTGTAAATCTATAAAAAAGAAAAAAAAACAAAAATATTGAATCAATAAGTCAACTAAATTGTAAAACAAAAAGATTCTAACCGACTAATATTCAAATTCCAAATCCAACAAAAGGAGTTGAGCATCTGTCAACAATAATACTTATCTTATATTTTCATTTTTTTCACAGACCTTATTGGTTAGTCGGTTGCAAAATACCTAAAAATCTCATAATTCTAACATGCACGACCAACATCGCATCCTCCATTTTGTCCATCACCACCATGTCGACCATAACCACCGCCCACTGGGACCACCACTACCTTAGACTCCTCCACCACCATAACTGTTGCTGCCACCACCTTATCCACTACCCTTGTTGTCCCTTCTACCGCGACGACTCCTCTAAAGGTTGGAGTCATCGGGTACTGACATTAACCATCTTGGTTTAAAAAAAGAGTAAAGTATCTGATGGTTTCAGTGGCTAAGAGAAGGGGGGTTGAATCTTAGC
Source organism: Arachis hypogaea (assembly GCF_003086295.3). Lineage (NCBI taxonomy): Eukaryota > Viridiplantae > Streptophyta > Magnoliopsida > Fabales > Fabaceae > Arachis > Arachis hypogaea. The sequence goes on along the minus strand of NC_092052.1, from coordinate 107,687,035 downwards.
CCCTTTTTGCTTGCTAACACTTGCTGGATTTAGAGGAGACTTTTCTGTTTTTAGCTCGTCCCTAGCCACGAGACATTTTTATTTTGTCTCATCACTTGGCACGAGACATTTTTTGTTTTTGCTCCTGTGCAGTAGAAAACAGAAATGGAGTATGAGAGAAGGAAAATTACACCCAGATATATCCTGGTTCGGCTGCTAAGTGCAGTGCAGCCTACATCCAGTCTCCATCACAACAATGATGGAATTTTACTATAATCAACCTGATTACAAACTGTAAAGTCCTAACCCAACTTACAAGGGGAGTCCCACAGAATCATGAAACACAACATAGATGAACAAAGAAACTCTAAGACATCTATGGCTTTTTCTTTTAATTTTGCACTCTCTGCCTTTTTCCGCTCTATGGCTTTTTCATTATAAACCTCACTGTTTGCCTTTTACCATGAGACTCAAGACATGACAAAATTAAATAGAAAAATACTAAACAGAATACATTGAAGGAGAAGAGAAACTGCTAGCTTAGGTAGCTCTGAGACTTCTGTGCCTTGCACTCTCAAATCTTACTCCTTACTTCAACCAGTGGCTGTTCCCCCTTTTTATAGAAGAGAGAAGCCTTCACACTTGAAGCCAAAAACCCAAGCCAACTTCTTCTTCCTTCAAGAAACCGGTTCGGCCATACAGAGAGAGAAGAGATAACCATGCAAAACCCAACATGCAATTACCTCTAGTCCCTTCTTGATCATCACCCTTCATCAATCCGAGCTCTCCATCCTTGGCTTGCTCTCCAAGATGGATTTCTGGCCCTTGATGCTTCATGATGATAATGACTTCATCTGCTTTAATCTCTGCCTCAACCATCACTTCGCCACTCTAGCTACTTCCTGTGGTGGTTGAGCAGAATCAAAGACAAGCCATGCTTCAAGAATCTCCCTTTGCTGGCCGAGATCTTCTTCTTCCTTTTTTGGTATGAAGAAGCCAAGATCTCGTCACCATATCTTACCATTCATGGTCGAAGATCTTAGCCACAGCACACTTTTATTTTAGTATGTTTTCTTGCCATCATTGTGATGGTCTTTAGGCTTGCTTTCTCTTCCTTTCGGTAGCTCATTTTTGCTTCCATGGCTGGCAATATTTTCTGAGTAATAACCGAAGAGAGAAAGAAGTGAGAGAGAAGAAGGAATCTGAAGAAAAGCAATAGTGGTTAAACTAATTAATTGAAAAATAGCTTGCTTTTGCTTCCCTTAGTTGGCGTGTAGCAATGATGCCCTTAGTCAAATCAATCTTCTCTCACTTGCTTATATTCCCAATGTTTAAATTAGCTTTGAAATCCTTTCAGGAAGTGTAATGGAATCCGTTGGAAGCATTTGAGGATTTGTTTTTCTTTGCTTCATGGATTCGGACAAACCATGAGGAACTCTCATGGAATTGGGCTTGGTTGCAATAATCAATAAGTTTCTTGGCCCAAAATAACATTTGCTTTCTTGATAAAATTTTGGAACGGATCAAGCATAGGAAAACATTCATCAAAATTAAATATGGGCTTGGTTGCAATAACATTGAGCTTGGCCCATTAATACAACAATTCAGCCACATAATAGATAACATGTAGCAAGATGTAGCAAGGCTGATTGTTGGTTTTAATTTGGGCTAGCAACATATTTATTTTCCGGCCCAATTAAAAATCTGCATCACAAAATTATTAATTAACATATGTTAAGTGAAAATCAAATTAATAATTTTGTAATTAAAAATTTCAATAATGTTTGTTCATCATCAAAATTAAATTAGAGTTTTCCAAACTCATCAATCTCCCCCTTGATGACAAACATTATTAAAATTGAAATGGAAAGAAATTTGAGAAAAATTGAGTATGAGTACTCCCTTTGAAGATTGAATTTCTCCCCCTTTCTAAATGTCACATGGCTCCCCCTTAATATATACCATTTTTACCAAGGGAAGCACTAACCTGTAACATTTTAATCAAGCTTCAAGAACAATGTTATTTAGCATGTTATATGATGCTAAATGCTTAATTTATGAGCAGTTTAAATTGATAATCAAAACTCATTTGATATCATAAACTGATTTACTGCTCAAACTATACAACAAAATAAAGTTGTTTAAAAATTTCAAATATTTTCCAGTCAAGATATCAGAGCCATATTATTCAAGTAAGGAAAATATTTTAAATCACATATGATCATATCAAAACATGGCAACTATTTGAAGGAACTGCCAAAAATAAATTTTCAAACCAACATGTTTACCAAGATGCATAAGAATATTCCTATTTCAATACAAGCATGTTCATCAAAATGAAATAACAATCAGACATTCATATGATCAATACAAACATATTGTCAAACATCATTATAAGCCAAATGCCAAGTGCATTTCCAACAGCAGTAACCATAGTGAAACAAATAACAAGAGAGATCATGAATTTTCAATTTGAAAATTTCATCCCCTGTTTCAGCAAATCCTCCCCTGTTTCATTAGTTTCAATTTCAATTTTGGAAACTAATTTTCCTCCCCCTTTTGGCATCAAGGGGCACCTGCACAAAATAGGAACAACATAACAAAATATCCATAATAAAATAACAAGAGAGTAGCAAAGTATCATAGAGCAGTGAGTATCAAGTCATGCTCCTACAAAAAACAGCTTGAGCCTAATGGAGCCAATATCAAATAAAGTAAAGAAACAGTCATTAATCATCAGAAAGATTGATCTCTGAACCGGAATCATCATCATAATCCCCTGTTCCCATGTCATCATCAAAGCTTTTAATCATGAAACCAACTCTTTCGTGACATTTCTTCCAAGCCCTTTCCTATTCATATTCCAATTTCCGGGCAGCCTTGTGAGATTTACGCATTAACTTGGCCATGTTGCGAAATTCTTTGAGAACTTCCTGGATTGATTGAGTGACATCTGAGGGTTCAGGATGGCTTTCCAGATCGCTGAGAGATGGTTCAGAGGGAACAGACCGCTTGCCTTTTTTGCCCGAAACTCCTCCTCCTTTAATCATGGAAATCTTGTTCTCAACAGATTCATTAGACAAATCAACCTTAAAGTACTCAAATATACATGTGAGAAACATGCCATATGGAAGATTAGCCTTTTTAGTACTCTTTACTGCTTCCCACATATGACGTATCATAATATAAGCAAATGAAATTGGGGTGGAAGTAATGAGAGCAAAAAGGATAATAGAATCAGAAACTGTTACTCTATGGTGAGAACCACTTTGAGGAGTGAGGATATGAGTGATGATACGGTGCAATAGAGAGTTCTCCAGGCCGAGGGATTTGTGAGTTGGGATTAATCCATCTAGTCCAGAGAGGTTTGCACAGATGTGTTGCAAGACAGCTTGTTGTGTAACTCCCACTTGATCATCCCATTTATCAACCATGTAGACTTTTGGTCCTTCATCTTCATACCCAAGAGCAACACCTATGGTTTGAGGAGTGAGGGTTATGTAAACACGCTTGACGTAAGAGTGGATTGAGCCATCAATCAAACGCATGTTTGCATAAAATTCCCGGACTAGCCCCGGGTAAACCAGTTTCTGAATGTGAACTAGAGGGGTCCATTTCAGAGCATCAAACAGAGAGGAAAAGTTGATTCCTTTGGTGGCCAGATTTTCAAGATTCACCAAGTAAGAAGGGCAGAGATGTCTTTTCAGCAAGACCTCTTTGTGAAATTCATAGAACGCACATGAGTAGAACCTAGAGGGATCGAAATGTGAATGAGGCTTGTGAAACTTGTTCTTGAATTCGAGTGACTCCAAATTCGCAGGTTCATTAGTATCATGCAACACAAAGCTTTTCTGCCTCTTTTGAGAGCTCCTTGCATGTGGGGTGGATCTTTTCGGCGATGATTGAGGGGGCAAGGTGTGAGACTCGTCTTCATCTTCTTCAACACTAGGTTCCTTGGCCTTTCCAGATTTGCCTCTCCCTGACGTTTTCTTGGCAACAACCTTACGGCGCATGGTTTCGGTTCTTTTAGAAGGAGGTGAGTGAGTAGAAGATGAGGTAGAATGGAGATGGATGTGTGTATGGGTTGGATGTGATGAAAAAGGTGGGTTTTTTGGAATGGGGGTTCGGCTACTTCTCCTAAGTGCAGTTTTCTTTTTCATGGTAGGAGGAATGAAGAGGTTGAATATGAAGGGTGAGTGCCGAATGAGAAGGGGGTGGAAGGAGGTTAGTGGTGCAATAAATGAGGATTGGAGAGAGATGATGGGAGGTTAATGACCATAATGGCGCGGTTATTATCCAAATGGGAGTTTCAAAAAGTGATAAAGAGGGAGTTTTCCTTGAATCAAGGGATTTAGTTGGAAGGAGAAGATATGATTTGACAACATACTTCTTCCAACAAGATTTGAAAAGACAATCCAAGGGATTTTGTGATTTTATTTTTCAAAGAGGGAATAACTAACTAAACTGCCATGGTGGGGCAAGAATTATTAGGTGGGGCCCATGAGAATTTTAAATCTGCGTTGCCTCCCCCTTGATCATAGCTCCTCCATCAAGCTTGCATTTTTATCTCGTCCAAACCTACGAGACAAAACTGAACAGAGTTAAAAATTCACAAATTTTCAATGAAACTTAAATCAAACATTCCCAAACTTTTTCTCAAGGTACAGAATCTGTCTTCACAGAGTGGTTTTGTAAAAATATCAGCAATTTGGTCTTCAGATTTTACAAACTGAATATCAATAGTTCCCTTTTGCACATGTTCTCTAATGAAATGATATTTAATTTCAATGTGCTTTGTTCTTGAGTGTAAAACAGGATTTTTTGAAATGTTTATAGCACTCATATTATCACAAAATAGGGGTATACTATTGATTTTTAATTTGTAATCTTCTAATTATGTTTTTAACCAAATTAATTGAGTGCAACATGCAGATGCAGAAATGTATTCTGCTTCAACTGTGGATAAAGCCACTGTGGCTTGCTTTTTGCTTGACCACATATTGAGTGAGCTTCCAAGGAAGCAACACATGCCGGATGTGCTTCGTCTATCCACTCTATCTCCCGCAAAATCTGCATCACAAAACCCTACTGCACAAAAGTCATCAGATTTAGGATACCATAATCCATAATCACAAGTTCCCTTAATATATCTAATGATGCGCTTAACAGCCGTGAGATGGGATTCTTTTGGGTGAGATTGGAATCTTGAACATACACCCACACTTTGGACAATGTCCGGTCTAGAGGAGGTAAGGTACATGAGTGAACCTATCATTCCTCTATACCTTGTTTCATCCACATCTTGACCATCATCATCCTTTTCAAGTTTTGTGTTGGGTTGGTGTACCCATTGCTTTGGAATTTTCTAGGCCAAACTTTTTGATAAGCTCTTTTGCATACTTTTCTTGGTAAATAAAAGTACCACTAGGAGTTTGTTTAATTTGGAGGCCAAGAAAGAAAGTAAGCTCTCCCATTAAACTCATTTCAAACTCACTAGTCATGAGTTTTCCAAACTCTTCACACAAGGAAATGTTGGCCGATCCAAATACAATGTCATCAACATAAACTTGAACAAGGAGTATATCATTATTAGATGCTTTAATAAATAAAGTAGTGTCGGTGGTACCCCTTTGAAATTGATTTTCCAACAAGAAGGCACTAAGCCTTTCATATCAAGCTCTTGGAGCTTGTCTAAGACCATAAAGAGCCTTAGTTAATTTGAAAACATGATTTGGAAACTCTTTTTGTTCAAAACCGGGGGGTTGTGCCACATACACTTCTCTATCAATAAAGCCATTAAGGAAAGCACACTTAACATCCATTTGAAACATTTTGAAACCTTTATGGGCGGCATAGGCAAGAAGCAATCTAATTGCTTCCATTCTAGCTACCGGAGCAAAAGACTCATCAAAATCTATACCCTCTTCTTGATCGTAACCTTGGGCCACTAATCTAGCCTTGTTACGAACAACTTGTCCATCCTCACCAAGTTTATTTTTAAATACCCACTTAGTACCGGTAACTTTCTTACCATCCGGATGAGGTACTAGTATCCAAACCTCATTCTTGTCAAATTGAGCAAGCTCTTCTTGCATTGCTTTAACCCATGATGGATCTTCAAGAGCTTGTTTGACATTGTTGGGCTCTATTTGTGACAAGAGAGCAAGATTGCTAGGTTCGGCTTGCCTTTTGGTGGATGATCTTGTTGTTACACCATGAGAGGGATCACCAATGATGAAGTCATGAGGATAACCCTTCATAGACTTCCATTCTCTAGGCTTTCGGACAGGTTTAGAGCTTTGATGATCTTCTGGTGGTCTTACTGTTTCAGTTGCTCGTGCCTGCTCAGGAGCCAAAATGGAAATGTCTCCTCCAATCTGACGAGACAAAACCGGGCTGACAGATTCTTCACTTTGCACAGATTTGGGATTTTCTTTATTTGTTCCAGCCTCTTCACAATCTGAATCAATATCCTTCACAATACTGGGAATTAAGTTAGAATCGCAAAAAGTAACATGTATGGATTCCTCTATTGTCCTATGCTCCTTGAGATAAACTCTATAGGCCTTGCTTGTGGTGGAATATCCAACAAACATTCCTTCATATGATTTTGGATCAAATTTTCCAAGGTTTTCCTTATTGTTAAGTACAAAATATTTGCATCTGAAAACATGAAAATACTTAATATTTGGAGGGGTTCCTTTCCATAGCTCATATGGTGTTTTCTTTAACCCTTTTCTAATGATTGTTCTATTCAAAATATAACATGCTGTGTTCACAGCTTTAGCCCATAAGAATTTAGGAATTTCATTCTCACATAGCATAGCCCTAGTCATCTCTTGAAGTCTTCTATTCCTTCTTTCAACCACCCCATTTTGTTGGAGGGTTCTAGGGCATGAAAAATTATGAGAAATCCCTAAGTCATCACATAATTTTTCAAAATCTTGATTTTCAAATTCTCTTCCATGATCACTTCTCAAATGGGCAATTTTCAAATCCTTTTCATTTTGAATTTTCTTACAAAGGGTGGAAAAAGCATGAAAAGCATCATTCTTATGAGCAAGGAAAAGTACCCAACCAAATCTAGAGTAATCATCTACCACCACAAGACCATAATGTTTACCTCCTAAACTTTGAGTTCTAGTAGGACCAAAAAGATCAATATGTAACATTTCCAATGGCCGTTTGGTTGAAATTCCATCTTTTGATTTAAAAGATGATTTTACTTGTTTGCCCAATTGACAAGCGTCACAAGTAAGATCCTTATCAAACTTAATGTTTGGAATTCCTCTAACCAATTTTCTTTTGACTAGCTTAGAAATTTGATACATGCTAGCATGTCCCAACTTTCTATGCCAAAGCCATTTTTCAGATTCAAAAGATGTAAAGCATGTTACATTTTGTTCCTTTAAATCCTCAAGAGTTAATCCATACACATTGTTGTATCTTTTAGCTTCAAGAAGAACATTCCCAGTTTTCTCACACACAACTAAACAAACAAATTTCTTAAAAATAACTTCAAAACCCAAATCACAAAGTTGACTAACACTAAGTAAATTATGTTTCAAGCCATGTACAAGGAGAACATCATTTATACAAGATGAGAAATTTTTACCCACTTTCCCAACAGCCACAATTTTTCCTTTTGCATCATCACCAAAAGTGACAAGCCCTCCATCATATTCATCAAGCTTTATAAAGAAGGTTGTCTTTCCGGTCATATGCCTAGAGCATCCGCTGTCCATATACCACATATTTTCCTTTCTTTTGGATGCTAGGCACACCTACAAAACAAGCTCAAGTAACCTTAGGTATCCAAATCTTTTTGGATCCTTTTACGTTAAACCATCTTCTATGCCCTAAGCCATTGTAATCAAAAACAATTTTATAAACCTTGTCACCGACCATTCTTTCACCGAAAAAGCATTGAATGGGAAAGTGTCCATTCCGATTGCATAGTCTACAAAATCTTGGAGTTGATGTTTTGTTAAAGTAGGTGGGATCTTGAAATCTTGTGTCATTAGAAGATGAAGCAATATTTTCAAAATGTGAATTTTCAGATTTATAGAACCCCAACCCAGCCTTATCATAAAGAGGTTTTTGACTAGCCAAGATGTGATTTAAACTTTCGGAACTTTGTGTAAACTTGGTTGTCTTCCTTAAGTCTTTTAACCTCTTTAAGCAACTCTTCATTTTGCTTAAAACAATCCACATATGCAAGAACAGAATGGTTACTTTCACAGCTTCTAACTTGGGCTCTTAACTGCTTATTCTCTTCAACAAGGTCACAAGCAATTTCGGCCTCTCTTACTTTTTCTTTTAAAAAACTATTTTCAGCCTTGAGAATTGTGATTTGTTGTTCAAGTTCTTGATTTTCCAGCAAAAAACATCTTATTTTTTCAGAGAGGTGGTCTATCATAAGATGAAGATCTTCAGTATTAGGGTTATGAAAGACTACCTGATCTATGTGGTCTTCCATGAGACATGTTTGTGACTTGGTCTCGGTTTCTTCATTATCATCATCAGAATCATTCTCCAAGTCTTCCCATGTGGCCATCAGTCCTTTCTTCTTTCCTCTTTTTGGCTTTTCCTCTTTTTTCAGCTTGAGACAATCATATTTGAAATGCCTCATTTCCTTGCAATTGTAGCAAGTTACTTTGCTAAGGTCTTTCTTCACTCTCCTTGTGCTGCTGCCTTTGCCTTTGAGCTTAGCCATTTTCCTGAATTTTTTTGCAAATAACACAAACTCATTTTCAGAAGAGTTATCACTAGATTCATCATCCAGAGGGTTAGACACAGAAGAAAATGTAATTCCTTTCTTTTTTGTATCCTTTTTTAAATAGGTATTTTCAAAAGCAAGAAGATTTCCTCTCAAATCATCAAGTGTCATGGAGTCTAAGCTACTGCTCTCAGAAATAATTAAAGCTTTAGTTTTCCACTCTTTTGTGAGACATCTCAACACTCTTCTCACTAGCACAGAATCAGAATGTGTAATTCCCAAAGCATCTAAGCCAACAATGATAGCATTGAACCGTTCGAACAGTTCATTAATGGACTCTCCTTCCTTCATTGCAAACATTTCATACTCTCTATTCAATATGTCTGTCCGAGTCTTCTTTACAATGGTGGTTCCTTCATGGGTGATTTGCAATTTGTCCCAAATTTCCTTTGCCGTTGTGCATCTTGATACCCGTCGGTACTCCTCGAAGCTTATAGCACAGTTGAGCAGATTTATTACCTTGGCATTTAACTCTACCTTCTTCCTATCTTCTTCTGTCCATCTTGCTTCAGGTTTGAGAGAAACAACTCCTTCGGCACTTGTAACAGTTGGATATTGTGGTCCTTCCAAGATGATTTTCCATAGTCTGTAATCCACTGCTTGTACAAATATCTTCATCCTCTCCTTCCAATAGGTATAATTTTTTCCATTGAAAAGAGGGGGTCTGTTGCTTGATTGACCTTCAGTTAGATTATAAGACACCACATTTGCGCCACTGTTTTCTGCCATGAGGATCTTTGCTCCAAGCTACAAAGCTTGATCTCTTTGAGACCAAGCTCTGATACCAATTGATGGTTTCAGTGGCTAAGAGAAGGGGGGGTTGAATCTTAGCCCCTTTTTGCTTGCTAACACTTGCTGGATTTAGAGGAGACTTTTCTGTTTTTAGCTCGTCCCTAGCCACGAGAGATTTTCATTTTGTCTCGTCACTTGGCACGAGACATTTTTGGTTTTTGCTCCTGTGCAGTAAAAACAGAAATGGAGTAGGAGAGAAGGAAAATTACACCCAGATATATCCTGGTTCGGCTGCTAAGTGCAGTGCAGCCTACATCCAGTCTCCATCACAATAATGATGGAATTTTACTATAATCAACCTGATTACAAACTTTAAAGTGCTAACCCAACTTACAAGGGGATTCCCACAGAATCATGAAACACAACATAGATGAACAAAGAAACTCTAAGACATCTATGGCTTTTTCTTTTAATTTTGCACTCTCTGCCTTTTTCCGCTCTATGGCTTTTTCATTACAAATCTCACTGTTTGCCTTTTACCATGAGACTCAAGACATGACAAAATTAAATAGAAAAAAACTAAACAGAATACATTGAAGGAGAAGAGACACTGCTAGCTTAGGTAGCTCTGAGACTTCTGTGCCTTGCACTCTCAAATCTTACTCCTTACTTCAACCAGTGGCTATTGATAAACGAAATTTATCATGCCGATATAGAATTCAATAATGGATATAATCGTGAGTATAGTCTAATCGACATTCAAACTTCGCATCAAACAATCCTACAATCTATAACCGAGAGTACTAGTCTCCCGAGTCGTCCTCCCTTGGAATTGCTAGAGCATGCATCTTATCGATTAGGAAGCCTTGTTGTGGTTCTTTTGAAGGTTTAGCAAAATAAATGGCAAACAAGCAATCAATTTTTAGAAGACTTGGCCTAGGGTTGGCATTAGAAATTCTATCCTTATAGTCCCGTCAATGATGACAACAATTAGGTCTTGCTTCATTTAGTTAACCCCTAGGTATAGAGGAAAGTCAAATGAGAGTAACTAACTTGAGTCACAAGTCCTAGTTTTCACCTTAGGGAAATCTAGCTTTAGTGCACTCCAAGTCAATTAGCAATTTCTAATTCCAAATCAACAATTGACATAAACTATTCAACTTTTTCTAATGACTCAAACCCTATGCCAAGTAAGAAACTTTTACTCCATAACTAATGTTGGCATTTTATCAAACAATTGATGAGCAAGGAAAAAAGGCACAGTAAAAAAAATGAGAAGGAAGTAGAATTGAAAGTGCTTCAACACAAGGAACTAACAACAATTAACAAAGAACAACAATGGAAATGAGCTTCTCAAGAAATTGAAAAAAATCCAAAACTACAAAGTTGAATATAGGATCTATGAGGATTGAGCAATTACAAGCACTAATTGAGATTGGAGAAGAAGATCTATAACATGAACAAATGAATTGAGAATTGCAATGGATCTCACCAAAGTGTGATTGGAAATTCAGAAAATGGATGAAGATGAACCCTAATGAGAGCTTGGAATCTCCCTCTCTCTCTCTCTACCCAAGAGTGTAACTAACAATAGCCAAAAAAATCTAGAACCATCTAAAAAAAATGAGCCAAAAGTCCTTAACCCTTCAACCCTTGGTCTTCTTAAGCTCTTCCCGCCAAGGCACTTCCCCCAAGATGAGATCTCCAACTATCTCCACGCACAGGTCACGTGACTTCTAAAAAAAATCATGTTCGAGCATCGGCGCGTACGCGCAAAGCACGCGTGCGCGCCACTAGGGCATTTTGCAATGTGAACGGAGGCGCAGCGTACGCGTGCGCCTCCATGGGGGTTATGGCCTAGCCGCTACACAAGCCGGCTCGTGGCTTGGCTTCTGGCTTTGACTTCTAGCTGCGCAATCCACGCGGGCGCGCCAAGTACGCGCACGCGCCCTTGTTGAAGTTTCCAAAGCTCAATTTCCCATGCTCCTTTCCTTCGCGCCCATTCTCCTCCTCTCTTCCGGTTCATCCCTGCCCTATATTCTGAAACCACTTAACACACAGGTCACGATATCGAATGGCACCAAGAGAAGATTAGAAATGTATCTAATTTAGTGCAAAATAAGCATGTTTTCATCCATGAGGCAAAAGTTAGGAAAGGAACACAAAGTCTTGTATTTTCATATGAAAAGCGTGTGGAATCATTGATAAAACCCCTGAAATCGATACAAGATAAACCCTCAAAATGGGGTTTATCAACCTTCCCACACTTAGATCCTAGCTTGTCCTCATGCTTAGAGAAATGCAAGAGAAACGCAAAAGACCGAAGGATCATAGAGGTATAAGACTCATGAGGTGCAACCTAATTACGTGAATGCAACTACGACTAGTGCTACCATCTACTTGGTTAGGAACAAATCAACCTTCCTAAGATATATGCAAGCATATAGGGCACGGTGGCGGTCAATATATGGGATTCACCAATTTTTGAGCATCAAGTGCAATATATGCAACTTCGCATGAAGCATGCTCGTGAGAGCCGGGAATCATGAATTAGAGCCTTCGAACCCTCACCGGAAGTGTTTACACTCTATTCGCTCGAGTGTCTAGGGTTGATTCTCTCAATTTTCTCCTAATCATGTTTTCTAAGATTTGTTTCTCATCTAATCAATCAACATATATTTCCTGCATGCATACATCTATCATGAGGTCTTTTCTTTGGTTGTAATGGGGTTAGGGTTAAGGTAGGATGCATATATGGTTAAGTGAGCTTGAAATTTGAATCTTTGATAAGCTTTAAACTTTCCACCTAACCTATGACATCCTATACAATTGAGTTCTAATCTAACTACCCATTCTTCACTTTTTCACATACTCATGTATTTTCTCTTTTTTTTTTTTCATTTCACAACACTTATGCATTGATCTTATTAAGTTGCACTTTGCTTTAGGGCATTTTGTCCCCTTTTCATTCCTTTCTTCTCTCTTTTTTTTTCTTTCTTATTTCTATTTTTTCCTTTCTTTTCATATTATTTATTTTTTTTCTATTTTCTTTTTCATTTGTTTTTCTCATTTTATCAATGCATAAGGTTTTACATCTGACCAATACATGAGTATGTACCCAATTCCCAATATTTTCAATAACAATACAAAACTGCCCCTTTTATTCCCCCAATGTCCCAAGGTTCCCACGCTTGAATGATACTCACACACACACTAGCCTAAGCTAATCAAAGATCCAAATGAGGACAATTATGGTTTTCCGCTTTAGGCTTGTAATGTGCTAATTTAAAGAACAAGTGGGTTAAGCGTAGGCTCAATTTTTGGCTAACAAGGGAAGATATAGGGTAAGGTTATTTAGTAGGTGGGCTAATGAAGTGATGGCCTCAATTATATAGATGCATGAATACAAGGAATAATGGACATATAGACTCAAACAAAGCAAGGATTACACTCATAGAGAGAAAACAATTACACACAAGAAGGAGAATAAGTGACTATAACATGTAGCCACAAAACAAGGCTCAAAGCTCACTAGCTTGTGTTCTTAACTCAAAATTCATGTTCCAAAATACAGTTCTTCAAGCGATTTTGGCATCAAGATATTCAAAATTGGCAATGTCAAGGTTGCCCCAAAGTATTAGTTTCCTAAGAGAGAGTTTCATTGTTCCAACCAAGTAAACTTATCATGCAAATGATATCAAAGAAAACCTAATCATGCAACCTATCCTACTACAAAGGAGTTCAGAAAACGAAAATTTATTTGGGTGTTACCTACGGAGATCGGTCGGCCGACCTCCCCACACTTAAAACTTAGCACGGTCCCCCGTGCTAGAGGTGATGCGCAATGGGTGGCAATGGCTGAGTCCCGAGTGTCCTTCATCTCCGTTATCATCGGTACTTCCGCTTGAAGTTGCGGTGGATGTGGAGATATCTAGTTCCTCCATGGGTGGGGTGACAATGCTTAGAAGTTTCTTCACGTGAGCATATCGGCGTTGGTTACGCCTCTCATAACGGTCCAACTTCTTGTGAAGGTCTTCAAGGCGTTGGGTGGCTGATTTTTGAGGCGTGGATGATGTAGTGGTGTTGCGGGTTGGTGTGGGTAGTCCAATGTCCTTGGTGACTTCCGGAGGCTTGAGGCACCTCTTGGTCGGAATAACATCGCCCTCGACCGGGATTGAGGTCCTCCTATCCTTAGTCTCTCGGTGGACTCCGGCTGCCACCACTAATTCGGTCACCATAGTAGGAAATGGTAGATTTCCCTTGGCATGAATGCGCCCCATGGATTGGCGAATGGCATGCGAAATGTCGACTGGTTTCTCGGTTAAGATGCACCATATCAATAAGGCAAGCTCGGCGGCAATGGATGACCCATGGATGCTTGGGAGCACGTAGTGAGCTAGAATTTGGGCCCATGTCGTGGCTTCTTGAGTGAGGAAGCGTGCATCTAAACCTTTTGGTCTTTGCTCTATGGTCCCTCGAATCCAACATGCTTCGGGTGAGGCAATTACGCGGAGGACTACATTCCAATCGAACTCACGGTCGTCGCATGCTGTCAAGACTTCTTGATAGGCATTATATCCATCCGCTAACGGCCCAATCCCAAGGACTCCTCGGATGGCTTCCACTGTGATTGACACTTGCTTTCGGCGCACAAAGATTGATGTGAGAAGAGGTGAGTGGTAGTTGGTGTAGAATTCCACCACCCATGATAAATTGACCTCCTTGGGTTGCCTCAAGAGGAACCTCCATTGCCTCTGGTCAATGTGTGGCATCACTATCGGAGTGAGGTGGGCCGGGAGGACTAGAAAAGGCTCTGGGTGATAATTTCTTTCAATCATCCTTGAGTAAACAAGTTCGCAGTAGCGGTTAGGGAACTTGTTTGGATCCTTCGGAGGGTTGTCCTTCTCTAGAACATCAACGGGGCCCTTAGCCTTCTTTAGGAGTGGCTTGGCCGTTAGTTCTTGGCGTGCTCTATTGGATGCTGGCTTCTTCGGGGCTTTCCCGTTGCTCTTTTTTATGACCATCCTATGATAGTAAAGAAAGGAGATAACATCAAACCCAAAGAAGCGTAATTGAATATGATTATGCAAATGAGAAATTGTGCCGTAAGAATATGGGTATCCTTATTACATGACAGCTGCAACATGTAACGAAGATAACATGTGATGAGCAAGGCAAATCATTGGCATGTGGTATAGGGGTAGTATAGGCATGCAAGGAAAAGGCATGAGAAGCATACACCCTCAAATACCAAAAGTGGGAAGCAATTTATGAAATGGTGAGTGGATGGATTGTAGAATGTGAAGGTGCACCCAAAAGTGACTAGTTAAGAAGCAAGAGTCACAATAAGTTCAAAAAGTATCATGTATGCATTTCTTCAAACACTTGGGGTGCATCCTTTTGTAGTATGTAAATAGATGGGGGGGAGCAATGTAACATTCCACAAACCAACATTAATCACTACAATGCACAGTGGTTATAAGAAAATCATGCAACACATCTCATTCATCAATGCAAGAGAAGTTATGACCCAAGTGCCTATGAAGAGTTAAATGGAAAAGGAGCCAAAAACACCCCAAAGAAGTGAGGGGCTCAAAAGAGGGGGGGAAAGAAAGAGACTACCTAAAAGAGAATGAAATTAACAGACTAAGAAGCAAAAGAGAGAAGTAGAGCAAGAGGGGAGCCTAGTATAGTACCTTGAGAGAGATGGAAAAGGGTATGGGGGAGGAAGTTGTGGGTTGGAATGATGGAGAATGGAGGCGGCAATGTAGGGGCCACCGGAGGTGGGTGGTTGCCGGAGGTGATGGTAGGGGGTGGTTGTTTGGGAGGAGAAGTAGTAGTAAGTAAATGGGTAGTAGAGGAGGTAAGAAGAAAAAAGGGGGAAGAAGAATGAAGGGAGCAAGTGTGCTCCCTATTATGTTGACGTCGGTCACCCACGCGTGCGCGCACGGGGCGCGCAAGCGCAGCAAGGAAGCGGGGGTGGAGTGATGGCGCGCGCGCGCACGGTGCGCGCACGCGGCAATGTGATTATGCCCCAGGCTTGAGATGGGCTTGGGGTTGGCTTAACTCTCTAGAATATGTACCAGGATTGCACAGAGGCAAGGGACGCGTGTGCGGCATGGGCGCGCACGCGTGCCTCGCGTTGCGGGCATGTGGGCGCGTTGGCGCCTAGTGCGCGCACGCGACAGAGGTGGTGGGCTGGTGGCTTAGTGCAGGCGCGAGAGTGGCCTAACTCTCTGGAATATGTACCAGGAGTGCACAGGGGCAATCGGCGCGCGCGCGCGCGAGGTGTGCTAGCGCGTCGATCTGAGGATTTGTCAAGGAGTGCGTACGCGCCCTGTGCGCGCACGCGTGAGCGGCCTGTGCCTCAGGCATGGTGCGGGCGTGAGAGTGGCCTAACTCTCTGGAATATGTATGGAGGGGTACTTCTTGCAATCCACGCATCCGCGCACATCGCGCGTCCGCGTGGATGGTCGGAAATGCTTTATGGGCGCGTGCGCGTTAGGTGCACGCACGCGCAGAGGGTGCCTTTTTCAAAGTTGCATGTTCTCGCACCACTTTCAGCATTCCAACCCTCCAAACAACCACTTTAGGTACTATAGAAGGATGTTTTGACATGATAAAGTACCAAATGAACTCAACAAATGAAACAAAATTTGAAACGAAATCTAGCTACAACTTCATCGATCATCTAGCTACCAAACATGAAGTCAAGTAGTAAGCAAGTATCAATCAAAGAAGAATTCAATGGCTATGTACAAATGGTAGATCTTACCATGGTGGGGTGTCTCCCACCTAGCACTTTTGTTTACCGTCCTTAAGTTGGACGTCCACTAGCTCAAAGCTCTTGTTCAAGAGATGCATCCCTCAAGAGGAACACTTCAAATTCCTTGGAGTTCTTTCTTTGCTCACCATGGTACAATTTGAGACGGTGCCCATTCACCTTGAAAATGTCCGGACTTGATGGGTGGCGCAAGTGATAGATCCCGTAAGGTTCTACTTTCTCTACTTGGTAAGGTCCATCCCATCTTGATCTAAGCTTTCCGGGTAGTAATCTCAACCTTGAGTTGTAAAGGAGCACTAGGTCACCGGGTATAAATTCCCTTCTCCTAATGTTCTTGTCATGAATGGCTTTCATCTTTTCCTTGTAGAGTCTAGAATTGTCATAGGCTTCTAATCTCAAGCACTCCAGTTCCGCCAATTGAAGCTTTCTCTCTACTCCGGCTCCACCCAAACTTATATTGCATTCCTTTATGGCCCAATAAGCTTTGTGTTCGATTTCTACCGGGAGATGGCATGCTTTACCATATACAAGTCTAAAAGGGCTCATTCCAATGGGTGTTTTGTAAGCCGTTCGATATGCCCAAAGTGCATCGGAGAGTTTAGCGCTCCAATCTTTCCTATTCGGCTTCACAATCCTTTCCAACACATGTTTAATTTCCCGGTTAGACACCTCGGCTTGGCCGTTTGTCTGAGGGTGGTAGGCCGTGGCGACTTTGTGTATGATGCCATACTTTCTCATGAGGCCGTCCATTTTTTTGTTGCAAAAATGGGATCCTTGATCACATATGATTGCTCTTGGAGAGCCAAAACGACAAATGATATTATTCCTCACAAAAGAATAAACAACATGGGCATCATCCGTCCGGGTGGGGATTGCCTCCACCCATTTTGACACATAATCGACGGCTAACAAGATGTAGAGAAAGCCATTGGAATTTGGAAATGGTCCCATGAAGTCGATTCCCCATACATCAAAGATTTCACAAAAAAGCATATTTTGTTGGGGAATTTCGTCCTTCTTAGAAATATTTCCAAACCGAATGCATTGGGGACAAGATTTGCAATAGAGGGAAGAATCTTTGAGAAGGGTTGGCCACCAAAATCCGCAATCAAGGACCTTTCTTGCCATTCTTTGGGGGCCGTAGTGGCCACCTCCTTCGGAAGAATGGCAAGCGTCCAAGATTGCTTGGAATTCGGTTTGAGGTATGCACCGTCGTACTATTTGGTCCGCTTCACACCTCCACAAATAGGGATCGTCCCAAACATAGTATTTGGATTCGCTTTTCAGCTTATCCTTTTGATGTTTGTTGAGATTGGGAGGGAAGGTGCGTGAAACCAAGTAGTTTGCTATTGGGGCATACCAAGGAACTACTTCCGAGATTGCGTGCAAACTATCTAGAGGAAAGGTGTCATTGATAGGAGTGGTGTCGCCTTTTGTGTGTTCGAGGCGACTTAGATGGTCCGCCACTAAGTTTGGGGAGCCACTCCTATCCTTGATCTCCAAGTCAAATTCTTGTAACAAAAGCACCCAACGAATTAATCTCGGTTTTGATTCCTTTTTGGCCAACAAATACTTTAGTGCCGCGTGATCCGAGAACACTACTACCTTGGAACCAAGAAGATAGGCTCGGAACTTGTCCAAAGCAAAAATAATAGCTAGGAGTTCCTTCTCGGTAGTAGTCTAGTTGGATTGGGCTCCGTCTAGTGTCTTTGAAGCATAAGCTATGACATAGGGAATCTTACCCTCGCGTTGTGCTAACGCGGCTCCTATCGCATAATTCGAAGCATCACACATGATTTCAAATGGTTGAGCCCAATTCGGTCCTCGCACAATAGGAGCTTGTGTCAATGCCACTTTAAGTTTGTCATATGCTTCCATACATTCCTTGCTTAGCTCAAATTCAGTGTCCTTTTGCAGTAGTCGAGAGAGAGGTAGGGCTACCTTGCTAAAGTCTTTGATGAATCTCCGGTAGAATCCTGCATGTCCAAGAAAAGAGCGGACTTCCCTCTCGGAGGAGGGGTAAGGTAAACTAGATATAACATTTATTTTTGCCGGATCTACGGAGATACCTTCTTTTGAAACTATGTGCCCCAAAACAATGTCTTGTTTGACCATGAAATGACACTTTTCAAAATTTAAGACAAGGTTTGTTTTGGTGCATCTCTTTAAGACTTTTTCAAGGTTACCTAAGCAATGATCAAATGAATCACCGTACACGCTAAAGTCGTCCATGAAGACTTCCATACATTGCTCTAGAAAGTCCGCAAATAGGCTCATCATGCATCTTTGAAACGTTGCCGGTGCGTTGCATAGGCCAAATGGCATACGTTTGTAAGCATACGTTCCAAAGGGGCAAGTAAATGTTGTTTTTTCTTGGTCCTCTAGAGCAATGTGTATTTGGAAGTATCCGGAGTAACCATCAAGAAACAATAATATGATTTACCGGCTAGTCGATCAAGCATTTGATCGATGAACGGTAGTGGGAAGTGGTCTTTTCTTGTGGCCGCATTCAACCTTCAGTAGTCTATGCATACTCTCCAAGAATTTTGCACTCTTGTTGCTATAAGTTCACCACTTTCATTTTTGATTGTGGTCACCCCGAATTTCTTTGGCACCACTTGGACCGGGCTTACCCACTCGCTATCCGAGATAGGATAGATGATGTCCGCTTCAAGTAGCCGAGTGACCTCTTTTTTCACCACCTCAAGAATGGTTGGATTAAGTCTCCTTTGAGGTTGTCGGACCGGTCTTGCTCCTTCTTCAAGGAATATGCGGTGCTCGCATACTTGGGGGTTTATTCCCACTAGATCCACCAAACTCCACCCGATTGCCCTTTTATTTTTTCTCAATACCTCTAGCAACTTTTCTTCTTGTTGAGGAGTTAGCTCTTGTGCGATTATCACGGGGAGCTTTTGGGCTTCATCAAGATATGAGTACCTTAGGTGGGGAGGTAGTGGCTTCAATTCCATCTTTTTGTCATGATTTGATGTTTGGGTTTTCCGGATGGTTTGTATGGTGTGTGGTGTTTAATTTGCTTGGATCTTTATTTGCCTCTTCAATCATGTACTTCTCATCTAACTTTGCAAGGTGCACTTCGGCAACAATGTTGTCAATTGGGTCACACCGGAATAGAGAGTAATTTTCTGGTGGATGCTTCATTGCTTCTTCTAGGCTAAAACTTACGACTCTCTCATCTATCTCAAATGAGTATGTTCCCGAGTAAGCATCTAGCTTAAATCTAGAAGTTCTCAAAAATGGTCTTCCAAGTAGGATGGATGATGCTCTCTCGGTTTCACTTGATGGCATTTCAAGGACATAGAAGTCAATCGAAAATACCAACCCTTTGATATTCACCAATACATCTTCCACAACACCCGTCACGGTTATTATGCTTTTATCCGCTAGGACAAATCTCGCCGTCGACCTTTTTAGTGGTGGTAACTTCAATACCCGGTAGATGGAGAGAGGCATGATGCTAACACATGCTCCGAGGTCACACATACAATCTACGAATTGAACTCCATTGACGGTGCAAGTGACCATACAAGGGCCCGGATCATCACACTTCTCGGGCAATGCTCCCATTAAAGCGGAAATAGAACTCCCCAATGGGATGGTTTCCAATTCAAGAATTCTATCCTTGTTCATGCATAGATCTTTAAGGAATTTTGCATATCTAGGAACTTGATGGATAGCATCAAAGAGGGGGATGGTTACCTCAACTTTCTTGAATATTTCTACCATTTTGGGGTCGAGTTCTATGCGCTTCCTAGCTTTCTTTGCAAGTGTTGGAAATGGGAGTGGTTGAGCAATTTCTTCTTCCAAGGTTCTCTTAGTCTTGGGGGTCTCTTTTGTTGGTTGAGTTTCATCCTCAACTATGACTTGTGGTGTCTCCTTTTCCACTACCTCTTCTATATCTATTCTCTCCTCCTCTTGAGTGATTATGATGGGATTTGAATCCTTTGCTCCCTTCTCTTTTAATTGTGTTCCGGATCTCAGGGTGATGGCATTGATGCCCCCTTAAGATTGGGTTGAGGTTGAGAAGGAATGACGCTTTGGATTGGGGGTTGAGGAGTGGGATTTGATGATGTGTCCATTCGTGCAAGAAGAGCTTGTAGTGTAGAGGTGAGGCCGGTGAGACCGGAAGCAAGTATGTTTTGTAGTTCCTTTTGGCCTTGGATGATGGTCCGGAGTGTTTCATCTTGGTTGGAGGGGGCGGTTGGATATGTGAGTTGAGGAGCTTGTGATTGGTTGTGTGGTGGTCTTTGATGTGGTGGTTGGTATGTTTGGTAGTTTCTTTGTTGGTTTTGTTGGTTGTATGGTGGGTTGTTTTGGTTGTATGGTGGCCGGTTTTGTGAATTGTTGTTCCATCTTTGACCTCCTCCATTGTTGTTGTTGTCCCTATTTCCTTGTTGATGATTGTCTCTCCAATTTTGATTGTGGTACCCACTCCCTTGATTGTAGCTTCCTCCTTGATAAGGGTGCCCTTGGTTAGGATTACCGCCTTGGTCGTACCCTTGATTTGGACGGTCATAGAAATTGTGGGTAGCCGCCAAAGTGTTGTCCTCTTGAATGCTTGGGCACTCATCCGTGTAGTGGGAATAGCAAGAACAAATGCCACACACTTTTTGAGGGACCAATTGTTGATTGTGTTGTTGAGGGGGTGGAGAGTGTTGTTGGTATGGTTGAGGTTGAGGTTGTTGTGGTTGTTGTTGGCTCAATTGGAGTTGCCTCAAGACGGATGTCATTTCGCTCAAGGATTTGGTTAGAGCGGTGGTTTCACTACTAGTGGATACCTCATTCACGGTTCTTGGGCGGTTGACTCTTCGTCTCATATGTTGATTGGATTCGGCTAAGTCAATGATAAGTTGCCATGCCTCCTCCGCTGTTTTATATTTAGACAAAGAACCATTGCTAGAGGTGTCCAAGAGGGTTCTATCTTGTTCTCGCATCCCTTGACATATGTATCCAAGCAATACTTGAGTGTCAAGCATGTGATTAGGGCATGCGTCTAGTAGCTTACGAAACCGTTCCCAATACTCGTACAGTGGTTCCATTTCACCTTGTACAATACAAGACATTTCCTTCCTTAGCCTATCCATCTTCTCCGGGGGCAAGAATTTATCCAAGAATCCTCGTCTAAGCAAGTCCCAATCGGAGGTAACTTCACTAGATAAAGTGTAGAACCATTCTTTAGCCTTGTCCTCAAGAGAGAAAGGGAAAGCAAACAACCATATAGCAACCTCATCGGATCCTTCCCGTCTTGTTGTTGAGCATATACGATGAAAGTCCTTGAGATGTCGAATAGGGTCTTGTGCGGGAAGCCCATGAAATTTGGGTAGGAGGTTGATCAAAGCGGTCTTGAGTTCAAAGTTTGCATTCAAATTTGGGTGAGTTACATGAAGGGGTTGAAGGATATAATCTGGTGCACCCGCTTCCTTGATAGTAACTCTCCTCGGAGCATCCATGGCGTTAGTACCTAAAACAAGAAAAGAATTGTTAGTGATTTTGATGGGAGAATGATTATTGCCTTCGTTGAGTGACGGTTCAATGTTCACTTTTAGTAAGGTGGTTGAGGTGGTGAAAACCTCTTCACCTTGTCCAAACCTTAACCGCTTCCGAGCTTGTCTAATATGAAACAAAGTTCGTTCTATTTCCGGTCAAAGGGGACTAAGCTCGGATTCGGTTGTGAACGCGTCATGCAATGAAGGGGAAGTGAAATTCATGGTAACGATGAGGGGTTAGTCACTTGGACGAAGAATCACAAAAAAAATGCAACTATATGCATGCACACATAACTACTCTAAGCAATAACATGGCACACTAAGCAATTTCCCCGGCAACGGCGCCATTTTGATAAACGAAATTTATCATGCCGATATAGAATTCAATAATGGATATAATCGTGAGTATAGTCTAATCGACATTCAAACTTCGCATCAAACAATCCTACAATCTATAACCGAGAGTACTAGTCCCCCGAGTCGTCCTCCCTTGGAATTGCTAGAGCATGCATCTTATCGATTAGGAAGCCTTGTTGTGGTTCTTTTGAAGGTTTAGCAAAATAAATGGCAAACAAGCAATCAATTTTTAGAAGACTTGGCCTAGGGTTGGCATTAGAAATTCTATCCTTATAGTCCCGTCAATGATGACAACAATTAGGCCTTGCTTCATTTAGTTAACCCCTAGGTATAAAGGAAAGTCAAATGAGAGTAACTAACTTGAGTCACAAGTCCTAGTTTTCACCTTAGGGAAATCTAGTTTTAGTGCACTCCAAGTCAATTAGCAATTTCTAATTCCAAATCAACAATTGACATAAACTATTCAACTTTTTCTAATGACTCAAACCCTATGCCAAGTAAGAAACTTTTACTCCATAACTAATGTTGGCATTTTATCAAACAATTGATGAGCAAGGAAAAAAGACATAGTAAAAAAATGAGAAGGAAGTAGAATTGAAAGTGCTTCAACACAAGGAACTAACAACAATTAACAAAGAACAACAATGGAAATGAGCTTCTCAAGAAATTGAAAAAAATCCAAAACTACAAAGTTGAATCTAGGATCTATGAGGATTGAGCAATTACAAGCACTAATTGAGATTGGAGAAGAAGATCTATAACATGAACAAATGAATTGAGAATTGCAATGGATCTCACCAAAGTGTGATTGGAAATTCAGAAAATGGATGAAGATGAACCCTAATGAGAGCTTGGAATCTCCCTCTCTCTCTCTCTACCCAAGAGTGTAACTAACAATAGCCAAAAAAATCTAGAACCATCTAAAAAAAATGAGCCAAAAGTCCTTAACCCTTCAACCCTTTGGTCTTCTTAAGCTCTTCCCGCCAAGGCACTTCCCCCAAGATGAGATCTCCAACTATCTCCACGCACAGGTCACGTGACTTCTAAAAAAAATCATGTTCGAGCATCGGCGCGTACGCGCAAAGCACGCGTGCGCGCCACTGGGGCATCTTGCAATGTGAGCGGAGGCGCAGCGTACGCGTGCGCGTCCATGGGGGTTATGGCCTAGCCGCTACACAAGCCAGCTCGTGGCTTGGCTTCTGGCTTTGACTTCTAACTGCGCAATCCACGCGGGCGCGCCAAGTACGCGCACGCGCCCTTGCTGAAGTTTCCAAAGCTCAATTTCTCATGCTCCTTTCCTTCGCGCCCATTCTCATCCTCTCTTCCGGTTCATCCCTGCCCTATATTCTGAAACCACTTAACACACAGGTCACGGCATCGAATGGCACCAAGAGAAGATTAGAAATGTATCTAATTTAGTGCAAAATAAGCATGTTTTCATCCATGAGGCAAAAGTTAGGAAAGGAACACAAAGTCTTGTATTTTCATATGAAAAGCGTGTGGAATCATTGATAAAACCCCTGAAATCGATACAAGATAAACCCTCAAAATGGGGTTTATCAGCTGTTCCCCCTTTTTATAGAAGAGAGAAGCCTCCACACTTGAAGCCAAAAACCCAAGCCAACTTCTTCTTCCTTCAAGAAACCGGTTCGGCCATACAGAGAGAGAAGAGATAACTATGCAAAACCCAACATGCAATTACCTCTAGTCCCTTCTTGATCATTACCCTTCATCAATCCGAGCTCTCCATCCTTGGCTTGCTCTCCAAGATGAATTTCTGGCCCTTGATGCTTCATGATGATAATGACTTCATCTGCTTTAATCTCTGCCTCAACCATCACTTCACCACTCTAGCTACTTCCTGTGATGGTTGAGCAGAATCAAAGACAAGCCATGCTTCAAGAATCTCCCTTTGCTAGCCGAGATCTTCTTCTTCCTTTTTTGGTATGAAGAAGCCAAGATCTCGTCACCATATCTTACCATTCATGGTCGAAGATCTTAGCCACAGCACACTTTTATTTTAGTATGTTTTCTTGCCATCATTGTGATGGTCTTTAGGCTTGCTTTCTCTTCCTTTCGATAGCTCATTTTTGCTTCCATGGCTGCCAATATTTTCTGAGTAATAACCGAAGAGAGAAAGAAGTGAGAGAGAAGAAGGAATCTGAAGAAAAGCAATAGTGGTTAAACTAATTAATTGAAAAATAGCTTGCTTTTGCTTCCCTTAGTTGGCGTATAGCAATGATGCCCTTAGTCAAATCAATCTTCTCTCACTTGCTTATATTCCCAATGTTTAAATTAGCTTTGAAATCCTTTCAGGAAGTATAATGGAATCCGTTGGAAGCATTTGAGGATTTGTTTTTCTTTGCTTCATGGATTCGGACAAACCATGAGGAACTCTCATGGAATTGGGCTTGGTTGCAATAATCAATAAGTTTCTTGGCCCAAAATAACATTTGCTTTCCTAATAAAATTTTGGAACGGATCAAGCATAGAAAAACATTCATCAAAATTAAATATGGGCTTGGTTGCAATAACATTGAGCTTGGCCCATTAATACAACAATTCAGCCACATAATAGATAACATGTAGCAAGATGTAGCAAGGCTGATTGTTGGTTTTAATTTGGGCTAGCAACATATTTATTTTCCGGCCCAATTAAAAACCTGCATCACAAAATTATTAATTAACATATGTTAAGTGAAAATCAAATTAATAATTTTGTAATTAAAAATTTCAATAATGTTTGTTCATCATCAAAATTAAATTAGAGTTTTCCAAACTCATCAGTATCATTTTTGTCCTCAACGTTTGGGGTAAGTCTCGAAGTTGTCCCTAACATTTCAATCGTCCTATTTAAGTCCCTAATGTTTCAAAATTGACTCAATGTTGTCCTGCCTGTTAGGGATCCGTTAACAGAATTGACGGCAGGATAAAATTGTGACGATTTTGAAACGTTAGGGACTTAAATAGGACAAAAACGTTGGGGACAAAAACGATACATAGAAATAAATTTTAATTTTATCCTTCAATAATATCTATTTTTTACTATACACAGTATTCAATTATTTTTTAATCACATATAAGTAAATTACACTTAATCATATTACTTTTATTCTAAATAAATTAATTTTTTTATAATTTTACTCTTAAAGATTTTTATTTATCATGAAATATTTGTAGAATGATTAGTATATAAACTTGCGAAAAAGAAAAAAAATAATATATATATATATATAATAAAATATAAATTATATCTTTTGTGTCTAATGTATCAAAATTTTTTAAAATTATAAAAAATAATTTTATTTAAAATAAAAATAATGTGATTAAGTGTAATTTACTTAGATGTATTTAAAAAATAATTGAATACTATGTACAGTAAAAAATTGATATTCTTGAAAGACAAAATTGAATTAAAAATTATTTTTATGTATCATTTTTGTCCCTAACGTTTTCGTCCTATTTAAGTCCCTAACGTTTTAAAATTATTTCAATTTTTCCCGCCGTCAATTCTGTTAACGGATCTCTAACGGCAGGACAACATTGAGTCAATTTTGAAACATTAGGGACTTAAATAGGACAATTGAAACGTTAGGGACAACTTTAGAACTTACTCCAAACGTTGGGGACAAAAATGATACTTTACTCTTAAAAAAAATATACCCTATAATCTCTACCTTCAAGTCAAAATATGAGCAATAAAATTGAAAAAAATAGAATAAGAGAATTGAGAGGATAATTGAAGAAGATGAGAAAATTATATCCTTTTAGCTGTGATTCAAATTTTAAATTTTAAATTTCACCTTTCTAATACTTGTTAGGTGAAGAAAATAAATATTGAAGTAAAGAATGAAATAAAAGTAAATAAGAGAATGAGGAAAACAGGTACAAAAAGAAAAAGAAAATTAATTGAGAGAACGTGAAAAAGTGTAAAACTTGAAATAAAAGAACAGTGATGCAGAATAAATGATAAGAGAATGAAAGACCACATATGATATAATTTGTAGAGAGAATACCATAACTAATTCAATTTTAAAATTCTCTCTTTTAAGACACGTTGGATTTTTACTACTTGACAATCTTTTATTAATAATTTAGTATTAGATTAAATTTAAAGACAGATAAAATGATAATTAACATACCAATATATTATATTAAAAAATCTAAT
This sequence comes from Arachis hypogaea, assembly GCF_003086295.3. NCBI lineage: Eukaryota > Viridiplantae > Streptophyta > Magnoliopsida > Fabales > Fabaceae > Arachis > Arachis hypogaea. The sequence goes on along the minus strand of NC_092052.1, from coordinate 107,660,732 downwards.
CAACCATATTAAATTATCTAATTTCTTTTAATACTTAAAATATCATATTTTTTAACTATCATATCACATAAAGATATTTTGACTTAAGTAGTTATGTGTGTGCGTGTGTGCAAGATTTTTTATATTTTTAATTTGTGTGTGTAAGCTGTGCAAGACTCTTTATATTTTTAATTTGCATTTATCAATTTTAAAAATTAATGTGGGCGCCCGCGTTTGTATGCAGTATACTATAGATCGATTGTTTTCAGATTCAAAATCTCTGATTAGTATATAATATTTTATTTTCTATTATTATAATTAGTTGTCTGTCTCCTCACATTTAGTTTCCCATGAAGTTGTTGAGCTGATTTCGAAGTACTTCTTATTATTCCTGTCGTGCAACCTACTTCTTTTCGTTGGCATGATTCCAATTCTAGATCATTCACTACATATTTTTCTTGCTTATAAATATAAGGAACATAGCAATATCTGAGTTATTCTCCTTGCATTGTTGGGGTTCTCCGTTATTACTATTAATTGCAGAAAAGCAATATTATAATTGGTGATACATATTCTATGACAAGATATGTGGAAGTGAATTGGAGCAATAAACTCTGATTTGTATGTGTGGGGATCAGACTTGTGTATGTTTGAAGCAATTATGTATGGAAAATTGGAAATCACACAGAAAATATCCCAGTACATGTTTTATTATGTTAAAAAAATGAGATACATGAACCTTCCTAGCGCTGTGTTTGCTGGACTAATAAATGATGAGAAAATTTGAGCATATCATATAATATTTAATATTTCATATACGAGCATGAATTATGCTCCAAGTATATAGCTCTCTCTCTCTCTCTCTTTCTATATATATAAAATGTTATGGGGCTCACGAGTCACGAATCACACAATTGAGCATTAGCGAATTAAAGGAGAAATAATATGGAGGCACTACAGTGCAGGAACAATAATAATAGTAATACTAATAAGATTATTGTGGTGTTTCTTTCTTATTGGGTTTTGTTGCTGGGTGTTTATTGTTACAGAGCAGAGGGTATAATTAAGATGCCAAGGAATGAAACGGTGACAGGAATGATATTATTTGGTGACTCAATAGTGGACACAGGAAATAACAATGAGCTAGCAACATTGGCTAAGTGCAATTTCCTTCCATATGGAAGGGACTTTCTTGGCGGGAAACCAACGGGAAGGTTCTCCAATGGCAAAGTCCCAACTGACTTTATAGGTACTTGGTTAACTTATGAAGAATGCTTTCTAGGTTCATTTGATTTAGTCATTTTTTTTTTAATTTTTTAAGAGATATAACCGTAAATATATTAAATTATTTAACTATTTTTATCTATTATCTCCACATAAAAATAATTAGGTGAGATTGTGTTCATATAAAAATAATAGCTGACAGTTTTATTTTAGTCACCAAAACTTATATACTGTCATAAAACAAAAAGAAACAAAAATGTAATTTAATTTGAATGTACTAATAATATAGAATTATTTTACACTTTTATCTATTCTATACTAATTAAAGTATACACAGTCCTTGCACGATTGGCCCTCCTATATATCAGTATTGAATATAAAATCGTTTAAATGAATCAAATTCATAGGTCAATCCGTTTACTTACTCAAATGGTGGTTTTTATCTTTAAAATTAGACCTTTTAAACTTAAAAAGTAATTATTTATATAAAATATATATATTAAAAATATAAAATAATATATATAAATATACACAAATACATGATGAATGGTACTTGACTTTTACTGTATATATAACATTTTTCAAGAACAAAATACAATAAGATGTAAAACTAGGCTCATTTTTTTGGTTATTGGAGTGATGAATGTGTTGTGCTGAGTTATGGGATAGGGTGGTGCTAAACTTCAATGTGAGACAGAATTTTTTGACATGCTAAGGTAACTAGTCGGACCATACAACTTGTATGAGAAGAAAAATAGTATGGACAAATCGGATGGTCCGATTTGCATGGAGGAAAATTCGAATTTTGAATGTAGCAAATCGGACCGTCCGTTCTCTTTTTTTTATATATATATAATTCGTAAATCAATTCGGATGGTTCGAATTGAATATTTTAATGTTGGTACAATACGGACCGTCCGATTTGGCATGGAGAATTCAAACGGTTCGATTTCTCTTTACTTGATCCCACAGGCTGGTAAAGCACACACACTCTCCATATCCCCGTCCTACCCTAATCCCTCCTCCATAACAAAAATAAAAAGCGGTAAAACTATATGCATGTCCTTTTAGATTATTTTCTAAAAGAATTTATATAAGGTAAATCTTTTAGGCTAAATAGGTAGAGTCTGATCTACCCGAAAAAGTAATGGATCAAATGAGCTATCTCCCAAGTTAGACGGGTGGTCCGTTTAAATATTTTTTTGTATTTTACAAAAAAAAATAAATACTTTTATTTTTAATGTTTTTTCTTGACCTAATCTAAAGATTTGACTCATTAAAAAAATTATTTGTCTAAAAGTGATATTTTTTCAAAAATTTTTAGCTTAAATTTTTTTTTCAACAATAAAAAAAAATCTAGAGATCCAACTTTATATACAGCTAAGCAATCAATTTTTTAAAAAATTTTGATTTTTAAATTTAAAAAACTAGTTTTATACTCAAAAAACACACGTCCTCCCACTCCTTCACCTCTCTTCTCCTCTCCCTTCGCATCTCTTCCGTATCTCTCCCTTCACATCGCCTCCTCATCAGCGACGGCCTCTCTTTCGACGCCGTCTCTCCATCAGTGTCGTCTCTTCCTTAGCTTCTTCTTCTTCTCTAGCTCACCTTTAAAAATTCTTGTAGAAGATTTTGGATATTTCTTTTTGTTACGTTTCAGATGTTTTTTTTATTGGATTTTAATGAGTATTCTTTTTACAATGATTTTGAATATTTTTTCATTTAGTTTTAGATGTTTTTATATTTTGTATGTTTCTTTTTTAAAAATAAAAAATCTAAAAAATTAAAACATAATACTTTTATAATGATTTTAGATGTTTTTTTTTTATTTAATTTTAAATGTTTGTTTTATTTTATTTTGGATGTTTCTTTTCTTTTAGTTTTGGATTTTTTTTTTTAAATTTAGATGAGAATGGTGAGAGGCTAACAACATCGGAGAGAGACGTATAAAAAAGGAACAACGGCGCAACGGAGGGAAGCAAAGATGCGGGAGAGAGAAGTGAACGCACAACAAAGAGAAACAAAGACATGGTGGAGGGAAGTACACACACGGCAAAAGGAAGCGCATCCACGGCGGAAGAAAACGTTGTGGAATGAGGCATTTTTTTTTTGGGAAGAAAGATGTGGGAGAAGGAAGCGAAAGGATTAAGGTTTAGATGATTTTTGTTTTTATATTATGATAATAAAATTGACGTTTTGAAGTAAATTGCACATTATTTTTAGTATTTTTTAAACGTTTTTGCAACCAACTAATAATTAACTGTAGTTGACTGATATCCTAGTTAATTACCTAACAAGGTTGAAAATTAAAATATAAACTAATCAACCCATTTAGTCCGTTGGCCTTAACATAACCAACGGTATAGACTTAAAAGTTGAAGCTCGTAAAAAAAATTAAGAGTGTTATAACCTTCAGATTGAGTCTAAATAGATCGGGTAAACCTGTTTGACAACTCTAATTAAATATTCTTTTAGTTCTTATCTCTAATAACTCCCTCTAAGACTCCACAAGAGTTCATCACATTGATTTTGTGATTCACTATTGTCTTGTTTGATAGTTCAGCCGAAGAGTTGGGAATAAAAATGCCGATACCATCGTATATGTCTGTAAGTTTGCGGCCCGCGGATCTTCTTACCGGAGTCAACTTCGCTTCCGGTGGCTCTGGTTACGATCCTTTGACTCCAAAACTTCTGGTACATTAATTAGTAGGTGTATTTATTTACATGCATGCATTTCAATAAATCCGATCCATACCTCTTAATTAATATAATGCATATGCATTAGTCTGTGATACCATTATCCGAGCAACTGGAGCAATTCAAAGAGTACATTGGAAAACTGAAAGCAAATTTTGGAGAGGAAAGAACCAACTTCATCTTGTCAAAAAGTGTAGTACTTGTGGTAGCCAGCAGCAACGACATTTCCAACTCTTATTTCGCAACCGGAATCAGGAAAGCGCAATATGATATTAACTCCTACACTGATATGTTGGTCCAAATTGCCTCTTCTTTCATTATGGTAATAAATCAATAATAATCTCACTAGCTAGCTCCTCTCATGAATATTATCATGAACTTTTATTACTTCTTATTTAATTTGTTGAAAGTTAAATAATGAAAAGGAAATATATAAGTTGGGAGCAAGAAGAATCGGAGTATTTAATGCACCCCCAATAGGATGCTTGCCATTTCAGCGAACTCTATTTGGAGGTATAGAGAGAAAGTGCTCGCAGGAAGTCAACGATGCATCAAAGTTGTTCAATGCTAAATTATCTTCAGTCATGAACTCCCTGAGACATAGTCTCACTCAAGCCAAGCTGGTAGATATGGATGTTTACAATCCTTTGCTTCATGTTATTGAAAATCCATCCGAATATGGTATTACAAATTAAAGACGTATATTTAATTTATACATACATTTCTTTATTATTATATTCTAAATGTTTCATTTCATTGATTTAATTCAGGGTTTGAAGTTGTGGACAGGGGATGCTGTGGCACGGGGACCGTAGAGGCGGCTATACTGTGTAACCCTTTGGATCTGCAAATCTGCAATGACGATTCTAAATATGTATTTTGGGACAGCTTTCATCCCACACAAAGGACCTACCAGATTCTTGTGAGTCAAGTCCTAAATAAATATGTAAACAACTTTTGATTTGAGTAATATTAGACGTCATGAATATATAACTATAGATATTATATATGTAAAATTATGAATGTTAAGCTAAATAAGACAATTTTGGATTATTGTCTCCCTCGCAGTACGGTACCTTGATATATAGTTAAGAGCAAATAAATAATGGAACAAGGCACACATAAGAAGTTGCATTTATTCATATTACTGGCTTTTACGCACTAGCTACTTAATTAGTCAATACAAATGGACTTTGAACACTATATTTGCCATCACTCCAAGTAATGGATCCAAACTGATCTCCATTCAACGACGTCGAACTTGAACTCAAGCTGAAGCTAACTTGGTAGCTTAGTGTTTTACTACTTTCCGTGAATTCAAGTTTTTCTGGAATTAGCTTAACATTTACCCCACTGGGAGCATCCACAACAGAGGAGTAGGTTGTTTCATCGTCTTCACCAACATTTGTCACTGTTCTACTCACATTCACTGCTCCTCCACCTTTGAGGTTGGAGACTACTATGGAAGGGTAATTGATGTTGGAAATTTGATAAGGGCTCAAATCCTTTGGGCAATTGAAGCTTTCAGGGACAGTTTTGGAGATGATTTTAATGGTGGTCACGTTAAGCCCAATGTAACACAAGAAGTTCAAGTAGTCAATGGTGGTGGTTTCGTAAACTAGCCCTGGTTGCAACGGTTCAGATGTCGTAATTTCCCCTGCTCCATAATCATAAGGTGTGGCTACTGACCCTGAATCCGTTGTCAATAAAGCCTTCATATTGTTGTTCTGAATTGCTGCATTTAGAAAGATGATTAAGGAGTGGATTACATTAGAAAGTAATCGTTAACCGATTAATTAACCTACCTGAAGTCATTATGGCTGACTTAATAGCAGAGGGAGTCCAAGTGGGGTTACGAGATTTAACGTTGGCTGCGAGGCCTGAAACATGAGGGCATGCCATGGAAGTCCCTGAAAGGACTTTGTATGCTGAGGGCTTTTGTCCTTGTGGGACATCATCGTCTGCGCCGTTGCCAAGCCATGCCGCAAGAATGTTAACTCCCGGTGCTGCAACATCAGGCTACAACGCAGAAACAGCCTTCAGAGAACCATATATAAACGTATTATTGGCGGCTTAATTAAAAACAATTACCTTGAGGATATTACTTGAAAGTGTTGCAGGGCCTCTTGCAGAGAAGTATCCCACCACGGGTGCAGGCTTATACTTAATGACTGAAACTGTTGGCAGAATTGTTGCCATTGATTTGCTTCATACACATGATAAAATTAATAAATTCATGGTCATAGTAAAATTATAAAGATGGATGGGAGATTGATTTAATTTACCTAGTGGAATTGAGATACTGAAAGATTGGGGCGCCATCTTTTGGGCTTACGGTGGTTGCTGGAAAGTTCCCAAGAAATTGTGTCACAGATCCACCTTGGTCAGTGACATGAACCATGCCTACTCCTCCTGCTTGTGACACTTGGAAAGCCTTTTCGGTAGTTGAATAAGTATCGTTTTGCCCATCGCAAAACACGATCTTCCCTTTCACCTTTGTTCCATCTAACGCATTTGGGTGGCATTGCCTGCATGCGTTTCACAAATTAAAGTAATACAAGGGAGTTTATTTAATTCACTGCTTGGTAGAATTTGCATGCATGCGTACCTTGCGTCAGAAACCGTGGCACTGCTTGTCTTGGCAGACTCGCCATTTATGAATGAATAATCCGGTGTCTTTGAAAGCGGAGAGAAATTTATAGCATTGCCCTGAAATTTAGTAACTTCCATTCATCACCAGTTCACCACATATATCAGTAGACACTAGTCCTTAGTTAAACCTCTATAGTAACCTACTGTTTCATCGTGAATTCACTAATTCCAAGGGGAATACTCATATATATATATATATATGAAGATACCGTTAGATGATTTAGTAAAACATATTCAATCAAACATGTCAAACTATTAGTCTTCATGCGGGTATACCATTATTAAAAATACTAATAAAACTACCTAAAAAGAAATATAAAGAATTTGATTTAATTTGGAGAGTTAACAATAGCAATGGTTATTAGTTGTTATTATTACAAAGCAGTATCCAGAAAGAAAAGAAAAAAGGTAATGGAGATTAAAGATTGAAATTAAAAGTGAAGAAGGAAGAGAATATAGAGAAAGAAAAAAGTCGCCACATCAATTGGTACCTGGACCACTTTGTTGTCACCCAACACAAGGTTAGACTCAAACTCCCGATCGATAGTGGTGGCTGCAACCGTTAAAATCCATGGCGCGTCGTTCACGACAGTTTTCGACGACGGTCCATCATTTCCGGCGGCGCAAACCACCACGATCCCGCGCTCCACCGCGTGGAACGATCCGATGGCAATGGGATCGGATGTGAGGTCTGGTCGGAGCACTGACGGCGATCCAAGTGAGAGAGACAGCACGTCGACGCCGTCGTTGATTGCATCGTCAAAGCCGGCGAGGATGGCGGAGCCCCGGCACCCGAAGTTGGTGCACACTCTGTACATTGCCAATCGGGATTGTGGGGAGCCACCGACGGCAGTCCCCTCCGCCAGACCGTAGAAGGATACATTTGCGACGTTGACACCCGCCGCCGTGGACGAGACGTGAGTCCCATGGCCATTGGAATCTCTTGCTGTGTTATCCCCGTCATTACCCCCATTAGGGTCTGCATAATACCTCGCTCCAATTATCTTCCTGCCCAAAATGAAAACCACGCCTTTATTATTATTATTATTCACAACATGAAAATGTCTAAAAAGAATTAAAAAATAAAATATTTGGAATAACAAATAATAAGTGTTTAAAAATGTTTGAAAATAAATAAAAATTAATATAAATCAATTAAAATTTATTTTACTTTCCATTCATTAATTACCGTTCAAATAAGTTATTAATAGACTAAACCACCAAAAGTAATCATAAAAGATTGATTCGGTGACAAAAATAATCATAAAAGATCATAACTCCTCATATGTCCACAAATGATTAGATTTGTCTGACAAAAATAACCACGTATACAAGCTATACTCTCATAGCTTTGATTTCACCTTTAATCTTCTTCTCAACCTTGATGGCCATGTTAACATTTCTCTCCCTATGGTCTATTGGAACAATCGTCTATTGGCTATTTTTGACAAACAGATTTTTTAATATTTTGCTAATTTTAAAAGAAAAAATTATTTTAATTGTAATAAAAAATTATATATCTAATGATGCATTTTGATTTGTCAAATTACAAATATAAATTATAAATTATATATAAAATGAAAAGAATAGACAGAAATAGAAAAGGGAGACAGGATAAGAGAATCCAAAAAGAAAATTTATTAATTTTGAAAGGAAATATTTTTCTCAATTTTAATAAAAAAAATATCATACAACACATTTTGGTTAAGTTAGTAATATATATATATATATATATATATATATATAGCTATATTTTAATTTTAATATTTTAATTTTAATTTAATTTAAATGCAATTAGAGAATGTCATGTTATACATTTAATTATCAAATTGTAATTAATCTTTAATAATGATATATAGAAGAGATAAAAGTGGTGAAAGAATGAAAGAGATAGAAAAAGAGAGATGAAGGAAAAAAAAAACTCTTTAATTTTGGAAAAATAAATTTAATTTTATTTGCAAGAAAATAATATGTAGGATATTTTGGTTATAAAATTAATAATATATAATAGATATATAATATAATTATAAATATTAAATTAGATAAGATAACTTTAAGATGGACTAAATTATTGTATTAGTTTATAATTTTATCAAATTTATAATTAAATTACTATAATTTAAAATTTTTTAATTAAATTAAGTCATTATCGTGCCAAAAAATTTAGAATTAATAGAATATTTTTTTTATTAAAATTGAAGATACTAATATTTATGGATTAAATTCTTAAATCAAACGTCTTCTCATTTTTAAAATATTTTATTAACTCAAATGTTTTTGGTACAGAAATAACTTAATTATAAAATTAAAAATAATATAAACACTGAATTTAAAATATTATTTCAAATTATAGAAATTTAATGAAAATATAAGAATTCACATAATAAGTTAACCTTTAAATTATGATATCCCTAGTATATGATACGTAGTGTTAGCTCATATTTTCATATTAATAAATACCTCATTATATATTTAAAGGAGATAAATAGAAAGAGACCTTACAAATTAAATAACATTTTCCTTTTTATTTTTTTTATCTCGAATAATTACTTAGGTGTTCCAAAAACAAATGAGGACTTTTATTCTATTTCATTTATGTTATGATATATTAGATCATTTTTATTGTTTGAAATTAAATTTCCAAAATTTTAAAAATTCATACTTTTTGAAATTTGAACTAATAACTTCCTCTTTGCTAAGAATAGAATAGAAATTCTAATTGCTTGAAACAAAAACGAAACATAACACCTAAATGATTCTCTTAATAAAAAGGGACCACTCGACTCCTCCATGCATATCATAATAAAAGTAATGATTATGCGATTAATAGAAAGCCTCAAATATTAATAAATTTAATTTATGTTAACCAATATTTTTAGTTAATCTAATATTTTTATTTAGAGAAAATTCTATTTTTTTTTTGAGAATGACACTCTCATTTTTTTTTATTTGTAAAATATATATATATATATATATATATATATATATTTATAATTTTTAAAAAATTTCTCTTTAATCTATTTTAATTTTACTCATTTTTTAAGAAAAATAAATTATCTTTTACAAAAATATATTTTACCAAAAAAATTATTTTTTGATTAAATTTTGTTTACCAAAATACTTTTTAACAAATTAATTTTTTATTGATTAAATTATATTTTTATCAAAATATTTTTTTAAAAAAATTTTAATGATTAAATTATTTTTTTAAGATACCCTTCAATAATTTTTTAATTATTAAATTGTGATTTTACCAAAATTTTTGTTAACAATTATTTTTGTACTTTACTATTAATTTTTTGATATTAATGTTTATTATTTTAACATTAAATTAAAAAACTCTTACCACTATTAATATGTATAACAATTGATATTAATAAATAATTTATTTCATAAAATTATTAACAACTTTATCAAGATTTAAAAATAAGTCGAAATAGATAAATCCCAAATTTAAAAATTAACATATCATTCCTTTACATATTTACAAAGCAAATTTTTTAATAATAAAAAAAATTATTGAAAAGTATCTTAAAAAAATAATTTAATTATTAAAATTTTTTTAAAAAAATATTTTAAAAAAATACAATTTAATTAGTAGAAAAATAATTTGTTAAAGGACATTTGATAAATAAAATTTAATCAAAAAGTAAAATTTTTGTTAAAGGGTATTTTTGTAAAAATAATTTATTTTTCTTGAAAAATGAGTAAAGTTAATGTTTTTTTTTTATCAAAGATAGGAGACTCGAACCCGCAACCTCTTAATTGAGTATGGGGAGACTATGCCATTTGAGTTATTACTCATTGGCAAGTAAAGTTAATGTTAATTAACACAAAAAATTTAAAAATGAATTAAAGATAAAATTTTTTAAAAATTACAAAAGAGGAGAGTATACATTTTATAAATAAAAGAGAAGAGAATATTATTTTAACATCTCTCAAAAAAAATGTTCTCTTTTATTTAATTCAAAAGTTCAGTATTATATTTTTAATATTTTTAATATTATTAAATTTAACTGTTATTAAAAAATAATAAATTATATCATTCCTCATGTAACTAATATTGATATCTGATCAGAAAGGCAACTAATTAACTTAGCAAGGTGCGGCATAGCAGTGGTGGTACGTAGTTTTTCATTGTTCTCTTAATTTGGTGGGATCTCAATTATCAATTTTATTATAACTATACCTGTTGCAGTTGGATGAATTGAAATCTGTCGATTTCATGCAGGTACCCTTCCAACGGGATGGAACAGGATCCATGCCCGTGTCCACGAAACTTTCCGCCTCTGGCCATATACCTGATAAGTTTCAAATATTGAGTTATTTAATTTGTTAATTAATTAATGTTGAAAGTTAAATGATGAAACATATTAGGTGCGTCCAGATATTCAATTAATTCATGAAAGGCATACATATAAAATAAAATAGTAGATTATCGTGAACTTGAACTAATAGTTATGTATAGGATATATAATTAATAACCTGTGTCTAAGATGCCAATGATGGTGTCTGATGACTGAGAATTTGCGGCGGTTGGGAGAGAATCGATTTTGACTTGAGTTTGATACTTGAGGAACTCCCATGAACGTGTTGTGTGAAGCTTCAGAATGGGATCAGGGAACACAGATACCACTCCTGGTTTCTGAGCTATTGACTCCGCTTCTTCCTTTGATAGATGAGCCGCAAAACCCGAGAATCCATGCTTGTAGTTCTGTACTAGAGCCTTCTCATTCCTTTCACATACATCAACTTTATATTATTACAATCATCCCAATTTAATTAATAAATAGACATATTACATTACAAAAAATCTTAAGTGACCAACATATTTTTTCTTTTCTTTATATTTGAATCAACTTAGTCACCAAGAGTCTTAGCTCCCTGCTATTTTCGTTCCTGTTAATATAATTACCTTTTTAAGACCAAGTTGAGAACACGAGCATGATCATTACGAAGGGATGCATTTGTTGAATCCGCGGCTCCCATATATACTATATAAACTTCATTATTATTATTGTTATTGTCGTTATCTGCTGACTCTGCCAGGCACAAGAGAACACAGCAGCAGAATAGTAGCGGCAAGGAAGGTAAATAGTTGTTATTCTCTTTCATGTATGTTTTTGCTGTTAATGTGAACTAATATTATTGAAGATTAGGCATGGGTATCATGCGGATATATATAGGAGCAATCCGTCTATTCTACTATTAGTTCCTGATTAATTACTATTATCATCTGATTTGAAAACGATATTATTAAAAAATAACAGTGTACAATGTGTGATGCTGGGTGGAGTAACTGCATGTTGATGCGCATGCGTATTCCCTTTATGCTCCTCGCATATACGCGTCCAAGCATTCAATCCACGCAAAGTGCGCCATAGCCATATACTTGTATATATGTATTGCTTGGCTTTGACTAGTGATGACTAATATTTTAACCCAAAGTGGAGGTAGCAACTACTAATGAGTAACATAACATGTAATGATGCCATGCAGTTTATCATAAAAATGTGTGGGTTAAATGGTGTATTAGCTTGAGTTGTTAGTGGCGGCAAGTATAAAACTTTGTTGGCTTCATCTGCAAGCCTTGACATTAACATTACCGTACGTATGTGTAGCTTGGTAGCTAATTTATAATGACAGAGTCCTTTTAAAATAGAAACCAAACTAGCAACGTAACAATAACTTCACGCGATTCAGCTGAGCAAGATTCTCCTTATCCTTGGCAGCAATCGATGGCACTTTCAATTAGTTGTTATTTGTTAATACTTCATTGTTTCTGGCTGACTGTACATGTTATATCGAAACGAAAAAATAAAAAGATTTTTATTGAGTGAAGCCATTATACTCTTACCAGAAGCAAAAACTTAATGTCATTATTATATATATGTAATGAAAGGACATTTTACCTTTATTTTAGGCCTAATTAAGCTAAACTGGTGGGTCCTTTAATCTATTAAATACAGCATAAATGTATTAGTGGGTTTGGCAAATGGATAATCAACATGGAAATTAATCATTTAGCTGATGAATGGTACGCTTAATAAGTTCACCGTTTGTGGAGAAATGGATATCTTTAAGGCAAGTAATATTTTTCAATATTGGGAAAAATATATACAGTGTTGAGTAGGTATCGAATTGGTTTCTCAAACTTCAAGTTAAGTGATGGAATCTAATTTATTTGATGCGTATTCCCACACTGTTCGGTGCATCTCTGACTCTATATTATCTGCGAGACTCTATCATGTTGAGAATAATTCTAGTGCGCCACTGATATGCATTTTGTCTGTGCACGGCCTCATAATCCTGATAGTGCTCGCAATTAATTAATTAAGTCTTATTAATATATATAACGAAAATGTTATTTGTATATTAAAATTAACTACTAAAATTAGCTATTAATATATTTGTGTATAAATACATGTGATTTAATTTATTTTTCATATGTATTTATATTCTAACGTGTATTTTATACTTCGGTGACTGATTTTGGTATATACATAATATATCATAAAAACAAGATGATAGGTATATATCAAAATCAACTACTAAAATTAGTATAAAATATTTATTGAAATATAAAATATACACTAAATACGGGATAAATGACTTTCATAAACCAAAGCTAACCCAATTTTACGTGTGTCCCCAAAGCCAAAAAAATGTTACGTGGGTGTCTCGTTGCATGTTTTTATGTAAATCGAGTTCATTGAATTCTAATTAGACTTGATCGTACTAAATCGAATCAACTTGATTCGAATTAGTTGATTTGGAGTTTACACATAAATCGAATTCAATAAATACGAATTAGGCTAAGTAGCATTAAATCGAATCAATAAATTTCGGTTTAGTTGGCTACTACTAAATCGAATCAAGCAATTTCGATTTAGTCCCCTTAGTAAATCGAATGAACTAAAGTCGATTTACAGTCAGTAGTGGCTAATGGTAAATCGAGTCCAATAGGCTCGGTTTACTATGAAATCTGCTATATGTATAAATCAAAAGGAGTTAATTTGATTTAGTATATTCCTAATATATATAAATACGAGATAAACGTGAATTTTTCACAATAGTGGGACTCACAATGGTTAGTGATGAGAGTTTTTTTAGTTCTGGTGCACTATAGAGAATCGATTAAAAAGAAAATGCGATCGAAAATTAAATTTACTGATAAGGACCCATTGAGTGTTTTTTATAAAACTTCGACGAGTTTCACCAAGTTTCAGAATACTATACTCCAAAAATTGGGGCTGCACGGCGTGAAACAGATGGAGAAGTTATTCTACAGAATTTCGATTTGCATGTTGCGTGATGATGTGAAGTACGATTCATTCGTCATAGGCAGTAACAAAGATTTGTAAGTTCTGTTCCATTGTCGTCGTCAATTTTTCGAGGTGAGGAGCCTTGAGCTGTTGGCGAAGTTTGTGGATGTGGTGTGTAGTTTAGGAGGTTCAAACTAGAATCCTCAATCCTCAGCAATACCAGTCTGTTCTAGTTCAATGCCTTTTGGTGCCTCATCAGCTGTGCCGGTGATTACACATGAGGCAGTTTTAGTTGCATCTCTGTCCTTTGCAGCTGATCTAAACCATAGTTGTGACGGAGGAATAGGTGATTTTCGATTCTTGGGTGAGCTTGCGATTGCGACGGCCAGTGCTCTTGTTATGGTCACAGTTTTCAGAGAGGGTGGAGTACCGGATAGTGTCGAAGATGTACTGAATGATGATGATGATGATGATGTTTCATGATGATATGGAGTTTACCACGATAGCTGATGATAGTGATGATAACATAGCAAGGACTTCTCCAATTGTGGATAGTGGAGCATCTATTTTAGGAATTCAGCAGTACCCCCATACTTTTCATATTAGCGATGAAACATATTGAAACCATAAATACTCACATTCTTGAAGTGAAGTAAATCTATCCTAAGCCTCCAATGCGTAATTCGAGACCCCTTGTCGCTCAACGTTGAGTGATAACCTGACCATTTGAAAACCGAAACATTTTATCAATGAACGAAATAAACTGATAACATTAAAAACATGTTGCATAACCCAAAAGCAAGTACCTCGACGCCAACGACCAATGAAAGACATAAAATCCATCAGGCCGGAAACCAGGGAACCTTCAGAAGATCCACGACCGCAGGAGCTGCAATGGACTAGCTAACTTGACAACATTCATGTTGGCCACACGACACATGCACTGGTATAACCATGACAGAGTAGCAGAACCCCAACTATATCGACTCATGTCCTCTAGCTTACCTACGTAGGGTAGCCAACGAATGTGAAGACGTGTACCAGACTTATCACTGAATAGCTGCGTCGATAAGAGCATCATGATATACGCCTGGGCATACCTCCTAACCGTCTCATCGTCTGTAGCCTACGGAAGCTCACTAAATGTCTCTTGCGTCTAAGTGTACTTCACTGTGAACTTGTCGATACAGTTCGCGAGAGGTAAAACACCCAACAGCTCCTCGAACCATACCCACGCTGGGCGGCCACCTTCGATATGTCGCTCAAAGTCCGTGAGGCATCCGCTGACATATTGACCGTCAATCGGGAACCTTAAACGCTAGATCTGGTAGTGTGATCGTGCACTCCTTGAACGGCATGTGAAAAGTATACATCTTCGGACATCATCTCTCTACGAATGCACTCACTAATGGCTCATCCAATCTAAATCAAGTCTCGTTCAGCCTTACAAACAAGATGGTATAAATCTGCCATATTTACTTTTTATAATTACTGTATAAATAGTCAACCATAAAAACGAATACAATTAAATGATTATATAAAGTATTTTATATTACTAATATATTAAAATAAAATTTATTTTTGTTATTATATTCTTAATATGTATTCTAAATATATATTTTAACTAAATCTATTAATTAGTAATATTTGTAACAAAAAAATTATTACAAAAAATCGAAATTTTGAAACAAAAGAAATTTGTAATAAAAAAAGGGCTGTTGCAGTGTCTCATTAAAAAAAGTTTTTGTAATAAAAAATGAAACTGTTACAATTCAAAGTAATATTTTGTAACAAATTTTTTTGATACAAAATCAAAATTCGTTACAAAAATGATAACAAATTTGTATCTTCAAAATATTTTTGGTGACAATATATTTTTTCCTATCACAAAATTTTGTTACAAAATATAACTTGATTTTGTAACATTTTGTTTTCTTTAGTTTCAAAAGCACAATATTTTGTAATAATTTTTTTAATACAAATTAAATACATAATTTACCAAATTATTTTTTAATTAATTAATATATTAACTATTTTACTGAACAAGTTAACATTTATATAATATGTAAAAAATATATAATTCAAACATGTTTCATTTAACTAAAATTTATTTTAAAACAAAATAACATTAATGTCTACATTGATTAGTTCTACAAGTTATATTTCTTACATAAATTCAACCAAAAGTTAAAAGTCTAACATAGATTAGTGTCTCTATGAATCAAAATATTCTTTTAGGTAGTATGTTATCACCATTTTAGCACCCCTGTAAATGAGAAAAACCGAAACAAAAAATTAGAAACAACATATAACACCAATTACAATTTTTTCTATTAACTTTTATTCAAAATTTTTAGAAAATTTTGACAAAACCTCCCCTAAAACTTGGATATTTCCACCGTCTACAGTTCCATCAATAACAACCAATTCATTACTTATTTCTTAGCCAATACACAATCAAATTTATCAAACCAAATAATAGGACATTTGTTATTTATCAATCATGACACAAGTAAAATATAATAAATAAATTCATATACAATTAAACTATACTAATAATATATTAATCATCTAAGTATATGTATTAAAACCATAAGCAACTTTTGAAACAGGTTAAGATTCTATGTGAATGTAATTCAACCCATAACTCATAGAACTGTATAGAAAAACTCACCAAAAATAAACAGAAATAGAAAGTGAATATCTCAATCACATTACAATTTAACAATGAGGAGTATTTATTAAAGCTGGGTCAAAAGTCAAAACCAACTATCTTGTACGTAAATCAAATAGATATAGACTTATAAAAAAATAACAATCACAATAACTCATACTCTGAAATCAGTGATAGAGTGAAATACAACTATACAGTGCCTCATATAGTAAGGATATTGCTGAACTCATTGCTTCAACCTTTGGAGGTTCTAAAGCCTGATAAAAAAAGATATTTAAAAGAACTATCCCGATAACCTATTTGGAGAGCAATTTTTAAGTAAAAAAAATATAGTTGTTTACTTTGGACAAAATGGCTCAATATGACCAAGAGACAGTAACTTAATCTGCAAACGCCGTTCAACGAATGGCATCTGAAGCATCTCTAGAACCTTGATAAGAATAATATAACAGGAGCAGGTATTAGTGGAGAAGAATGGAACGGAAATACAAAATATAATGCTAAAGTACCATTTTGAACATTTTCATTACATACCTGATAAGGACGCATGAGTCTTTTAAACCTGTGACGAGTGTACAGGCAAAAACAAGTTCCAAGTTTTACACATCCAACTCTGTCCCGACACTGCCTTATATTTACTTGAGATATCCAATCTTCAACCATACTAGACAATTTCTATAGCAACCACAAAACAATAATAGTAAAACAGATTTAAACAAATTCCGATCCGATTGCATATAAGCACATTACCTGTGCAAATGCAATATTAATGACATGTGAACCAGTTCAGCAATATATACCACGAGAATTCAACAATAAAAAACAAAGGTATTTTCAGCCACTGATAAAAATTATTATTATTATTATTATTATTATTATTATTATTATTATTATTATTATCAAACAAATAATAATTTTTTCTTACATTTAAATCGGTACTAATTAATTTTTCTATTTTTTGACTAAAAATATTATTATCCTAACATCCTTATTTTTCTTACGTTTAAATCGGTACTAATTAATTTTCTATTTTTTACTAAAAATATTTTTCTCCTACCATCCTTCTTAAAATTAATAATGATATGCCCGGAAAAAAATGTTTTCACCAATGTTTTAAGTGGCATTTGATTTGCTGGGATAATATAATTACTAATTAGAGTTAACTACTAAAAACGGAGTTAAATCTTAAAATGGTTTTTGAGATTGACGCCGTGTACTAAAATCGTCCCTGAAATTACAATTACACTAATTACGTTCCTGAGATTGACAAAAATGCACCATGTTAGTCCTTGACCCATTTTCTATTAACGGCGTGATGATATGACTTGATGACGTGGCGTGTTAGTAACACGTGTCACTCCATGATTTGACCACGTGTAATGGTATAATGATGTGTTACGTTGACCAGTGACACGTGGCATGCTGACGTGGATAGTTGTGACACGTGTCACAATGCTATTTAGCCACATGTCTGTTTGTGCCACGTGTCACAACAGTATTCGTCCATGTGTCATCCATTATGTCATCATTGTAGATGCTTCAAATTAGTCCCTCACTTTGCGTTAAGTGACTCATTTTAGTCCTTGAAATTGAATGTCGTGTGGTGCACGAATTCCCACACTTCGTACAGCTGAACCAGCAAGTGCACTGGGTCGTCCAAGTAATACCTGAGTGAGTCAGGGTCGATCCTACGATGATTGTGATTTGAAGCAAGTTATGGTTATCTTGTAGATCTTAGTCAGGCGAATAGAGAAGTTGGTTGATTGTTTAAAACGCATAAAAGTAAAATAAATAAAACGTTACTCAGTAATTATGAATTCGAATAATGATATAGAGATGGTTAAGGTTTGGAGATGCTTTGTTCTTCTGGATTACTCTGGTCTTACTGTCTACTTCAACTGTGAATGATTTCTTCTATGGCAGGCTGTATGTGATCAACGCCTTTCTTACAAGGTCGCTAATGCTCCTCCAGATCTGAACCCCAAGGTTAGTGCGGATCCATTCTGATTGAGGGTGAAGCTCCTGTAGTTCATTCTCCTTAGTGATCCTATTCAAAATGCCACAGACAAGGTTGAATCTTCTGGATCAGAGAATGCTGTGCCTTTGGGTCTAGCCTCTACCACAAAGACTCTAATCTCCCCATACCTCGGTTGAACTGGTATCTCGAGAAGTCCCCAATGAAGTTATGGACTAGCTGTCTAGGAGATGTATAATCAAACTAGTGATTCGTCATTGTCTGATGAAAGACTCACTCTGAACCACTATAGAATGAGATAACCTTGTGCCGGTTCAACGCATTCATAATGATGAAGAACGGATATACATCTTAGAATAGAGAATCAAACACGTATTGAGATAGAATAGTAGTACTTTATTAATCGATAAAACTCAATAGAGCTCCTCCCCTTAACCTAGGAAGTTTAGAAACTCATACTGATAGAAAATACAATCATAAACATGTAAAGTGTCAAAAGGTCCTCTAAGATGTAAAAGTTCTCAAATAAATACTAGACTGATGACTAAAGATTACATAAGAAGGGTAAAACAGTCTTTTAGTGCTAAAATCCACTTTTGGGGCCCACTTGGTGAGTGTTTGGAATGAGCCTGATTGAGATCCACGTGCTAGGAGGCCTCTAGGGTATTGAACGCTGGCTAGGGGGTCCTTCTTGGGCGTTGGACGCTGGTCTCTTCTCATTTGGGCGCTGGACGCCAGAATAGGGCAGGAGGATGGCGTTGAACGCTAGTTTTGGGCCTTCAATTCTAAAGCAAAGTTTGGACTATTATATATTGCTGGAAAGTTCTAGATGTTAGCTTTCCATAGTCATTAAGAACGCTCTATTTGGACTTCTGTATCTCCAGCAAAGCTCTTTCGAGTGCAAGGAGATTAGATTTGGATAGCATCTGCAGTGCTTTCTCTGTCTCTAAATCAGACTTTTGCTCCAGCTCCTCAGTTTCAGCCATAAAATACCTGAAATTGCATAAAAATACACAAACTCAAAGTAGAATCCAAAAATGAAGAGAAAGTAGTTAGGAAGTTTTGAAAAAGAAGAGAGGAAAGAGAATAGGATAAAACAAGTAACTAACTAACCAACAAGATTTGAAAATAAAATAAAAGATTTGATTTTAAAAATTTGAAATTAAAAAGAGAAAGTCAAAGGAAGATCTTGAAATTTAAAATTTGAAAGAAAAAGTCAAACAAGGAAAGATAAGATTAGAAAGATTTTGAAAAGATTTTGGATTTAAATTTTGAAATTTGGATTTTAAAAATTTTGAATTTTAAAATTTAAAATTAGAAATCTTGAAGTTTGAAAATTGAACTTGAATTATGATAAGATAAGAATTTGAAATTTGAATTTAAACAAGATAAGATAACAAAAATTTGATTTCAAAGAAAGATAAAAAGATAAGATAAAGATCTAAAAAGATAACAAGATAAACACTAAAAGATAACTATCAAGACACTAAACTTAAATTTTGAAATTAAATCAAAATAAGATAACAAGAAATTTTAAATTTTGAATTTTTGAAATTTGAATTTAAAGCAAAATAAGATAAGATTTTTTTTTTAAATTCAAAGAAAGATAAAAAAAAAAGATAAGATAAAAATTTGAAAATATTAATAAGATTGATGCCAGGGCATCTTGGCTAGTTTTACTGGCCATTTTTTCTATGTTTTAGGTTAGTTTCATGCATTTTCTTGGGAAATAAGCAAGTAATTGGTTGAATATGCATCCATACCTTGATTCAAGTAAACATTGTGAATTCTAAACAATTTCATGAGAATAATGCAAGAGTTGAATGATATAATGCATGATGCATCATCTCATGATTAAGAGCAGGACTTTGATGCACTTTGTTTGTTTGTTTTCAGGTAACAAGAAGAAGTGAAGAGTCACGTTAGTGCCATTAACGTGGAGAAGGGGAAACCTTGCAATGTCAGTGGTATAGTTAACACCACTAACGTCTTCGAAGGTCATTCAAGCCCACGTTAGTGCCACTAACGTGGGCACTAACGTGGGCACTAACGTGGAAGAAAGACGAAGCCCCAACGTTAGTGGGATAGTTAACACCACTAACGTTAGGAGTGCCACCATAAGCCCACGTTAGTGCCACTAACGTGGGCACTAACGTGGAAGAAAGGGGGCTTTGCAACGTTAGTAGCATAGTTAACACCACTAACATTGGGGATGACTAAGAAGCCCACGTTAGTGGCCACATTAGTGCCACTAACGTGGGCACTAATGTGGAAGAGGAGGAAGTTTGCAATGTTAGTGGTGTAGTTAACACCACTAACGTCTTCGAGCCAAGGTATGCCCACATTAATGGCCATGTTAACTCCACTAACGTGGGCCATTAACGTGGAGGAAGAGATGAATTTGACGTTAATGGTGTAGTTAACACCATTAACGTATTCAAGGTTAGGAAAGGCTACGTTAGTGGCCACGTTGGTGCCACTAACGGTGGGGTTAACGTGACTTCAAAAGGGCTTTAGAATGTTAGTGACCAAGTTAGTGTCACTAACGTCTTCGAACCAGGATTTACACTTGACGTTAACCACACTAACGGCCTAACTAACGTGAAAGTACCTGACTCAAACTCTTCCTGCAAGCTGAGCTAAACACACTAAAATTGTAACTGCTTCAACTATGCTTAAAGGCCCACATCCAGAGACTTGCAGAGCTAACTGAAGATCAGAAGAGTAGTATATATAAGGGTAGTTTTGAACTAGAAAAAAGGGAGAGAACTTGGTAGATCCAGGATTGTAAACACTTTGTATTTTTACTTTCTCAGTAATTCAATTTACTTTTCAATGCACTCTCCATTTTCAATTTCCATTCCCAGAGCTATGAACAACTAAACCCATTTTCATTGGGTTAGGGAGCTCTGTTGTAATTCAATGGATCAATAATAGTTTTCATTCTTCTTCTTCTCCCTTTTCTCTTGATTTACTTGAATGCTTTCGATCTTCATCCAATTGAGCAATTGTCTCGAAAGAGAAATTGCTCATACATGGATTTCCTTTGAACCTTGGAAGAGGAATGAGGAAATCATGCTGGAAATACTTTCTCATGTTGGTCTGGATTGGGGGTTGGATGGATACGGTGACATATAATCCTACCAATGCTTTAATCTAGAAAAACATGTGGTATAATTAGTGATTATACTTCATCTCTTCCCATGAGCAATTAGATCAAGGAATTGGGCAATTGTTCAAGCTTAGATAGATTGGATTGCCAAGGAATTGGGATTTAATCACCTAAGATTGCCAAGAGATCAATGAATGCATTGATTGAGGAAGAGATGAGAATGAATTTGATCCGGAGAATGCAACATCTCCTAAGCCCAATGAGCTCCCCTATTTCTGATCTTACTCATTCTCTTTAATTCTGTTATTTACATTTATGCTCATCATCCCTATTCCCATTTAAATTCCTGCAAGTTTACTTTCATGCAATTTATATTTTGCAATTTACTTTCCATCATTTACATTTCTTGTTATTTACTTTCCCGCCATTTTGCTTTCTGCATTTCTCAACACAAATTTGTTTAGTTCAACTGAAAAACTCCTCTAATTAAAATTGCTCAACCAATCAATCCCTGTGGGATTCGACTTCACTCTATTGTGAGTTTTCACTTGACGACAATTCGGTATACTTGCCGAGAAAAATTTGTTGAGAGACAGATTTCCGTGCATCAAGTTTATGGCGCCGTTGCCGGAGTTTGATTTTGCATTGGCAATGATTAAATTGGAGGATAACTAGATTGAACATTTTCTTTTCTTTGTTGATTTGTTCATTTCAGCTTAGTTACTTTCAGTTTCAACACTTTGATTTGTTTTTCCATTGCTTATTTACATTTCAGGAAATTAACCCACTAACTATTTGATCAATTGCACCACTCATCTTAACCACAATTCTTAACAAGAGTGATTCCGTCACTTTTCTCTTTCTAGTGTGTTTTGTTGATTGTATGACAGGTAGAAGAAGAGAAGTTTCAACCTCTTTTGAATCTGAATCTGAGAGGACATTCCCTAGATTAAGGAGGAAAGCAAGAAGAAAAAGGGTTATTGGTGCAGAGGAAGAAGAGGAGGAGCTGGATATAAATATGGAGGATAATATGGAGAACCATCATGAGGAAGAGGTGCATAATCATGTTAGAGAGGGTGCAGCCAATCATGTTGGACAAGAGAGAAGAGTTTTAGGCTCTTACATCAACCCAAACCCAAGAAACTGTGGAAGTAGCATCCTTAAACCAACCATTCATGCTAATAACTTTGAGTTAAAACCTGAACTCATCACCCTTGTTCAAAATAACTGCTCATTTGGAGGAACTACCCAGGAAGACCCCAACCAACATCTAACTACATTTATGAGAATATGTGATACAGTGAAGTCCAATGGTGTCCATTCTGAGACCTATAAACTGCTTTTATTTCCCTTTTTTCTCAGGGATAAAGTAGCAAAGTGGCTAGAATCCTTTCCTAAGAAAAGCTTGACAACTTAGGAAGAGGTGGTAAACAAATTCCTGGCAAGATTCTACCCTCCCCAAAGAGTTAACAGGTTGAGGGCTGAGGTACAAACGTTCAGACAACAAGATGGTGAAACTCTCTATGAAGCATGGGAGAGATACAAGGAGTTGACAAGAAAATGCCCCCCGGACATGTTCAATGAATGGGTACAGTTGCACATTTTCTATGAAGATCACTCTTCAGGAGGCTCTCTTAATAAGAAGAAGACAATTGATAAGGCCATAGACATCATAGAAACTGTGGCCAACAATGAATACTTCTATGCCTCTGATAGAAACTCAAATAGAGGGGTGATGGAGCTGCATCACATGGATGCATTGCTAGCTCAAAACAAGTTGAACACCAAGCAATTGGCTGACCTCACCAAGCAGATAGAGAAGAACCAAGTTGCAGCAGTCCATACTCAACCACAAGCTCAAGAAGGGGTGAATGCAGAGGAAGAAGGTGATTGGGAGCAAGCCAATTATATTGGAAACTCATCAAGAAAACCCTATGATCCACACTCCAAAACCTACAATCCTGGTTGGAAGAACCACCCAAACTTTGGGTGGGGAAACCAGCAAAACCAAACTCAAGATCATAGGCCCTAAAACTCCAACCATTACCACAATTCCACCTATCAACAAACTAACCAAAGACCATACCAAACCCCACACAACAACTCTTTCCAGCCTCCATATCAAGCCCAAAATAGCCATTCTCAGCCTCTCAATTCCAACCTACCACCACCATCTGAGGATAGACTATCCCGGATTGAGGCCATGCTTGGAGAACTTTGCAAGGATTCTAAAGACATGCAAGCTTTCAAGGAAGAGGTGAGATCCAATATGCAAAACCAGGATGCTGCCATCAAGAAACTTGAAGTACAGATTGGATACCTATCCAAGCAAGTTTCCAACCACAATCCATGTAATACCACCAGGGCCAACCCAAAGGAGGAATGCAAGGCCATCACAGTCAGAAGTGGGAAGGAACTGAAGGAAACCTCAAGGGAAATGCAAGAGAAGAAAGTGGATGAAAGCTCAAAAGATAAAGAGGAAGCACAAGTACCTACTCCTAACCCACCTCAAGAAAAAGAAGTCTTGAGGCCATATGTTCCAAAAGCTCCTTATCCTCAACGATTAAAGAAGAATGAAAAGGACAATCAATTCTCTAGATTCTTGGAGGTTTTTAAGAGACTGCAGATCAATATTTCCTTTGCTGAAGTACTAGAGCAAATGCCACTCTATGCTAAGTTTTTGAAGAAATTAATGACCAAGAAGAGAAGCTGGAGAAATGATGAAACTGTGGTGTTAACCGAAGAATGTAGTGCCATCATTCAACACAAGTTACCTCAGAAATTGAAGGACCTTGGGAGCTTCCAAATCCCTTGTATCATAGGAGAAATCATAGTGGAAAAAGCCTTATGTGATTTGGGAGTGATGGAGGAAAAATCGTCGGTAAAGAATTTCACAAAAGTAGTCGTGTTGCAAGTATAGATCTAAACTGACAATTAAACCTCAATCAGATTTAATTTGTTTGTCACTTAAGCAAATCCAATAAAAATAAACCGAAGTATTAAACCTTGGGTCGTCTCTCAAGGAATTGCAGCGAGGTGTATCTATTATTGGTTATGGAAAAGTATCTTTTTTTTGGGTTTTTAAATGTTGAACAAGGAATTTAAATGACAAGGAAATAAAATAATAATTAAGAAAAGTCTTAACAAGGATTGATAATTAGAAGTCCTATCCCCATTATCATAGTCAATTGTGATGGTAACTGTAAATTGCACTCACTTAGTTGACCTCTAACTATTGAAGGTAAGTCAAGTGAGAAAAGCATGGATCATTAGGAACCATGATCAAAGTGTGAACCCGAATCCAAAGAATTGGCTTACAATGGTTCGGGAGAATTACTTAGATTTCAGTCCGGAAAATGTAAGGTTGGTGTTCAACTTGCCAATGATGCAAGAAAACGGACGCCCCTACACTAGAAGGGTCAACTTTAATCAAAGGTTAGACCAAGTCCTCATGGACATATGTGTGGAAGGAGCTCAATGGAAAGTTGACTCAAGAGGCAAGCCGGTTCAATTGAGAAGATTGGACCTTAAGCCTGTAGCTAGAGGATGGTTGGAGTTTATTCAACGCTCAATCATTCCTACTAGCAACCGGTCTGAAGTTACTATAGACCGGGCCATCATGATCCATAGTATCATGATTGGGGAGGAAGTGGAAGTTCATGAGATTATACCTCAAGAACTCTATAAGGTGGCTGACAAGTCTTCCACTTTGGCAAGGTTAGCCTTTCCTCACCTCATTTGTCACCTCTGCAATTCGGCTGGAATTGACATAGAGGGAGACATCCTCATTGAAGAGGATAAGCCCATCACTAAGAAAAGGATGGAGCAAACAAGAGATCATGGACCTCAACAAGAGCATGAGAAAATTTCTCACCGTGAAATCCCTGAGATACCTCAGGGGATGCACTTTTCCCCACAAAACTATTGGGAGCAAATCAACACCTCCCTAGGAGAATTAAGTTCCAACATGGGACAACTAAGGGTGGAGCACCAAGATCACTCCATCATCCTCCATGAGATTAGAGAAGATCAAAGAGCTATGAGGAAGGAGTAACAAAGACAAGGAAGAGACATAGAGGAGCTCAAGAGCACCATTGGTTCTCCAAGAAGAGGAAGACGCCACCCTCACTAAGGTGGACCCGTTCCTTAATCTCCTTGTTCTTATTTCTCTGTTTTTCGTTTACTATGCTTTATGTTTATTTATGTTTGTGTCTTATTACATGATCACTAGTGTCTAAGTGTCTATGTCTTAAAGCTATGAATGTCCTATGAATCCATCACCTCTCTTAAATGAAAAATGCTTTAATTACAAAAGAACAAGAAGTACATGGTTTCGAATTCATCCTTGAAATTTGTTTAATTACTTTGATGTGGTGACAATACTTTCTGTTCTCAGAATGAATGCTTGAATAGTGCATATGTCTTTTGAAATTGTTGTTTATGAATGTTAAATATGTTGGCTCTTGAAAGAATGATGAAAAGGAGAAATATTATTTGATAATCTGAAAAATCATAAAAATAATTCTTGAAGCAAGAAAAAGCAGTGAATACAAAAGCTTGCGAAAAAAAAAAAGAAAAATGGCGGAAAAAAAAAAGAGAAAAAGAAAAAGCAAGCAGAAAAAGCCAAAAGCTCTTTAAATCAAAAGGCAAGAGCAAAAAGCCAATAACCCTTAAAACCAAAAGACAAGGGTAAAAAGGATCCAAGGCTTTGAGCATCAATGGATAGAAGGGCCTAAAGGAATAAAATCCTAGCCTAAGCGGCTAACCAAGCTATCCCTAACCATGTGCTTGTGGCGTGAAGGTGTCAAGTGAAAACTTGAGACTGAGCGAGTGTTTGTCAGGCATGTTCGTCTTAATGTGATGAACAGAGCTAATTGGTTAGATCATCCTATTCACCACGATGAAGTACAAATATACATCTTAGAATTAATCAAACACGGATCGAAGAGAACCAGTAGTACTTTTATTAATTCATAGGACTCAGCAGGGCTCTTCCCATCAACCTAGGAGGTTTAGAAACTCATACTGAAGTAAAAATATAATGTAAAACGAAAATAGGGCTGAATAGGTTCCAACACTCTTTAATTACATAAATTAAATCCCTTAAATACTAAACAAATAACTAGTAAGGGTAAAACAGTCTATTTAGTGCTAAAATCCATTTTTGGAGCCCACTTGATGAGTGTTTGGGCTGAGCTTTGATGATATCCACATGCTATGAGGCTCCTTGGGCGTGGAACGCCAGCTAGGGGGTCCTCTCTGGGCGTTTGTACATTGGTCTCTGCTCTTTGGGCGCTGGACGCCTGGAAGGGGGCAGGTAGCTGGCGTTGGATGCCAGTTTTGGGTCTTCTAATCCGAAGCAAAGTATGGACTATTATATATTGCTAGAAAGATATAGAAGTCAGCTTTCCATAGACATTGAGAGCGCTCCATTTATTCTTTTGCAGCTCCAGAAAAGCTTTTCCAAATGCAGGCAGGTCAAATCCGGACAGCATCTGCAGTGCTTTCTCTGTCTCTAAATCAGACTTCTGCTCCAGCTCCTCAATTTTAGCCAGAAAATACCTGAAATTGTCCAAAAACACAAAAACTCATAGTAGAATCTGAAAATGTGAATTTAACACAAAAACCTATAAAAACTTAATAAAAACTAAATAAAACTACTAAAAACTATATAAAAGTGATGCCAAAAAGCGTATAAAATATCCGCTCATCACCTCTCTCAAGCAATGGTGAGCAGCAGCCTCCTCATAAGTGCAAGGATCAGGATTTGAAGAGACGACCAAACAAAAAGACTTGTAATTAAAATTCAGCTTATCATATGAAAGATAGTTAGAAATTGGATATCTTTGGGTAGAAGGAGGTGCTAAACCTGTTGTGGCCAGCATACAATGATAGTCCTTTAAGTAGGAGGGTGGCTTGCGGTTTTTAATAGGTCTTGTTGATGCAATAGAAATGATGTCAGTAAAAATATTTGTGGCTAAATTCTGCTGAGATGCAGGGTGATATTGTGTTGTATTTAAATTCTCATGTGTTGTGTCTAATGAATGAGATCCAATATGATTTAATGAATGAGATGTATTATTTTCTAATGAATATGCTAAATTATTTTCTAATGAAATAGGAATGTCAGGGGAATTTGCAATTGAAGAATGCGGTGATGCAAGTGAGTGATAAGTGCAGTAAGTAAATCGATCCAAATCTTGAAATTGAAGATTATTAGTCTTGCAACCAGAACCAATGACTGAAGTGCAATTGGAATCATGCAATTTTGAAGAATGAGGCAAGTAGGGAAAATAATTTTCATAGAAGACAACATATCTTGAAGTAAAGATCTCCCTAGTGTTAAGATCAAGTGTAACCTTTTGTACCATCTTTAAAACCAAAAAATACACACTTCTTAGCTCTAGGATCCAATTTAGTTGTGACATGAGTGAGAGTAGTAGCATAAGCTAAGCATCCAAATGATTTCAAATTTTGTAAATTCGGCAAAGTTTGAAATAGAATCTGATAAGGACTGCAATGGTCTAATAAAATGCTTGGAACTCGGTTTATCAAATGAATTTCATGAGCTATGGCAAATTGT
This sequence comes from Arachis hypogaea, assembly GCF_003086295.3. NCBI lineage: Eukaryota > Viridiplantae > Streptophyta > Magnoliopsida > Fabales > Fabaceae > Arachis > Arachis hypogaea. The sequence continues at coordinate 107,632,571 of NC_092052.1, read as the reverse complement.
CAAAAAATTTTGGGTATATGAGACTGAAATAGCAATGCCCTTGCAACGCCAAGTATGTTTTGTTGTGGAGTTTTTACACAATAGGTGTGATAGACTATCCCACTCTTAGTGAAAAAATCTCTCAACAAAAACTCAGGTCCATTATTAGTTCTAATGCATTTTATTTGTGCATTAAACTGAACGTTAGCATATTGCACAAAATTTTGTAAAAGCATGGATGCTTCTGACTTTGTTTTCATGAAATAACCCCATGTGTATCTATTTTTGTCGTCTACCACTATTAAAAAATATTTGTGTCCAGAACTAGAAAGTGTGGATAGTGGTCCCCAAATGTCCATGTGTACAAGATCAAAATAATTCTCAAATTTACTAATACTATGAAAAAATGGTAATCTCTTTAGTTTAGCTAAATGACATGGGTCACAAGGTGTGACTTTGTTGTCTTTACATTTGATATAAGGAAAATCTTTCTGCAACATTGTAATTTTATTAAATGAAATATGTCCTAACCTTACATGCCATAGAAGTTCATTAGAAATAGAAACTACATCTAAATGCTTATTGTTCTGACCTAAACAAATTATTGGAAGAATGAAATGTTAATGCTGCAGATTTTGATGAATCACTATGTATTGTAGGATTGTTCATTGTATATAGTCAATCAGCACATTTAGCTACTCCAATCGTCCTCAATATAGCTTGATCCTGAATTTCACATGTTTCATCATCAATAAGCATTTTGCATTTTAAAAGTGTTGTAAGTTTCGACGCCGAAATCAATTTGAAATCAAAAGATGGAATGAAAAGAATATTTGTTAAAAATAGGTTCTTAGAGAACATGATGGTGCCTACAATGCTACTAGTTGTAAAGCTACCATCAGGTAAGTTAACAACTAAGGGCCTAACCCTTTGATAAGTTTTGAAATCAGTCAGATCAAACGAAACATGATCTGTGGCTCCAGTGTCTATGACCTAAAGAGCAGATTTTGGTCTAATCAGTGATAAATTTCTTGCACTAAATTGCAATAAATGAATTTTAGCTTGACCTGAAATAGGATTGGATGATTTCTAACCCTGGGTTGCACCATGAGAGTGTTGCTGAGCACATTGTTTTTTGAGAAGTGACATCAAGGCTTGCCTTTGGTTCACTGTTAACGCTACACTTGCAGTTTCACTCACTTCTTCTTGGTTCATAGCCAATTCATTACTATTGACTTCATCAATTTTTTACTCAGCAGTCATCATTTGATTGATATTGCCTTGTTGCCGCTGTCTTAAGTGTGGAGGAAATCCATGCTTTTTGTAGCATGTGTCCACAATATGTCCCATTTTCTCGCAGAAAGTGTACTGCATATTGGTGCCCCTACCCCTGCCTCTTCCATTTGTCTGACCACCTCTGTTTTCTTCTCTTCCTTGGCCTCTATTTCCTGAGCCATCTAAGTAGTTTATTCTTGCATTATTCAGTAAGATTTTGGAGTCAATCAAATCCAGATTGCCAAACTGCCTGTCTTGTTGAGCGAGCAAAGAAAATGTGGTGTTTATGTCAGGAATAGGGTTCATAAGCATGATTTTGGATTTTACATTCAAATATTGTTCGCCTCTTAGAAACCTCACTGTGTAACTCTCTTCTCTGTATGCTCTCATTTTAGCCAAGCCACACTTACAGTCCTTAGCACACACTACACAATTAGGAATTGGTCTGAATTCATTTAATTGCTCCCAAATTGCCTTCAACTTTGTAAAGTATGTTGTAATTGTCAATTCGCCTTGTCTCATTTGGTACATCTCTTCCTCTAACTCAGCCACTCGAAACTTATCCCCCTGATAATATCTATGTTCCAAATCTTTCCACAGATCAGAGGCAACTTTATTATTCCAAATCATACTTTTGGAAATTTCAGAACTCAAAGACAAATTAATCCACGAGACAATAAATGTATTGTATCTCTCCCATGCCTCAAATAATGCATCTGTTGGATCTGGCTTCTTTATTGAACCATCTATGAACTTCAATTTATTCTTTGATTTTAATGCTAACAACACTGATCTACTCCAGCTATGGTAATTATTTGCATTTAGAGTAATTGATATCAGAGGCAAACCAGGACTCTCACCAGGATGTATGAAGTAGGGACTTGAGGGATCTAAAATCGAACTTGAACCAACTTTGGAGATTTGAGCTTGTAATATGGACAATTGATTAAGCAAGCTTGCAATTTGATGCACATCCATGGATCCCAGTTGCGCTCCACTAGAAGATTGATTGAAATCCTCTGGACTTCCTTCAACCATCGAGAAATCGCTACTGTTGAATATCTCACTTGATTAGGAGAATTTCGAAGTAATTCCTCAACTAATTCAGCTTAATGACTTTGTTTCATCACAAATTCAAATCTTCCTCTCATGAAAAGGCTACGTGCCCTTTTGTTGACCATGCAAGAAAGATTGAATATTCTAAAGTTAATCCTCCCACTATTGTATAAAACTACTCCTCTCGCTTGCACTACACCTAAAAGACAAATTCAAGGTGATTATGTTTTGTCTAAAGGATCCCATACATTTGTCTACAACATCACCTCTTCATAATATTCTTTTTAGTTTTACAGTTCAAATAAGCAGCCTTGATAGTTTCTATGCCTTCATTAATAACAAAATCTAAAGAACTTAATGCATTGCAATGCAAGTAGAAAAAGAAAATCATCACAAAACCAAAAAACCAACCAACACTTCAACCTAGCCACAAAACAGCCAACTAGCAATAACTCATTGAAATCAACAAGCAACTCACAGCATTCTCATAAATAAATAAGCAACCATAAAACCTAATTTGACTAAGGTATCTATTTCACTCTACACTATATTTTATGCACAAAATTTAAGATTGATGACCAACGAACACATATAGATTATTAAGTTGTGCACATTTAGACATATGGATACATCTAATCTAACCATGTTACATGTTAATCAAATTTACAGCTTTCTTTTGGTTGTGGTATTCTATGTGGAAGGCTATGGCCAAAGGTAGTGCAAACTATCATGATTCTCACAAACAAAATATCATCACCCACATATAAGAACGAGAAACTTTTAATTGAAACATGATTTACTATACAATTCTTTTGAAATCAAAATAATATTTGTACATTTGCAGACTTCTCCGAAGGCATACTTTGGCAAATGACTTTATAAAGATTATTATGGAATCTTACCAGAAAGAACTTTTAAATTCACTTAAAATTTTCGTAGAAAAAGAAATAAGTCAAATAAAAATAAAATAGAATCTTAAAGGAGTAGGTTGTAAAAGTAGAAGTGGAGGGAGAAGGACAAAGATTAAAGTCGCTGGTGAAAAAGAGGGATAGAGAGGCGACAAAAACCAATAAAGTAGTGGATCCGAGTGTTGCAGCGGCGAGGATCAGAAATCGAGTGATGGTAAAGGAAGATGAACATAAAACAAATAACGGTGAGTGAAAGAAGCAAGAACCTAGCAGAGCAAAAGTCTCTTCTTTAAATTTGGAATTATATATATATATATATATATATATATATATATATATATTATAATAAATAAAGGGATCAATATCTAATTATTTTTTTTTAAATAAAAAATGGGATTTTTTTTAAATATTTTAATATTGATTAATAGTACTCTTATATAAAAGTCAAAGTAAAGAATTTATGGCTACAAAATTGTATGTGGTCATATAGCATGTCTAATTTAGTAATTTTAAAGGATAAATAGATTTTTAATCTTCTATTGTAAAAATAAATTCATCTCTCATGATTAAAAGATACAAAATTATTCTTCACTTATTACAAAATTATTCTTCTATCGCAAAGATAAATTAGTCTCGTGATATTGGAATCCTTCCACCCAATTGTTTGGACAAAAAGAATGAGCTAATGTTATTAGGATTGTCCATGTGTTTATAATGGTGCTGTTGCGAAAAGGTTTAAAAATAAATAAATAGGTATGGTAATAAAAGATGAAAGACTAATTTGTCTTTTATTCTTTTTTTTTTATAGGGGTGAGCACGGATAGCGGGTATCTAATTATTCGTCCGAATCCGAATCGAACTAATTAAATTGGTTTCGAAATTAATGGGTAATTGGGTCCGACTCGAACTAAACTAATGGTTCTCTCTAGTAATTGGTTCGGATAACAGTTCTTGGTTCGGATAACAGTTCTGAAAGTGTGGAACCCGAACCAATCCGTAAACTCGACCATGTATTAATTAAATAAAAAAGAAAAAATTAAAATATATTTATGCCTTTTAAAATATAAAAATTTAATGTATTTGATGTTTAATATATTTGAATTTTAATGTCTTTAGTGTTTAATATATGTAGATTTTAACGTGTTTAGTTTTTGATATATTTGGTGTTTAACATGTTTGAATTATTTCTATTGATTTTACATGTTTGAATTATTTTTTTATGAATTTCTATTTCATCGGGTACCCAATTTAACCCGAACCGAACTAATCTGTTCTTAATCAGTTTGATTTGGTTCGAATACATACATAAAAAAACATAAATCCAAACCAAACCGAACTAATTACAATTCAATTGATTCGATTCTAATTTTACCCTAAATCGAAACCAACCCGACCCGTACTTAAGCCTATTTTTTTTTAATTATATCATATTATCTTTAGCTTGAAATAATTACCTAATTTATTTTTTTTAAATGTCTATTGAAAGGTTTACTCAATATTAATATTCTATTTTTCAATAATATCACTGTTATTATCATTATTGAAAAAAATGGTTGGACTTTTATCTCTTCTTTGTAAGGTTTAAGTCTAATTTTTTAAATATTTTTTTGTATCTTTTGCTATTATCTTAATTAAATTTTTTGGGATAATAGAGAGTGAGAGAAAGCAGCCACAAAGTGAGAAAAAAGAGAAAAATAGAATTCTCATTTTTGTACATAGTAATATAATTTCAAACAGCATTTTCTCATTTGTTCACCGTTGATTGACCTAAAATTTGGAATGCAGGTTTATCTTATCTTGTTTTTTATGAACAGCATCTCTGATTTTGAGTATTTTTCATCTTGTTACTCATTTTGTAAGTTTTGGTACTTTGATGTGTTGGCTGGTTGTATGCACAATTTGTGCTTTATTTAAAACTCTCTTTTATCTTATATTTGATTATAATGGAGCTATTTTGTATTTGATTATAGTAGAGCTATTTTGTTGGGACGACTCGTGGTTTTTACCTTGTTACTTTAGTTAATATATCTACTTGTTCATAATTGCTGCCATATTATTTTGTGAGTGTTTTTATATTATTTTTGTGTCAGATATTTGTGTTATTTTTTCATACACAAGGTAGGATTCAAACTCCCAACATTTACTTAAGAGTTGACTATTCGACTAACCCAAGTTGATAGAATAAAGAGTTAGTATCTCAATTTTCAACCAATTTATGTTTCCTAATTTGACCCATAGATAACGGAGGAAGACCAATTAACCAACATGTTAATATTTATATTTCAGTATGACTAGGTATCATTTAAAAGTGATCCTTTATTCATCATTTTATTATAATAATTAAAAAAAATTGAAACAGATACATCTAAATAGATTTATTGTCTTTTTAAAATTAAATATATATCCAAAATACAAACTAAATAAAACTAAAATTTAAAATTTAAAATTTAAAATTTCTATTTCAGTTTTAGCATTTTTAATTATTAACAGATTATCATTTAAATACACATTCAAAAATTAAATTTAGTAAAATTGAAGATTTTAATTTTAAAATTCAAAAGATAAATCTTAAGGGTTTTAATTATTAACCCACACATCTTAAACTCCTAAAAGAGATCATATTTTGAACTAATATATTAGATATACTTTTATCGAATAAGATCTAAAAAACTTACCTTAATTATTTATTTTAATAATTTTAAAAATGTTAATAAAAAAATAAGAAATATTAGATGCATTTTTATCGAATAAGATATTAAAAAAATTAGTTTTATTTTTAACGTTTAAATTTAAATTTTAAATTTATGATTTTAGATGTGTTTTAAATATATTTTGTATATAAGTCAATAATTTTAGATGTGTAATAATTGAAAAATAACTAATTTTTACAAACATACATTTTAATAATTTTAAAAACGTTAATGTTCAAATAAGTAATGATAAAATCTAACAAATAATAAAAAAAATAAGAAATATTAGATGAATTTTTATCAAATAAGATATAAAAAATTAATTTTATATTTAACGTTTAAATTTAAATTTCTGATTTATGATTTTGGATGTGTTTTAGAAATATTTTATATATCACTTAATAATTTTAGATGTGTTACAATTGAAAATAAAAACGAATTTTTACGAACATACATTTTAATAATTTTAAAAACGTTAATATTCAAATAAGTAACGAAAAAATCTAACTATTAAAGAAAAGAAATATTAGATGAGCTTTTATCGAATAAGATATAAAAAATTAATTTTATTTTTAATGTTTAAATTTAAATTTTAGATTTATGATTTTGGATGTGTTTCAAAAATATTTTTTGTATAACTTAATAATTTTAGATGTGTTACAATTGAAAAAAAAATTTACGAACATATATTTTAATAATTTTAAAAGCGTTAATGTTCAAATAAGTAATGAAAAAATCTAACTAATAATAAAAAAAATTGTTGAAAACTATAAACTTTTATTAAATTTTTATTTGTTATCTTTTTTTTTCTCCCGAATACCTGCAATTGCTCCTTTATTTATCTTTTATTCGGTATAATTATTTTATATTGGTGATCTTCTCTAATCATTCTAGAGATAAAGCTTAAAAAAAATAAAAGAAAGAAAAATGAAAGTGAAGAAAAAGAAAAGAATATTGATACATAGACTGATAATTCATTTATTGTTTAATTTAAATATTGATATAATCTTATTAAAATTTCATTCTACAATAATGATGAATGAGTTTTGAGTTAACATGTATAGTCACTCGAATCAAATAGGAACAAAATAGTACGACTTATCTAATAATAATAATAATAATAATAATAATAATAATAAAATATTAAGTATAAAATAGTAAATTTACCTATAGGAATAATACTCTTCTATAAAAATTTTTGTGAAGAACGTGAGAGAAAAAGAAAAGAATGTACGAGAGAGGAGAACGTATAAAGAAAATAAAAAAAATAATAAAATAATTACTCTATAAAGTGAGTAGAAAGTTAAAGAAATTTTAATATTTAAAATTTAAATTAATTTTAATTATCAACATATTTAGTTATAAGATAAGAATATATTTTAATTAAAATTTAATTAAATAATATTATTTAAATTAAAAGATTGATTAATGACTGAATTTTAAAGTACGTATAATATTTTTCTTTATATATTTGGATTAAAAGAAAATCAATTAACTATAGAAGAAAAAAAATGTCAGCAGCTGGAGACAAACAAGCACTGTTTGAACAGCTAAAAGATGGTTAATTACAAATTAGAAGTTGGGGAATACATCCATGGAATATCCACTTGAATTGGATTATAGTTTAAAAAATCTAGTAACTAACGTAGAGGTGGAAAAGATGGAAAACGACGTCACAAGTAATTTTGATGGCGGAGAAGAATAATATTAGATAGTACATATACCCGTAAGTAATTTTCATGGTTGGGTTGAATTCATATACCCGCATGTACACCTTACATGAGTTTGTTAACAAAGAGTAAGTTCATAAAAAAATTTAAATTTATTTAAAAAAGAATAATAAATCAGTTTTAATATGTGAACAATTACTAATCTACCTTATTATCATAGGGCTGTGCTACGATGCTAAAAGATATTTTTTTTTAATAGGTACTAAAATGTGTTGGTAACATAAAAAAAAAAGATACGTATTTATATTGTTGGGACATGTGCTGATAAAACTCAGGTGAATGCAGGAAGTTATCAGAATGAAATAAAAGATAGTAAAATAAAAAACAATTATGCAATGGAGTTAGTAAATTGTGAATAATTAATGTTAATTTTGATAATAATTGGACTGATTTTTTTTATTGTATTTGAATCTTTTTTTAGCAACTTATACCAAACTGATAATGTGATCAATTTATCTATTTTTTCATATAATAATAATAATATACTTAAACAAAGAAAAATAGAGTTATGATATGGAGAAAGAGAAATAAACTTTTAATAATCATGGCATACTCTCATTCTTGCCACATGTAGCATATTAAGCAAAAAATCAAACCCAATAACATTTAATTAAATAACTTTGATTACCAATAAATTTATCTAAATTATTAAATAAAAGAGAAAAAATTCAATACCACTCACATAATATCAGATTCCATAATACATAAACGTCTTTATCATTTTTAATAATAAAAATAAATACATTTTATTCTCTAAATAAAATAAAAAAATTAATACAACTAAAATAAATTCTTTGTAATTATTTATTATTAAGACAAAAAATATAATACTAAACCTGAAAAATATAATACTTAATTTATTATTAATATAAAATAATTTAATATTAAACATGAAAAATTAAATATAAAAAGTATGAAAAATAATTTATACAGTAGCATAACATATTTATTATTATTTATTATTAATATAAAAAGTATATAATATATTATTTATCTTTTGTACAGTATATTTTTTTTTTGTATAAAGCATTGTATTTTAGTAATCAAAATCCACTATTACATCAAAAAGTTTATGTCCAAAAAAACACATTCAACTCAAATACATAATTATCACTAAGGCTTAGCACTATTTAATTATCATAAAAATTGGTCAACCATTCTCTACAAATTATCACTTCACTTTGACCACTTTCTGCTAGTTCTTATTTGTGTGTGTGCCAGCGACACAAACACATGTCTCTCTATACATGTCAACAACACATTTTAGCATCTGAACTCGCTCCACTCCAGAACAATGCCATGACCCGATCGAGAGCCTGAAATGCGGATTCCTTCAAAGAGAAAGAGAGAGTGTGTATTCCTGGCATCCCTCTTTTGTCGGGCGCACGAGACCATCTAGAAGCGGATTTTGTTCTATGAGATACGTCCTTTCGAATCTTACTCGAAATATGAACACACTGGTTCCAACGAATCAAGGATTGTTCTGATGACTGGTAGCGGTTAGAGCAGGAAGCATGGCAGGTTCAGCTCTACAACCCGCTTGGCGACTAGGTATGCTCTTTATAAGTTCTTCGCCTTGGAACATCACAGGGACGGATTGAACAGCAGCAGTTAGGGAAGGAAGTTCTGGACCCTGTACCTTACGGCTTGCGGAAGAGCTGTTAGATCATCAGACCCTTATGGAACTAGCTGATGCTTCTAGTTATGCACTGAAAAAAATGTCTTTCAGCACCATAGCATCGGCCATCATCGTATATGAATTATACAACAACAAACAACAACAACAAAAAAAAAGTTTTGTCCCACTAGATGAGATCGGCTACATGAATCAAACGACGTCATTAAGTTCTGTCATGTATCATGTTTATAAAGAGACCGTTTACATGTAGATCTCGTTTGACCACATCATAGATGGTATTCTTAGGTCTTCCTCTGCCTTTCACCCCTTATCCATCTTCCATCTCGTCCACCTTTCTGACTGGGGTTTTGTCGGTCTTCTTCTCACATGTCCAAATCATCTGAGACGCGATTCTATCATCTTTTCCACAATGGGTGCTATTCCAACTCTCTCCCTTATATCTTCGTTCCTTATTTTATCCAATCGCGTATGACCACTCATCCATCTCAACATCTTCATCTCTGCTACACTCAGCTTATATTCATGCTCCCCTTTAGCCGCCCAACGCTCCGTAACATAAAGCATAGCCGGTCTTATAGTAGTGCGATAGAATTTACCTTTAAGTTTTAAATGCACTTTTTTGTCGCATATAAAAGCAGATGCACTCCGCCATTTTGACCAACCTGCTTGGATCCTATGATTTTACATCCTGTTTAATCTCTCAATTATCCTGTATGATGCACCCCAATACTTAAAATTTTTAACTTTTCGTAGGATGTTTTCTCCAAACTTCACCTCTATATTAGGGTTTTTCCTTCTCAGATCGAACTTACATTCCATATATTCTGTCTTGCTACGGCTTATGCGCAGACCATACACTTCTAGAACTTCTCTCCATAAGTCCAACTTCTTATTTAGATCTTTCCTTGACTCTCCCATAAGGACGATATCATCGGTAAAAAGCATGTACCATGGCACAGGTTCTTGGATGTGCTCTGTGAGTACTTCCAAAACTAATGTGAAAAGGTACGAACTTAAAAATGATCCCTGATGTAATCCTATACCAATAGAAAATTCCTCTGTCACACCATCTTGAGTTTTCACACTAGTTGTAACCCCATCATACATGTCTTTAATTGCAAGAATATATGCAATCATTACTTTCCTCTTTTCTAAAACCTTCCATAAGACCTTCATTGGCACCCTATCGTACGCTTTTTCCAAATCAATAAACACCATATGTACATATCCCTTTTATTACTACGATACCTCTCCATCATCCTTATCGTACGCTTTTTCCAAATCAATAAACAACATATGTAGATCCCTTTTATTACTACGATACCTCTCCATCATCATTCTTAATATGTATATCGCTTCGGTGGTGAATCTGCCTGGCATAAATCCAAATTGGTTATCTGTTACTTGTGTCTCTTTTCTCAACTAAATAATTTAAAAACTAACACTATTTTTCTTACAATATATCTTTATCATGCAACTCAAGTACAAGCCAAAACACTTTACGCTAATAAAAATACTTTTACAAAATATACCGGTATAATACAGTTAAACTTCATAGAAAATATCATCAAATATAAAGCTATATAAATTTGCCTCAATCAAATTCTTAATTTCGTTCTTTATCTTTAGACCATAAAAGAAAATAATTTTGAGAAGAAAAAAACAATCGTTAACAGACTTGATTACTATCAAAATTGACCATATGACAGTAGAAAGGTATCACACTTGCAGCCTATTCTAATATGAATAAGGAGGGGATACTAAAAAAAGGCTAACAATGGTATGATTGGACAGATATGTAAGTTAAATTGAAGTTTAATTGCTGCTAAGCATAGCATCATGATTATGGAATTGATACGAACTAGAGGACTCTTCATTCACATTGCCATCACTGGTTGTGATAGAATTGGAATTAAGTCTATCCACAGTGGTCTTATCCAAAGTGATATTTTCAAAATCAGTTGCCGAGTTATTATAACTTGATCCACCCATAGATGTTGAACCAAAATCTGCCCGATTCAAAGGAGAGGGCAGCCACTTCATCCAATCCTTCCGCCTCCTCAACTTATCACCCTAGAATAAATTAGCATTGAAACTATTAAGTTAAGAGAGGAGAAGCTCAATTTAAACTTCAATACATTATGCAATATATAATGCAGTAGAAAGGTTACCTTCACTTCTATAATAGTAGATATTCTCAATGAATCTATAATCAACTCAACATTGCTTGTCAAACTTTTAACCTGGAAAAGCCGTACACATGGATTATATTATATATATTCACAAAGAAATGTTAGGTCAGTTAAAATTCAATAATTCAATAACTTACACGACGAAAGCTTGCAACCAATCTAATTGGAACAAAGCCCTGATCATCCATGTTAGAACGTAAAAACTCATCTTTCACTAAATTAGTATCACTGAGAAATAATAACAAACTGTTAAAAAGCTTTATTTTCAAATTATATAATACAAAACATGTAAAATTTACCTAAAATAATAATCAATTTGCTTGACTATTGCATTGACAAGAGAAGTTTCTGCAACAGGATAGAACATTGCAGCAGGAGGTCCATGGGTAAAGAATGGCATACCCCCAAATGGTTCAAATTGTAACGTTGGAAAATAACAATATTCTGAAAAGAAAAAACATTATTTGTTTTTGCTTTTCTGAGAATACAACTAATAGAATTAAAAAACCAACAAACTCAATAACCAACTAACCAGGAAAGCCAGCATGGTTTACAAACGGTGGTATAGGCTGAGGACCTGCAAATGAAGGGGTATTAGGTGGAAGCGGGCTCATTGCTCGTGTTGGAAACATCCTTGGCGGGTGTAACTGAGGATCTCTGGTATGTGCATAATTTTGGCGATCCTGATCACTCCGGCTGCCATAATTATGAAAAGAACCACCAGTACGTGGATGATGCCCAAAATTTACCCTGCGAGATGGACTCCTATGTTCAATCATTGGTGGCACGAAACTCCCAACCGAAGACCTTGCACCCCAGCTACTATTCCTGTAAGGATCTCTTGGAACAAGGGCTGCCACCCCTGCTACCCCATTAGGAAAGCTAGTTGGAGGCATCTGAATTACAGGAAAAGGGGGTGGTGGTGGTGGAGGAGGAGGAGCAGAGAAGCTCCTCATTGCTTGAACAGGGCCAGCACCATTGCCATTGCCATTGACATTGCCGCCTCCACGCTTTATTATTAGTCTTTGTCTACCAGCCCCACCATAAACTGATGCTGGATTAGGTCTTGCATTGCCAACTCCTTGCTTTCGAGGAGAGTGTAAAGCAACCGGACCCTGCCAAAGTCATGTATCATATTCTGTAGATATAACATCATCTTACAAATTTGTGGTTTTGTAGCACAATCACAAATCAACCCAACAAAAAATAAATGAATAAATACAATCATAATCATAAGGGATAACAAAGCCATCATCTTCTTTTTTTTTCCAACAATAAGCTTAAGTAGGGAAATCTAACCCGAGGAGTAGGTTGCGATCCATCAAAAGCAGTCTTGGAAGATGAGGCCTCAGGTGACAACTTAGTGGTAGGCTTGGTGGAATCTGACAAAGCGGGCCAAGAAACAGCGTCCATTACCTTCACAGCACAAGCATCTTCTACGCCGTTGGATTGCCTCCTCCACGCGGGTTTCTTAGGTCCACCCGCATTATTGCCCGCCTTATCAGCATCCAAGCTATCTACACTTGCTGCAGCCGCGGTGGCGCCATCGGAATTAGAACTTTCAACCAGCGGCGAGGGATCGGAGGATTGCAGCAGTTGGTCGGTTGCAGAGGAGGACGAGCAAGACGATGGCGACAGCAATTCGTGGACGGCGGCGGAGGGTGGCTCAACGTCGGGGCCGCGAACGACTTGAGCCCAAGGAGAAGGCAGGTTTTTTCGCGGGAAATTAAGGTTACTGGTGGGAACATTTGTGGTTGTGGCGGCAGCAACAATGGGAGAGTGGTGGTTAGAGGAAGAATCAGCCGCGCTGGTAACCATTGCTGATTGATCGGAATACAAAATCAAAATAAAATCGACAAAACAGTAATTTAAGGAAAAAGATAAAAGAGAAGGGGGCCAAAAATAAATGAAAGAATGAGTGAGGGTTTAAGTTGGGAGAATGGGGTTTGAGAAGGACGATTTTAATGATTGGAAAAAATGGCCATTATGCCTGCCTCGCTCGCCCTTCAGTCCCAAACACAAAACCTGCGATCCCTCACTCTCCTCTCTTTCTCCTTCACTATTAACATAAACCCCAATTAGTGTAGACTGTATACTGATTGTAGATCCTTTCTTGTGTATCTATGTATGACGAAAATCAGTTTTGGTTACTTCTTTTTTAGAAAAAAAATTAATTATTATTAATCATGTTCATAATTAATAAAAATATTTAAAAGTGCATATAACATTTTAATAAGTAAAATGAGATTCTTTTGTGTTAAACATTCAATAAATTAGAGAAAAACTAAAGTATATGATTTTTTTTTTCAGAATATTAAACATGTTTGTTATTAGTTATATTTGTTATTAACGAGTGTCAACAAAATGTTTTGATTTTGATTTTTTTACTTTTTAGTTCATCTATTTTAACTTTAAACTTACTCTCATGGATATAGTTGTAAAAATATTAAGTGAACACAAAAAAATTAATTAATATATATATGTAATGAAAAAGTATAGGTAAATAATAAAAATACTAAATAATGTGAACAATGAATATATTAAATGTTTAATTTATTAAGTGTGAATAATTATTTTAATATTAAGATTTAAGTAGACAATTTAAAATGTAGTATATTTTTATTTTATTAGACCATTTTTAGAGTTTATTATTCATATTATTTACAAAAAAACTATTTTCTATTTAACAAAGTCCGTATGTAATTTAATTTCTTTTTAATATATATTTTTGGAAGATGTTCCGTATTTCATGGTACAAATCTGAAATTTTTCTGTTCCAATCAATTTCACCATCAAGATTTAATGTAAAAAATGAAATCTGTCCTGATTTAGTGGAAGTAATCTGGTGTGGACAGCAACTAAAAGAGCTGCAAAGTGGTCAAGCAACCGTTTGACCCTTGCATCGGTGGATAATGTTCCAATATTTCCTTTTCGTCCCTGTGGCTATAATGCAACTTTATGTTGGCCTATAAAGGTGAGTGGAGCTGAGAATTTGTTGGACTATTCCATAAATATTTAGTCTATTATACCAAGATGAGCTTGTTATTTACTACTAATGTATGTCCCTGTTATGTACGGAATAATAAATAAAATTATATAAAAAAATTAAATAAAATATATAGTAATTATTATTATAAATATTTTATAAAGTTATATTTAAAATTAAATTTTTAAGATTTTTAATATTAAAATATTAAAAATAATTAATATTTGTCTTAATTTATTTGAGTTTGTTAAGTGATCTTCTCACTCGTCCGTTTAAACAACTATTAGAAGTTAGAATTTTGCTTTGTGTGTAGCAATTCATTAGCTAGTGCAGTGGTGGAGCTTGAAAAAAATTTGTGGAGGACCAAAAATCTTAATAAAAAATTATATAATAATATTTATATTAAAATAAAATTTATAAATATAATTATTTTATTTTTGAATATATTATTAATATGTAGAATTATATATGGTTAAAATTAACAAAAAATAATTCTGATTTTGATTAATAAAAAATTTTGTTTAGGTTAATAAGAAAATTTGATTTTAAATAAAAATTAATTTTAAAAAAAATCAATTTTTACATGAAAAAATAGTTTGTGTACATAAAAATCTATTTTTATTTAGAAAACTAATTCTTTTAATCTAAAAACTGATTTTTTTTAAAAAGTTAGATTTTTATTTAAATTATATAAAATCAATTATAACTTATAAATTATTTTTTAACATTTTAAAAAATTAATTTTATTTTTGATAATATTTATCTCTCAAAATTTCAAGATTAATTATTTTTATTATTACTTTTATTACAAATTAAATAATATAATACAAGAAAATAAAGTCTTAAATTTCTAATAAAATAAAAATATCAAAATTTATTAATGTAAACAGTATTATACTATAATGGCATTAAATTTGTAAAGTTGATTTAAAAATAAAATAATAACTTTTTATTAATAACTGATATTGTTACTAGTTATATTATAATTTTTATTATTCTAAAAATAAAATAATGCATGAAACTATATGAGAAGCTAAATATAATTTAGTGTTAATTCTATATTGATATTTAATTTGTAACATTGATTTAAAGATATGTCATTTGTTGTTGATTTAAAGATATGCTATTTGTTATGTCAAATAGGATAGGATAAAAAATTTGAAAAAATGTTGAAGATAGATATGAAACTCAGACATAAGTTGAAAGTATATCAATTTAATCAAATAAGCTAATTTTATTTTCTTTAAAGTATTATTACTAATATTTATACAAAAACTTTGGGTGGTCATGCCCCCTTGCCCACACAAAGCTCCGCCACCGGACTAGTAGTAAACCCTTAATAAATGGAGCATCAATACGTGATTAGATTTGATAAGAATACCAAATACGCATGTACCCGACCCGTCCATACCCGGTTGGGAAGCGTAATAACTTGACTCGAGTTAGGGCATATTTTGTTTAGGATAGAACATGATCGAGTTTAGGGTATACCCGTCCCAAATATATACATATAAACACTTTTTAGGAATTAGGATTTGCCTCATATCACAGATTCAGTGATTCACAATTTCAGTCCATACTCTATAGCTATGCAAGAGAAACCCAGTCATTCTCACTCAGAGTCTTCTTCTTCTCGGCTTCTTCACAAAAAATCTCATAGCTCTCGTCATCGTTGTTGCTGATCCTATCGTCACCTACCCCTTCATAGCTCCATCTTCCTTCATAGTTCATGTCGCCATCGCTGCTTATCCCATTGTTAAGCCCGTCGCCACCTTTCTCTTGCCGAGTCCCTTTTCTCTAGGTAAATTCTCCCCCTCCCTCCTCTCTCATTGTGAGTCTGTTAAGTTCTTCTCTTCTTCTTCTTCTTCTTCCACAGACTCATCACTTAGTCGCCATCGCTATGAGTCCAGGCATTGCCGTTGAGTTTCATCTGAGTCTGTCATTAAATAAAATAAATTTTTTATTCAAATTAGACCAGTTGAAAACAGGCATGCATGAGATCATTTTTTAATTTAAAATAAATTTTTGTGCTTTAACTTTAGATTTTTTTAAAAAATTTAGCAAGTTAATGGAATCAAATCATATTTCTATAACATATATAAGAATGTATATTACACATAAATAGAAAATGTTAGGTGTAACAAGGACAAATATATAAATTAAAGTAAAATTTAAAAAAATAAGAACCAATAAAATAGTGAAGGAAAGAAATATAAATAGAAGATAAACAAAATTATTAGACGGAAGAAAAATAATTTAATAAATTTTATGTGCATATAAAAGAGGAATAAAAAGAAGATATACAGTACCTTATTTAATTTAATAAGATTTATAAAAATAAACACATATAATAAGAGAATAAAAAAAAATAATAAAAAAAACTAAATATCTGAATTAATATCAGAATAAAAAGTAATAAAATAATAATAATCTATCATAATATTAATCTTTTAATATAATTAATTAATAACAATATAATTAGTCTACCATAATCTTAATCTTATCTTTTAATATAATTAATTCTAATTAAGTAATCAAATAAATTGAATATAAATATGTCTAATCTAATCATATAAAAAATAGTAGATTTTCTACAATTAGACATATTATATATATATATATATATATATATATATATATATATATATATATATATATATATATATATTGAAAATAAAATTTTACTTTAAAATGAGATTATTATTAATGACATATAAATATTAAAATTGTATTAATACATTAATTAAAATACATTATTAAAATAAAAAGTTACAAGAACTAAAATAACTGAAATTTATTAACTTTAATTAGTTAAATTAGTATAAAATAAAAAAGACATGATTAATCAGATTAAATAAATTAAAAAATATTACTGAACAAAGTAAATATTACAATAATTATATTACTAATTTAAAAAAAATAAATTCAATCCATTCAAATTTTTATTTAAAATAGATAATTAAAGATCACTAATAAATAAAAATAAATGAAATATAATAAAAAATAATTTTAGTAGTATAAATAATTATATTAAATTATTATATACAATTTTTACTTTTTACCTTATTATAATTTAAGTTAACATTAATGATAAAAGACTAATTTTAAATAGAATCAATTTGTTTTATAACATAATTAAAGTACAATTTATACTTTTTTATTTTGTGATTAATTAATATTTTTTAAACTTTTTATTAAGTCTTCTGTATTTTATGATTGATAAATTTTTTACAAAACACAAATTTAGGATAAATTATTATAATCATAATTTGTTAAGAAAATAAAAAAAATTTATAAAAAAATCAAATAAAAAATAAGAAATAGAGTAAAAATAAATTTATTTTAAACTAAAAATTTATCAACGAAATTCTAAATATTTGTCTCTTAAATTCCATTCTTCTAATAGTATTCATCTCCTTTGGTCGGAGGAGGAGATTACACATTTAGCCTAACTTTCATTTTTCCATGCTTTCCAACTCTAGTATTCTGACACCAATTGAATAAGATGAAACGCTAAGGACGATTTTAATTTCTCAATAGAACCGGCTTTATCACAAGGCACAAGTCTATACAAACTAATAAAATATAATCTCTCCGGTATAGCTGACTAATATAGTCATTTTAAAACTACATTATTGATTAAAATAATCATTTACTCCTTTACTAAAGGACAAAAGTTACAAGCATACCTGGTAGTGCTAAGAACATTGCTGTTCTATATAGTACATTAGAACAGATGATAATTTTCCTATACTTTTAATATATCTGTGCCGCTCTCTGTCGGTCCCACCATGCTACTGCTAAAGCCATCGTAATTTATGTCTTCCGGCTCAGTCCGCCACCGCCACGTTGCTGCTGAAAATCGTCATGATATGCACCTTCTTAGATTTGTGTTGTCCTCAGCTCGCCTATATCACGTCACTGCTGAAATGGGCATACTCAGCTTTGTTCTGTCCCTATTCTTCATCTATTGGTGAAGCCTCTCTCACTATTTTATTTTTGTTTTAATTTTAGCTTTATTTTTTATACACTTTTTATTAATTTTTCTTCAATTTAGCTTCGCTTCTTCATTTCTAAAATGTGCAATCTAAAATTGTCTTTTAGTTTTGTTGAAATTGTTTTTAGTCTCGCCATGTTATTGTTTATTTACTTCCATCTCACTCCCTCTGTCTCTCTTTAATTTGTTGCTGTATTGTGTAGTGTTGATGGTGTTAAAAGTGGTGGTAGTTTAGTAATGATTGTTGGGTTTTTTTCTCTTTTTTTGAGGTTCAAATTTAATTTTTTGGGATGTATTTTTACATTCTAATGTCTAATCTTAATTAGATTTTTTGGAGTCATTAAGAGGTAGAGAGTGTAGCCACCAAAGAAAGAAAAAAGAGGGAAAACAGAATTTTCGTTTTTATGCAAAGTAGTATATTTCAAATGGCAGTTTTTCATTCGTTCACTGTTGGATTGGCTTAAAATTTGAACTGCATATTCCTCTCATCTTGTTCTTCATTTTGGTTGGTGGAGATGTTGATTGGAAGTTTGCAGTGGGGAAAATTGGTTTCGCAAGAGAGAAAATAGGTTTCCCGATTTTACACAGAACAGCAATTTTTGAATGACTGTTTCTCATTCTTTCACCGTTGGATCGATGCAAAATTTGGATTGCAGGTTTTTCACATCTTGTTCTTCATTCTGAATGGTGAAGATTTTAATTGGAAGTCTGCAGTGGGAGAAATAGGCTTCGAACAGCAGCTTTATTTTTGGGTATATTTTATCTTTTTGCTTCTCATTTGTAAGCTTTGGTGCTTTGATGTTTTGGTTGGTTATATGCACGTTTTTGTGCTTTGTTTGAGACTCTCTTGTACCTCATTTGATTATAGTGGAGCTATTTTATTGGTCTGGATGACCCGTGGTTTTTACCTCTTACATTGAGGGGGTTTTCCACGTTAAAATCTCGGTGTGTTCTTGTTATTGCCTTACTTGCTATATTTGCTTGTTCATAGTTGCTGCCATATTGCGTTGGATATTTGTGTTATTTCCGCTGTTAGGCTCTTTCATACTGGCATCAGAACTTGTTGGTATTTTTCTGGGCTTGTGATTCTATGAACAATGGAAGCTAATACTAATAGTAGTAGGATGATCACTCTTAATGGTCCTAATTATGATTTGTGGAAGTCAAAAATGGAAGATTTGCTTTATGTCAAAAATTTTCATCAACCAGTTTTTGGTACAAAGAAGCCTAATGATAAATCTGATGATGATTGGACTTTGTTGCATAGACAAGTTTGTGGATATATTTGGCAGTGGGTTGACAATAATGTATTGAACCATATTATTGGGGAGACACATGCTCGGACCCTTTGGATTAAACTTGAATAGTTGTATGCTCGGAAAAATGGGAATAACAAGATGTTTTTTTATCAAGCAGTTGTTGGCTTTGAAATATACAGATGGGACATCAATGACAGATCACTTAAATAACTTCCAAGGAATAATAAATCAGTTATCTTCCATGGGTATCAAGTTTGATGAATAGGTTCAAGGATTGTTACTTCTCGCCTCTTTACCATACTCATGGAAAATTCTCAGAATGTCATTGTCCAATTCTGCTCCTAATGGTGTAATCTCTATGGATCTTACCAAGAGCAGTATTTTGAATGAAGAAATGAGAAGAAAGTCACAAGGTACATCGACTACATATTCAGATGTTCTTGTTTCTGAGTCTAGGGGGAGAAACAAAGTTGAGGTCCTAAAAGTAGAGATCAAAGCAGAAGCAAGTCTCGAGAAAAGTATAAAAATTTTGAGTGTCATCATTGTGGTAAAAAAGGACATGTGAAGAAATTTTGTTGGCAGCTAAAGAAGGAGAAAGCTACGGCAAGTAAAGACAAGAGCACAAATAAAGATGATCGTAGCAAGGAAGCTAAGGTTAATGTAACTCATGATGATTTTCTTATTGTTGAGGAGTTTGAATCTGTTAACCTTGTTGATAATAGCACTAGTTGGGTGATTGATAGTGGTGCTTCTATTCATGTTACATCTAGGACGGATCTGTTTACGTCTTATACTCCTGGTGATTTTGGTGATGTGAAAATGGATCATTAAGGTGTTGTAAAATGTGCCGGTGTTGGACAGATTTGCTTAGAAACCTCCAACGGTACCAAGTTGACTTTGAAGCGTGTGAAGCATGTTCCAGATATTCGGTTGAACTTAGTTTCTGTTGGTAAATTGTGTTATGAAGACTTTAGATAGCTCATTCTCTCGTGATAGTTGGAAGCTCACCAAGGGTTCCATGGTTGTTACTAGAGGTACACGACACTCTACTCTTTATTTAAATCAAGCAAAGATTGTGAAAGATGTTGTTAATGCTGCTGAGTTTATTGATGAAACTGATTTATGGCATAAGAGATTATGTCATATGAGTGAGAAGGGCATGAATATGTTATCCAAGAGGAATCTTTTATCTAGTTGTAAGGTTGCTTTGCAAAAGTGCAACCATTGCTTTACTGAAAAACAAAACAGGGTTTCTTTCAAGAGTCATCCACCTTCAAGGAAGTCGGAGATACTTGACTTGGTGCATTCTGATGTATCTGGGCCGATGAAGACAAGAACACTTGGAGGGTCTATCTATTTTGAATTATTTATTGATGATCATTCTAGAAAATTATGGGTTTACACTTGGAAGACCAAAGATCAAGTTTTGAATGTGTTCAAGAAATTTCAAGCTTCTATTGTAAGAGAAACTAGGAAGAAGTTAAAATGCATTCGTACTGACAATAGTGGTGAGTACTTAGGTCCATTTGATGCTTATTGTAAAGAGCATGGTATAAGACATCAGAATACTCCTCTGAAGACTCCTCAGTTGAATGGCTTGGCTGAAAGGATGAACAGAACATTGGTTGAAAGAGTTAGATGCTTATTGTCACAGTCTGGATTGGCAAAATTCTTTTGGGGTGAAGTTTTGAGCACTGTTGTTCATGTCTTGAACCAGAAACCATATGTTCCCTTGCAATTTGAAGTGCCAGAGAAAGTATGGTCAGGTCAAGATATTTGTTATGATCATTTAAGAGTCTTTGGATGTAAAACTTTTGTTCATATTCCCAAAGATGAGAGATCTAAGCTTGATGTAAAGACTAGGCAGTGTATTTTTATTGGCTATGGCATAGATGAGTTTGTTTATTTATGATCCTGTTAGCAAGAAGGTGATTCGGAGTAGAGATGTTGTCTTTGTTGAAGACCAAACATTGAAGGATGTTGATAATGCGGAGAAGCCAATGGTTCAGCCTAGTGATGATTTTTCTGACTTCGATATTACTCCCTCTATGCCTATGGTAGAAGATGGTAGAGTTGAGGCTCAAAATAATGAGCATGATACAGGTGCAGGTGAATATGGAACAATTGATCCGATACTTGATGAAGTTGATAATGATGATCAAGATAAAAAACCAGCTTTAGAAATTCCTGCAAATGCACTCAGAAGGTCTACAAGAGAGAGGAAGCCTTCGTTAAGGTATTCTCCACATGAGTTTGTTTTGTTGACTGATGGGGGAGAACCTGAATGCTTTGGAGAGGCTGTTAAAGATGAAAGCAAGGCTCAATGGCTTGAAGCTATGCAAAAAGAAATGAAGTCCTTACCTGAGAATGATACCTATGAGTTGGTGAAACTACCAAAGGGTATGTGGTGTGAAATTTATAATCCACAAACTAACCGGCAAGTGCACTGGGTCGTACCAAGTAGTACCTCAAGTGAATGAGAGTCAATCCCACGAGGATTGATGGACTAAGCAACAATGGTTGATTAAATTGCTTAGTTAGGCAAATAGAAAATGGTGTTTTGAGAGTTCAAACGCATTAACAGTAGATTCAGAATATCGGAGAGCAAGTAGTAAATTGGTGTAAATAATATATGAGAAAACAGTTAAGGCTTCAGAGTTATCTATTTTTTGGATTGACTTTTCTTACTAACTATTTTAATCATGCAAGATTTAATTTATAGAAAACTATATGTGACTAAACCCTAATTCCTTAGACCTTTTTAGTCTCCTCTAACCTTCATCAACTACCAATTCCTTGGTCACTTAATTCCAATTAGAGGGTGAAGTTCAATTCTAGTTTATATGCCACAAAAATCATAATTATTTAAATATAAGAGGATTATATGTCACGTATCCTGTTAAGTTCAGATAATTAGAAATTTAGGAGAATATGTTTTCAGGCTGTTGTTCAAGAACTCAATTAGAATAAGGGTCATACTTCCGTTCCACCCAAATTCATAAAATAAAGAACGAAAATAATTCTTGAATTATAAATCAGTACATGAGTTAAAATAGAAAAATAATAGTATCAATCCATACAATGGACAGAGCTCCTAACCTTAACAGTGGAGGTTTAGTTGCTCATGGTTCAGAGAGAAAACTAGGATTCTGAAAAACTGTAAATTATGGAATGAGGTCTGAGAGAGAAGAGAAAAGTCCGAAGGGCTGATTCTTTTCCCTTTTTTAAATAATCCTAATAAATGTAAAATATATTTCATAAACTAAATAATATCTTTTCCTATTAAAAATAAAATAAAAGTTTACATCAAAATTTAATAATTAAATTCCGCAGCCTTTAGACGTGAATAGGGACTACCTAGATTATTAAGGTCCACGCTGAACTTGAGAATTCTCAAGTTCAGCGTGGGTGAGAGCAATACGCGTCCTTCGGAGCTTGAATCCATGCTGAACTTGGATTAACCCAAGTTCATCGTAGGATGATACGTGATTCTTCCTCTGTGCGTTGGATTCCAAGCTGAACTTGAGAAAGCTCAAGTTCAGCGTGGAGAAGGTAGAGTGAAATGAAGAAAAGAGTATACTATTATATATCGTTGGAAAGCTCTGGAGGTTAGCTTTCTAATGCCGCTAAAATCACATCAATTGGACTTCTGTAGCTCAAGTTATTTTTGTTTAAGTGCAAGGAGGTTGGGGTTGACAGCATCATTCGCTTTCTTCCTTTTCTGCTACAAAACTCCGTCAAATCCATCCAAATGCTACCTGAAATAAAAAGAAATTGCAAAAAACTCAAAGTAACATTCATAGTGGCTAAAGGTAATTAAATCTTGATTAAACTCAACAATTTGAATGTAAATTCACTAGGAAAAGATAGAGAAGATGCTCACGCATCAGTATGCGAATTTTGAAGAACAAATGGGTATTCAGAATCAAGAATGAAGAACACAGTTCTAAGCCTCGGTATAAAGCTAGATTGGTTGTTAGAGGATTTAGCCAGAGAAAAGGTGTTGATTATGAGGAGATCTTTTCTCCTGTTGTGAGGATGTCATCCATTCATGCTGTGCTTGGATTAATAGCGTCTCTTGATATGGAGATTGAGCAAATAGATGTGAAGACAGCTTTTCTTCATGGTGATTTAGACAAGGAGATCTACATGGAGCAACTAGAGGGCTTTATTGTTAAAGGAAAGGAAGATTTTGTGTGCAAGCTTAAGAAGAGTCTTTATGGGTTGAAGCAAGCTCCAAGACAGTGGTACAAGAAGTTTGAATCTGTTATGGGGGAGTATGGTTACTGTTCATACCCTGGACCGAGTGATAAACCACTATTTCATAGTTTATCTTGTGCTCAATTGAGTGGTTTTTATCAACTCTTTACCCACTTATTCATACTATTCGCATGGTTTTACATTTGCCTTCCTAATTATGTGCTTTGATTGAAAACATGCTTCTTTGGCCTTAAGTTCCCTATGATTAATCCTCTCTTATTACCATTAGATGCCTTGATATGTGTGTTAAGTGATTTCAGAGATTACAGGGAAGGAATGGCTCAGAGGATGGAAAGGAAGCATGCAAAAGTGGAAGGAATACAAGAAACTGAAGGAACTGCTAAAGCTGTCCAACCTGACCTCTCTGCACTCAAACGGTCATAACTTGAGCTACAAAGGTCCAAATGATGTGGTTTCAGTTGCGTTGGAAAGCTAATGTCTGGGGTTTCGATTTGATATATAATTTTTCATAGCTGCCCGGAAGTTAAGAGATGCGAACGCGTGAATGACGCGCCCGCATCACATCTGCGAACTTCAATCCGCGCGGACGCGTGGACGACGCCTCTGCGTCACTTTCCCGCGACCTGAACGTAACAGAAATTGCAGGGGGTGATTTCTGGGCTATTTTTGACCCAGTTTTCAGTCCAGAACACACATATTAGAGGCTATAAAGTGGGGGAATGCATCCATTCATAATCAAGCTTTCATATTCACAATTTTAGGAGTAGATGTAGTTTTTAGAGAGATAGGTTCTCTCCTCTCTCTTAGGATTTAGTTTTAGGATTTAGGATTATTTCTTCTTCTTCTCAGGTTCAATGTTCCTTTTATTTATTTTATCAATTTAGTTTATGAACTCTTTATGTTTAGATTGATTTTCTTTACTTAATGCAATTTGAGGTAATTAATTCATCCACTTAACTTACCTTCATAGTTAGAGGTTAACAAGGTGGGAGAAAAATCCAATTCTCATCACAATTGATAAGGATAACCAGGATAGGACTTCTAATTTTCATACCTTGCCAAGAGATTTTATTATTGTTAATTTATTTTACTTGTCATTTAAATTACTTGTTCCTTACTCTCAAAACCCCCAATTTACAAAACTCATAACCAATAATAAGAACATACCTCCCTGCAATTCTTTGAGAAGACGAACCGAGGTTTAAATACTCGGTTATCAATTTTAAAGGGGTTTGTTACTTGTGACAACCAAAAGGTTTGTAAGAAAGGTTGATTGCTTGGTTTAGTAACTATACTTGCAACGAGAATTTACTATAACCTCTAAACCATCAATCTTCAGTTCTTCAAAATGGCGCCGTTGCCAGGGAATTGCAAACGTGTGCCTTATTATTGGTTATTGTAAATATTTGCTTGTTTATTTATTTTTATTTTTGTTTTTATTTTTGCTTTTTCATAAATTAAGAGGTTATTGGTTTTTATTTAGTTATTAAAAATTTTTCAAAAAAATTTTTTTTTGGTGTTCATCTTGATCTTCAAGTTGTTCTTCGTGTTCATCTTGACCTTCAAGTTGTTCTTAGTTGTTTTCTTCATTTTGATCTAAAAATTTTCAGTTTGGTGTCATTTTATTGTTTTTTTCTTTCCTCATTAAACTCAAAAATTCAAAATTTAAAACTCAAATTTTAAATTTTAAATTTCAATTTTCAAAATTCAAAATTAAAAATTTAAAATTCAAATTTTCAAAATTTTAAATTTCAATTTTCAAAATTCTATCTCAAATTTCAGATTTAAAAATTTCAAATTTCAAAATTCAAATTTCAAAAAATTTAAAATTCAAAATTTCAAAATTTCAAATTTCAAAATTTAAAATTCAAATTTCAAAATTTAATTTTCAAATTCAAAATTTAAATAACCTTTTAATTTAAAATTTGTTTTTTATTTTCGTTTTTAATTTTTATTTGTTATTATGAATTCTCACCCCCATCGCTTTGAGTTTGGTTCCAATGCTGTTGCAAGGAATGAAAATTATAACAGGAACATGCATCAAGGTCAAAACAATCAGAGATGGAAGGAGCCAAGAGAATCTGATCAACCCTTTAGGCAACAACACCTTCCAGGATACCATGGACAAAGACCATCCTACAATGCATGCCAAGACAATAGATATTGTGGACCCCCTTATAGTTACCAGCAAGCTCCATCATATGCCAATGAACCACCTCCTCAAAATAGCTTTGTACCACCATACTCACAAGCCCCTTACCACCAAACACCCTCATATGATCCTAACCCTTATCTACCATACCAACCACCTTATGAGTCATATGAACCATATCAAGAACCACCACTTCCCTATGTACCATGTCCATATCCATCACTTCAAGACTCAACAGAGCGTTTCAAGGAAGCAATGGAAAGACTTAATGCAACCCTTCGCCAGCTGGACCAAGCAATAAATCAATTATCTTCCCGACGTTCGGACACTCAAGAAACTCCCATGGCTTCATGTGGACAATCTAATGAAGAACGCAGCATGAAGGAGATATTAGAAACTCCAGTGGACAGTACAGAGCATGACTTTGTACTGGAACAAGTGGAGGAAGCTGTAATTATTGAAGAGGAAGAGGTGGTTGCAGACTTAGGAGATGCTGACCCTCCATGAGAAAGTCAGGTTATGGAACCTCCTTCCAAGGCAATTGAAATTGATGCTGAGGAGGGTGTACAACCTCCAAGGCATACCCTGGTTGAAGACTTGGAAGAGGTTGATAAAGAGATGGAAATTAAAGAAGAAGAAGCACAACCTCCCATGCCCTTGGTAAGTAATGAAGAAGAGATTGAATTGGAAGAAAGCTACCAAGAGGAAGAGGTTGATATTAAAGAAACTTGCAAAGAGGTGGAAGTTGTCAAAGAGCACAAGGGAGTGGAGCTTGAAATCACCTTGCCAAAGTTATTAGAGACCCCTCCCCCTAAGTTGCCATCATCCTTCACAACATTCAAGTGGGTAAAATTCATATCCTTTAGCTTTCTAATCCCACTTGAATATGGGCTACTGGAGACGGATGGTCAACTTAGAGCTCTTTGTGGCATTAAGAGTAAGAGGAAGATGGCCAGTGGTAAGAATTGTCCTGCAAGGTTCATTATGGTTGGAAGCTTTAAGTTTAAACGCAAGGGTTGGTGTAAAGCTCAACTGAATGGGTCTAGGAAGTTGGTTGGCCGCTTTAGTGAGAATTCAGATTGCTTGCCACCCGGATGGAATCATGATGATCAACAAAAAGACGGGTGTAAAAGCAAAGTTTGGGATCCTGGAGTTTGTTCTGACATTCAGCACACTGGAAGCCCGAGAACCTGTTTAAAACTACTCAAGGGATTTACGTGCCTTGTTTGGGATCGTGGAGGCTGTTGGCATTCCAAACATTGGTGGAGATTTCTGGATGAATTCAAGCACAAGCCACCATAACAGGAAGCTCACCAAATGTCCAACTTAAGGACTTTAACTAAAAGTGCTACATGGGAGACAACCCACCATGGTATGATCGTTCTTTTTTTTCATTTTTTATTTAGTTTTATTTGTTTTCAAGTTTTATTTTATTTTATTGTATTGAACTTGGAGTTTTGCATAACATTCATATTAGCATTGCATTCTGCATTTTTCATGCATAAAAAAAAAGCACGCACACGACGCGGCAGCGTCGCTGACGCGTCCGCGTCACCAGTGCATTGGAAAGAAAAGAAATCGAACAGAAAGTCATGCGAGAGCGTGGCTGGAGGTGTGCCTTTGGCACAAATTGATCCACGCGACCGCGTCGCCAACGCATCCGCGTCACATGGGAAAAATGCCTCCCACGCGTCCGCGTCACTCACGCGGCCGCGTGACCTGGAAATCGACGTAAAAAAGGGTGCACGACCGAAAGTTGTGCGAGAGTGGTGCTGGGCTGGTGCTGATCGCACATGCCTTACCACGCGGACGCATGGATCACGCATCCGCGTCATATCCCCATGATGGCCACTCACGCGATCGCGTTGACCACGCGACCGCGTCACCCTGAATTTTGGCAATACCAAGTTTCGAACAGAGAGTTGTGCGACCACGAGGCTGCACTCGGGCAAATCGCACAAATCAGGTCACGCGATCGCGTGACTCACGCGTCCGCGTCACCTGACCTTATTGCACACCACGCGACCGCGTCACCCACGCGTCCGCGTCACATGCGGCGCACAGAATATCCACATCAGCCAAAATATCTTATCTTTTCTTCTCCAAATCCTTATTTTTCTTATCTTTTCTAATCCTAATTTCTTCTATCTTTTCTTCTTTCTTTCTTACTTTATTTCTTTCACTTCTCATTCCTTTTCACCTTCATTCTATTTTACTTACTTTATTTGCATATTTCATTCATTACATTTTAATTTTGTGCATATTTTTCTTTTCTTTTCTAAATTTATTATTATTTTCCCATTGGTGTCACTTGTTCATATTCAACTGTTGCATCTTTTCTTGAATTTATTTTGGTGCTCAGTGACTTGTTTTACACTGTTGGGTAATATTATTTAAGTCAATGCTAATCTTTCATGATATTTGTATTAATTTTGCATTGACATTAATTTATATTGTCTTGCACTCTCTTCCCCATTGTTACAAATTTTGTACCACTGGTATGCCATGGCTTCTATTGTTTTCTCACGTACATGTTGAAGGTTCCATGTAAATGAGACCCTTTTCATTTGGCATTAACCCACCTATACTTCATTTATTTTCTTATCTCTATTACTGGGTTACCTTTCTTCCCTTTTTCTTTCAGGATGGCCACCCGGAAGAGAAGCGGAAGACGTTTACATAGGGAGACAGACAAGTCCATCTGCACAATTCTAGAAGAAAAGCATCAGTTGGAACAACCCGTCCACCTGCACATCTCATCATGCACTGAGGACGGTGCAATCTTTAAGTGTGGGGAAGTCGATACCGATCTCCATGGGTTAGCTATTTTCCTCTTTTCAACACCAATGTTTTATTTTCCTTGTTAGTTGTTGCATTTGCATGTTTGATTGCATGATTATTTGATTTTGTGCATATTTTACCACTTGGTTGAAGTAATATTTTATTTTTCAAGAAACCTTTTAGAGCATTTCACTAATTTGAATAAAATTTAATGTTACACTTGTTTGAAGAAATATTATACTAGAACATGGTTTAGAGCTCGAACATACAAAAACCAGTGAGATTTTTGAGCCTATTTGAATTGGTTGCATTTTACCAACCAATATTTTATTTTTGGTGTGTGTTTTTTTCTCTAAAATTGTGATCTTTGTCTTGCTTAATTCTATATTTCCATGGTTTGATGTATGCATGCACTTATATGATTGAGGCCTTTGTTTCACTGAGCTTACATACCCATATGGCCTTACCTTTCATTATCCTTTGCAAACCAATTTTGAGCCTATTTTACCCCTTGGTTCTTTACTTCAGCACATCATTAACTCTAAGCAAAAAATAATAATGTCCTTAATTTGAATCCTTGGTTAGCTTAGACTAGTGAGAGTGCTTATGATTTAAGTGTGGGAAAATTGGGTTTGGAAACATTTGGTTTGAGAATTGAGTATGTTAGAATTTTCTAAAAATGTGAAAGAAATGTTTAGGACATGATTCATGCATCCAATAATTTAATCATATGCATTGAGAAAAAATAAAAGAAAACAAATATATATATATATATATATATATATATAAAAGAGAGACAAAAAAGAAAATAATAAAGGAGAAAAAGAAAAAAAAGCAATTAAGCAAAAAGGGGACAAAATGCCCCAAAGTAAGTGGCGAAAGCAATGCATATGTACTGTACTTGAAATTAGAATGCATGAATATGTGGAAAACATGGTTAATGAATAGTTAGATGTGGTATTATGATTACATGAATTGTCTAAAGTTAGGTGGAAAATTTAAGTTAATTGAGGATTCAGATTTTAGTCCACTTAGCCAAATACAATCCTACCTTGACCCTAACCCCATTACAACCCTTAAAAGACCTCTTGATATGTGTATATGTGCATTAAATTTATGTTGATTGTTAGATGAAGAGCAAGCCTTAGAAAGCAAGGTTAGTGGAGAATTGAGAGAATCGAACCTTAAACACTTGAGTGATTAGAGTGTATACACTACCAGTGAGGGTTCGATGCTCGATTCTTTGTTCCCGGCTTTCATGAGCTATTTTCTTCTGCAAGTCTATTTGTACTTCATTTTCATGATTTGAATTAGTGAAATCCAGTTCATGTTTGTTCTTGAAAGGTTTATTTACTTTTCACCAAGTTGGTAGAAACATTTTGCATTTAGTTGCATTCATACAGATAGGTTGCATTTCATACATCCTACCATTCCTCTTCACTTTTATAGTTTCTCTTGAGCTTAGCATGAGGACATGCTATTGTTTAAGTGTGGGGAGGTTGATAAACCACTATTTCATGGTTTATCTTGTGCTCAATTGAGTGGTTTTTATCAACTCTTTACCCACTTATTCATACTATTCGCATGGTTTTACATTTGCCTTCCTAATTATGTGCTTCGATTGAAAACATGCTTCTTTGGCCTTAAGTTCCCTATAATTAATCCTCTCTTATTACCATTAGATGCCTTGATATGTGTGTTAAGTGATTTCAGAGACTACAGGGCAGGAATGGCTCAGAGGATGGAAAGGAAGCATGCAAAAGTGGAAGGAATACAAGAAACTGAAGGAACTGCTAAAGCTGTCCAGCCTGACCTCTGTGCACTCAAACGGTCATAACTTGAGCTACAAAGGTCCAAATGATGTGGTTTCAGTTGCGTTGGAAAGCTAACGTCCGGGGCTTCGATTTGATATATAATTTTCCATAGCTGCCCCGAAGTTAGGCAATGCGAACGCGTGAATGACGCGCCCACGTCACATTTGCGAACTTCAATCCGCGTGGACGCGTGGATGACGCCTCCGCGTTACTTTCCCGCGACCTGAACGTAACAAAAATCACAGGGGGCGATTTTTGGGCTGTTTTTGAGCCAGTTTTCAGCCCAAAACACACAGATTAGAGGCTATAAAGTGGGGGAATGCATCCTTTCATAATTAAGCTTTCATATTCATAATTTTAGAAGTAGATATAGTTTTTAGAGAGAGAGAGAGGTTCTCTCCTCTCTCTTAGGATTTAGGATTATTTCTTCTTCTTCTCAGGTTCAATGTTCCTTTTATTTATTTTATCAATTTAGTTTATGAATTCTTTATGTTTAGATTGATTTTCTTTACTTAATGCAATTTGAGGTAATTCAGATTTATGATTGTTCTCTCTTTTATTTATGATATAAATAATTTGAATTTTTTCCTTTTGGCTTTGGTTGAGTCATTAGAGACACTTGAGTTATCAAACTCATTGTTGTCTGAAAATTGGAATTCTTCAAGAATTAATTCGAGTTCCAATAACTCTAGCCTTTCCCAAGGAAAGACTAGGACCTGAGGAATCAAAATTAATTCATCCACTTAACTTACCTTTATAGTTAGAGGTTAACAAGGTGGGAGAAAAATCCAATTCTCATCACAATTGATAAGGATAACCAGGATAGGACTTCTAATTTTCATACCTTGCCAAGAGATTTTATTATTGTTAATTTATTTTACTTGTCATTTAAATTACTTGTTCCTTACTCTCAAAAGCCCCAATTTACAAAACTCATAACCAATAATAAGAACATACCTCCCTGCAATTCCTTGAGAAGACGACCCGAGGTTTAAATACTCGGTTATCAATTTTAAAGGGGTTTGTTACTTGTGACAACCAAAACGTTTGTAAGAAAGGTTGATTGCTTGGTTTAGTAACTATACTTGCAACGAGAGTTTACTATGACCTCTAAACCATCAATCTTCAGTTCTTCACCGAGCTATACGGTCTGGATCGGACGGAGATAAAAGCGACCGATCTCTTACAAGGTTGGCCGTCACCGACCTCTTCCTAAAGAGAGCTTGAACAAATCGCCATAGAGGCCCAAGCGGGCCCAAAGAAGAGGATCACAGCCCACCTGAAGGCAGTTGACCAAAAGATAGGTGATCTTACCCACAAAAGATAAGATAAGATAACAAACTTATCTTAAAGGAAGGTCACTCCACACTACTATAAATACACTGGAGCACCCAGGTATAACTCATACTCCAATTCTACAAAAAACTTGCCTAAAGCCCGTACTGACTTAAGCATCGGAGTCTCTTGCAGGTACCACCCCCCTCCGGTGAACGAGGACTAGCAGCGCCTCCCACTCCCACAAGTCGGACACGGCAGCCTTGACCAGTCAAGAAGATCTCGTCCGAGATCGACTTCCCAGTTTTAGATAACCCACGGAACATTGGCGCTGTTGCTGGGGAACTTGGAAGTCATCCCACCATCATGGCAGATAACCTTGACAACGATCATAATTCTGGTTTGGAAGAAAAAATGCCACTTAAGAACACGGATGCTACATCAAAGGACCAACCTCAATCCAAGAGAGACAAGCAAACCCCAAACACGAAAATCTTAGATGCCATCCATGAACAGCAGGATCGCCTCAGACAGCTCGAACAAGAAGCTGAGCGGCAGCGAGAGGCCGAGCGAGATCTTCAGAGAGAAACAAGAAGGCATCGAGAGCTGGAAGACAAAATCCTCAAAATCGAAGCCGATCTCAAAACTAAAACTATTCGGTCCCATCGTGAAGATAGCCCCCACAAGGACCAAGACCCATTTACAAAGGAAATCATGAAAGCTAAAGTCCCAAAAGACTTCAAAGCCCCTGACATGACTCCCTATGATGGTACGTCTGACCCAAGTCATCACCTCAGTAACTTCAGGAGCCGGATGTACCTTACGGATGCTTCAGATGTGACTTGTTGCAAAGTCTTCCCGACCACCTTGACTAAGATGGCAATAAAGTAGTTTGACAGCTTGCCCTCAAGGTCGATCACAAGTTTCGATGACCTCGCCAAGAAGTTCTTAGCCAGATTTTTCATCCAAAAGGACAAAACCAAGCACGCCCCAAGCCTGCTAGGTATCAGACAAGGAGATCAAGAAAGTCTCCGCAATTACATGGAGAGATTCAACAAAGCGTGTCTCAACATACAGAATCTTTCTATAGAAGCAACGATTATGGGACTCATCAACGGACTATGGGAAGGACCCTTTAGTCACTTCATATCCAAAAAGCATCCAACTTCTCTGAATGAGGTACAAGAACGGGCAAAAAAATACATCAACATGGAGGAGAACTCCCGATTAGGAGAAACCTCAAAGACCGGATTTTCCTACCCACCTCGGGACAAGGATAAAGAATCCAGAAAGAAAGAAGATCAATCTACTGAGAAACCCAGAAAGTACCACAACTACACTCCTCTTCGAGTATCCCTTGTGGATGTTTACCAGAGATATGCAATACTGAGAAGATCCCACCCCCGCCTGATTAAACACAAGAGAGGAGGAAGTCGGACATAGTATTGTGAATACCACCAGATCTACGGACACCCCACTAATGAGTGCCACGACCTGAAGAATTTCATAGAAAAGTTAACACGAGAAGGGAGACTAGATCGGTTCTTAGCCCATAGAGCGAACAAACCAAAAAAGAGAAGGAGGGATGAAGAGAGTGGACGAACTGAACATCCCCCTCGCACCCCTGAGAGACATATTCACATGATAAATGGAGGATTTGTAGGAGGAGGGATCTCTAAGTCATCGTGCAAAAGACACCTTAAAGAGGTGTACCATGTTGGAAGAGGGGACAGGTCGGTCGACCTCCCCACTATTACCTTCACTCAAGAAGACGTCGCAGGCATCATTCCAGGGCATGATGACCCCGTGGTCGTTACCATCATACTTGCCAATGCCAATCTCCACCGAACATTAGTAGACCAAGGAAGCTCTACGGATATCCTGTTCAAATCTGCCTTCGACAAGCTCAGCCTATGGGAAAAGGAACTTAGAGCATACCTTAATAGTCTGTTCGGGCTCGGGGATACCCCAATCCAACCACTAGGGTACATCTTGCTAAACACAACCTTCGGAAAAGGAACACGGTCAAGAACACTGAGCATAGACTACAGCGTAGTCGGTGTGAGCTCAGCATACAACGACCTCATAGGTCGGACAACGCTAAACCAGCTCACCGCAGTGGTCTCCACTCCGCACCTATGCATGAAGTTCCCAACTCCAGAAGGGATCACCACCATAAAGGGAGACAAAAAAATTGCGCGACGTTGTTACAACGAAAGTCTGAACCTTAAAGAAGACCCCAGAGGAAAAGAAACCAATACTATAGAACCCGGGGGAATCTAAGCTCGCGAAGAACTCCGCCCTCATCCGGAAGGTGAAACCAAAAAAGTTCAAATTGGAGATACTCCAGACAAAACAACAAACATAGGGGGAATCTAAATGAAGACCTAACGGAGCTGCTAACAAAGCTCCTAAAGGATAATTCCGACCTCTTTTCACGGAAGGCTGCAGACATGCCTGGTATTGATCCTGGACTAATGTGTCATAGGTTAGCCGTATACCTTGGGTCTCGTCTAGTACAACAGAAGCGTAGGAAGCTTGGTCCAGAGAGGTCGCAAGCTATAGAGGAGCAGGTACATGCCTTGTTGGAGGCAGGGTTCATAAGGGAGGTAAAATATCTATTATGGCTAGCCAATGTAGTGTTGGTCAAAAATTCGAATGGAAAGTGGCAGATGTGCACTGATTACACCGACCTCAACAAAGCCTACCCAAAAGATCCTTATCTACTCCCGAATATAGACACACTAGTCGACGCCTCATCGGGATACAAGTACCTCTCCTTCATGGACGCTTACTCGGGATACAACCAAATCTCGATGTATCAACCTGACCAGGAGAAAATCTCATTTCTAACCCCAAGAGCAAATAACTGCTACGTAGTCATGCCTTTCGGACTCAAGAACGCAGGAGCTACATATCAAAGATTGATGAATAAAGTGTTCGCCAATCACATCAGAAAGCTGATGGAGGTTTATGTAGACGACATGCTGGTAAAGACACAAAGAGGGGAAACATTGTTATCCGACCTCACTGAAGTGTTCAACACCATAAGAAAGCACGTGATGAGACTTAACCCCACAAAATGCACCTTCGCAGTAGAAGCTAGCGAATTCCTGGGCTTCATGCTCACTCAAAGGGGGATTTAAATCCGGATAAATGCCAGTCCATACTTAGCATGAAAAGCCCGACCTATGTTAAGGAGGTCCAGCAGCTCAATGGAAGACTAGCGGCTCTGTCTAGATTCCTTGCTGGATCGTTATTAAAATCTCTCCCATTCTACGCAACGCTAAGGAAAGGAAAGAGGTTCGAATGGACCCCAGAATATGAAAAAGCCTTCCAAGACTTCAAGACATTCCTGGGGCGACCACCCATCCTAACCCGACCCAGGGAAGGTGAAGAACTAATCCTATACCTCGCCATAGGAAGTCAGGCAATAGCTTCAGCACTAGTCAGAGAAGACGAAAATGGACAACAACCCATCTATTTCATCAGTAAGGCTCTACAAGGGGCTGAACTAAACTATCAAAAGATAGAAAAGTTCGCCTACGCCCTTATACTTACTTCTTGACGACTCTGGCCATATTTTCAAGCTCACACTATCAGAGTACGGACCAATCAACCTATAAAAAGTGTTCTACAGAAAACAGACTTAGCTGGAAGAATTCTACAATGGGCAGTCGAGTTGTCCGAGTTCAATCTCAAATACAAAGCTTAGACAACAATCAAGTCCCAATATCTGGCCGACTTTGTTGCGGAATATACCGACACCCCAGGCACCCCCACTGACTGGAACCTCTACGTTGATGGTTCATCAACCAAAGCCGGAAGTGGAGCCGGAGTAATCCTAAAAAGTAATCAAGGAACTCAACTTGAGCTCTCCTTAAAATTCGAGTTTCCCGCCTCAAATAACCAAGCTAAGTACGAAGCCCTACTGGCAAGCTTGAAGCTGGCTAGGGAGGTCGGCGCTCAAAAGCTTACCATTTTCAGCGACTCACAAGTAGTCACCTCGCAAATAAAAGGGAGCTACCAGACTAAAGATCCCACCATGAAGAAATACCTAGACAAGACCAGAGAACAGCTCGAAAAATTCATGGGATATGAGGTCCAACATATACCTCGGGAACAAAATGTCCAAGCTGATGCACTTTCAAAACTAGCCAGCACCAAACCTGGAGGTAACAATAGAAGCCTTATCCAAGAAACACTATAAAATCCGTCAACCTCGGAAGAAAAAAAAGGTTTTAAGCATATTAGACCAGGACCTAGGGTGGATGACTCCCAAAGTCAGCTATCTCAAGTCTAAAACACTTTTCGCAGACAAAAAGGAGGCAAAAAGGCTAGTACGAGAAGCGCAGTACTACACCATAGTGCACGGCGTCCTATATAGGAGAGGAATCTCTACACCCCTCCTAAAATGCGTCCCGACCTCTGCTACGAGGGGAGTTCTTGAGGAAGTCCACAGTGGCATGTGTGGCAACCACCTCGGGGCAAGAGCTCTTTCCAAAAAGGTACTCCGAGCTGATTTTTACTGGCCGAACTTGCAAAAGGAAGCAATAGAGTTCGTCAAAACATGCCCCCCATGTCAGAAGCACGCCAACTTTCACATCACACCACTCGAAGAACTCATTTGTGTCACTTTACCCTGGCCATTCGTAAAGTGGGGGCTCGACCTCCTCGGACCTTTCCCTCAGGGATTAGGGCAAGTCAAGTTCCTCATTGTAGGAATAGACTATTTCATAAAATGAATCGAGGCTGAACCTTTAGCCACTGCCACCACCCAAAGAAGTCAGAAGTTCTTGTACAGAAACATTGTCACGAGGTTTGGGGTCCCATACTCCATTACCACTGACAATGGCACTCAGTTCACCGACACGGGCTTCAAAAACCTGGTAGCCGATTTGAAAATCAAGCACCTGTTCACCTCCGTAGAGCACCCACAAGCCAATGGACAGGCGGAAGCCGCCAACAAAGTCATACTGGACGGGTTAAAACGAAGACTATAGGATGCCAAGGGAGCTTGGGCCGAAGAGCTCCTGCAAGTCCTATGGGCATACCGGACAACACCACACTCAACCACCGGAGAATCACCATTCCGACTTGCTTACGGAATGGAGGCAACGATTTCCGTGGAGGTAGAAGAAGGATCTCCTAGAGTGATCCTCTATAACGAAGACACAAACTTCCAAGCTCAAAGGGAAGAGCTCGACCTAATTCCAAAAGTCCGAGAAAGAGTTCGGATTAAAGAGGAAGCCCTTAAGCATCGAATGGCTCTGAGGTATAATCAGAAGGTAATCCAGTGAAGCTTCACCACCAATGATCTCATCTTAATTCGAAATGATATTGAAGCAGGTCGGTCAGGAGAAGGGAAGCTAGCAGCTAACTGGAAAGGGCCATACCGAGTTACGGAAGTACTAGGAAAAGGCTACTATAAGGTGTCCGACCTCGAAGGGCGAGAGCTACCAAGGTCATGGCATGCCTGTAACCTAAGAAGGTACTATAGCTAGAAAATAATAAAGATCTTAAGTCAAGGCGCACTCTTTTTCCTAAAAAGTTTTTTTAATGAGGCGCCAGGCCGAGATCTAAAGAGCTGCCCGACCTAGAAGGGTAAGCGCTCTCATGTACATATTTTTATTTTTGTTTTTATCTCATTATTATTTGAATGGAAGTTATCAACTCCCTAAAAAGTTTCCTACCAAGACGCATTAATCTAAGCTCATAAAACGCGAAATTCATTGCCCGATTAAAAGAGGTCGGCAAGGTGAAGCGATAGAAGCAAGATAATGCAAGAAGTTATAAAAACTAACCCAGAAAAAGTGACCTGACGAGGTCTAACTAAAAATAACTTATTAAAGCCCGACAGAGAAGTCAGACTAATGAAAGGATCACTGAAAAGGGACAAAAATATCTCGCAAAGGCCAAAGAAAGGTTAATAAACCAAGGCCCGAAATGCTCAGCTAAAAAGGCACAAGCCCTGGAAAGGATTTTACCTAAAGCAAGAGCACGACCTCGAAACGGAGCTAAAAAGCCATCCAAATAAACTATAAAGAAAAGGCTTCCCATTGGGACACTACCTAAAAAGTTGTTAGAATACGACTAAAAAGCCCGGATAGCAAAAAGCATGCAGATCGACACTAAAACAAGGCTAAGAAGATCGTCCAAACAAACTAAGAGGGTTTTTTGGAAAGAATCCCGGACGACAAGTTGCAAAGACAATATAGCTGACTAAAGAAAGGAGGTAGCCACCGCAAGGGAAACCAAGGCAAACCCCACCTCAAGGGGTGTCAAACCAAGGAAGCCCAAAGCACCTATATAAAGGTTGAAAAGCAACCTCCTCCAAACAAAGGTTGAAAAACAACCTCCAATTACAAGTATATCAATACAAACAAAATCAAATAGGCACAACTCAAAACATTAAAGACTCAAAGACTGCCTAAACGAAAGCCCAAGAGTTTAAAGTGTTTGTTTTTGAAATAAAAGTTGCTAAGAAGCAATAAAGTGTTAAAGAGGTCATCCACAGAAATTTACAAAAAACCAACAAGTTCAACAAGTCCACAGGTTGGACTATACCCAATGTATAAGCAAAACCAAGACACAATAAAATCACAGGGGAACCAAGTTCGCTCCCGTAGCAACATCCTTTGGAGGAGGAGGAGGCATGGTTGAGATCGGGGTGGCATTGACAACTCCATTTGGCCCGTTCAGAATCTCCAAGTCGGGCTCAGGCTCAGGTTCAGGAGGGGCCACCTCGGCAGAAGGAGCTGCAGTAGTAGGAGTTGAGGAAGCCTTATATGGTGGCACAAGAGGAGGACCTTCATCTTCATCATCTGGAGCAGGCACGATCTTGCCATCCTCCATCACGTTGTCCATATTGAATAAGGAGAGATCGAGCTCGGGAGCAAGAACCCGGACTTGGGCCTTTAGATTTTCATACATCTCGGTCATACTGCTCACCATATGGCCCTGAAGCTCAGCATAATCATCTTGGGCAGATTGAAGCCTCTCCTTAGCTTCCAATAGCTCACCATAGGCCCGAGTATAGCTCTCCTTATACTTCTTAGCAGCCTCTTCAGCCAGATTAGCAGCTGCCTCTGCCACAGTAGCCCGATCCTTTTCCTTTTCTACATCAATCTCCAACTTGGCCACCTTAGCATCCAGTTCATCCTTCAGGCCCTTCACCCTGTCATATTCAGCCTTGGCATCCTCTAAAAAGGCCTTGGTGGCAAGGACAGGGGACTCCCGCACAACTCGAGATAAGGCCACACCAAGATTGGCCATTCGAATACTGTTACTAGATATAAAATCAAGGTGGTGGAGGATTAATACGTCGTCCAGAGGAACCTTTCCATCAGGAGCTATCAACTCTGTGGCAAAGGCCACACCATCAAATTCTTTATCATTCAAATCATAACTCCCAACAACCTTTTGTCTCTTGGGAGGGAACCAGCAGTAGTATGGGAGGAAGTAGCACCTGAGGTCGACTGAGGCGGTTCAGAGGAGGCCGGCCGAACTCTGGGGGTCGGGATAATCATCCTCGGATCTTGAGACTCAATTACAGGTTTCTTTGGAGGCAGCTGCTCCGAAGAGCCCTCCCCCAAATTCTTATTTGACAGATTTTAGGTAGCCACCGCCTTCTTGGCCTTTCGAAAAGACTTCGTAGAATCTGAAGATTTAACCATCTCTGAAAAAGAAGCCAGGGAAATAATTACACAGTTGGAAAAGGATAAATTCACAAACAATAGAAGAAAGCTATTAGTGAAGAAAGAGGTCGGATGCTACCTAGCTCAGCACGAAGGAGGGAAGGATCTCCTAAAAATCTCTTCGTATCCAGATGAGGAGGTTCCCCCCAATGTTCCTCTAAAACACCCACAAATGCCTGTTCTACCTCATCTAAACTCTCCCAGGGATACTTAAGAACTATAGATTCTTTTTGCCACCATAAAGGAAAGGTCGGCTCATCGTTCTCATCTAAAAAGAAAGGCCGAGCACCCTCAACAGCTCGGACTTTGAAGTAGTAATTCTTGAAGTCACAAAAAGAGTCATCAAACATTGAAAATATTTTCTTCCCCTGGGTAGCTCGGAAGGAGATCCAAGAAGCCTTCTTCTTGGCCACCCCAGGTTTAGTCAGCACAAACAGGTAAATAAAAAAAGAGATAAGAAAGGTCGGACACCTAGCTCCCGACACAGCAGCTAGAAGATCTTCATAAATGCCCAAGAATTCGGGTGAAGTTGCGATGGAGCAACGTTATAGTTCCACAAGAGATCGGCCTCAAATTCAGTGAAAGGAAAGGTAATACCTAGTAGGCTAAAGAAGTAGTCATAGGCATAGAAAAAAGGGCGCTCTGCTAGACCTAAGGGAGGAAAACTAACTCCTCAGGGTCGGTCGAGATTAGCTCATAATTTTTCTCATCATCCCTACTACTACAGATCCTATGAAATCGCCTAAGTTTCTCACAATACTCAGGGTCAGCCACAGTGATGCACATCAACACTATCGAATCTAACCAATCGGCCATACCAGCAGGAACTTTGGTGGACATCTCGACAATATTCTTACAGGAAGACATATAGCAACTACACCTACAGCAAGAAAACAAAAGGGGGTCACTACCAAACAACTCGGACAGCAACAGAATAGGAAGAAAAAACCAACAAACATCATGTACGATAAACAAAAGGGAACCCCAGGCCTCACAAAAAGCAACAAACCAATATCAAAAGCCCAGGGGCACCCTTTGGAGGCAACAACAGAGCAGAATGCAGAAAAGGAAACGACGCAAAAGCCAGAACCCTAACCCTCTCAAATAAAAGAAAACACAAGGAGGCAAACAGAAACCTAGATACCAACATCTCTCCACATAAACAGCAAAGATAAAAAGATTGTAACTATCAAGAAACAAAAGCACATAAGAGTCGCCAGGAAAGCTTCAACCTTTTTGTGGAAGAAAAGCAAAGATCAAAACTTTCTACATAAAGAGAGCATGCAAGAATAAAACGCAAAAGAGGGCTACAAATAAAATGCATAAAGGCGTGAAGAAAAAGCACCAACCTGCGGAAGAAGATAAGCGAGCAAGCAGCAAGCCACGAATAAATCTTCACTAAAAAGATAATGGAAACTCCGAAGATCCAAGAAAGGAACGATTTTGGAATACTGGGTCAATCAAAGGACGAACAAAAGGAAGCCTCTCTTCACTGAGCAAACGAAGCAAGAAACTGAAAACCAAAGTCTAAGGGTTTTCAATTTCAAAATAAAGCGAGGGAGTAAAATGACAGAACAGGAATTAAAAGCCCTATTAAAAGCTTTAAAGGCGCTCGCGTAAACCCAAAACTGATGCGCTAGGGAATGACGCCGCATTTAAAGAAAAAACGCATTACGTTTTGAAGGACAATAAAATGATGCGAAGCTCACAAACAAGAGGAGCCGATCAGACAAAGATGCTTGAGCACGACTTCCTCAAAGGAGTCGAAGTTTAAAAAACATGACCTCAAGGGAAAGATCGAAGCTCAAGCAGGGGCACTGTTCATACCCTGGACCGAGCTATACGGTCCGGATCGGATGGAAATAAAAATGACCGACCTCTTACAAGGTTGGCCATCACCGACCTCTTCCTAAAGAGGGCTCGGACAAATTGCCATAGAGGCCCAAGCGGGCCCAAAGCAGAGGATCACAGCCCACCTGAAGGCGGTTGACCAAAAGATAGGTGATTGATAAACCCATATTTTATGATGTATTTTATGCTCAATTCAAGTGATTTATTCAATCCCTCACCCACTTATTCATGTAAATTGCATGGTTTTACTTTTCCTTCCTTATTATGTGATATATGTGAAAAACATGTTTCCTATGCTTTAAAAATATTAATTTTTAATTACCCTTTATTACCATTCGATGCCGTGATTTGGGTGTTAAGTGTTTTCAGATCTCCTAAGGCAGGAATGGCTTAGAGGACAGAAAGGAAACATACAAAAATGGAAGGAAAGCACAAAAATGGAGTTTTGAAGAAAAGGGCAACGACGCGAACGCATGGACGACGCGGCCGCGTGCCTTGAGCAGAACGCAAATGACGCGTACGCGTGACCGAAGCAAACGCGTGACAAGAAAAACTCCTAGATGACGCGAACGCGTGACCTACGTGAACGCGTGACAGACGCCACGCACCAGAATCTGCAGAAAATGCCCCCAGCGATTTCTGGACCATTTTTCGGCCCAATTCTGACAGATCCTCCTACACTTATCCAGCCTGACAGAAAATCCCTCTACATTCAGCGCCTCTACTGCAGCAGACAGATCCTCCTACACTTATCCAGCCTGCAGACCCTCAGGCCACCACAAAGACTTCAGCAGCCCATCCTTTCGGTTATGACACTTCTTCACACCTAGCTTGAGTAAGCATCGAGGACGATGCTATATTTTAAGTGTGGGGAGGTCGCCATCTCTGGCAAATCTTTTTGGTGAACCACATTTCAGACTCTTTTTATCCTATTTTGTTTATTTTTATGTATTTTTATTTTTATTTTTTTTCAGCACTTGCACATTGTTCTTTTGCTGTATTTTTACCTTATTTCTGCATTTTACACTTTAGTTTATATCTTAGACATTTAGTTTAGTTTGCAATTCTAAACTTATTAGTATAGAATATGTGGATTAATTAGTATAGTTTACCCTTTTAGCATATAATAGTTTGATTTAATTGAAAATAAAAAGAAGTAAACTAGAGACTTTAACATAATCAAACATCCACACACCTTGCATATATAGCATTACATGTTAGTTAGTTAACAACATTTCTTCAAGGAGGAACACTAAGATTTTAAGGGCCACCCTAAGACTTACATTGATTTGAATGGAAACTCTTGATTTCTACTTGCATGACGTACATAACTGATATATGATTTCAGAGCTAGAGAACACACAGCCTGTGAGTTTTGAGCTTAATTGTATGGTTACATTCAAACCATAAATTTCATTCCTGTGTGTTTCGCCCTTCTTTTTTCATTCTGATGTTCGTTACTTTGTTTTAATCTATATGTCCAATATAGAATATAGATATATACCAAGAGATAATTGAGGCCATCATTTGAATTTTTCCTCACTTATCCCAATTTAGCCTACCTTTTACATCACCCTTGTTAGCCCCCTTGAGCTTCTTAATCCCCTCTTGTTCTATAACCACATTACTAGCCTTAAGCAGAAAAACAAAATAAAAATCCCAAGTTGAATCCTTGGTTAGCTTAAGATAGATATTGTGTATAATTTAAGTGTGGGAAATTTTATGGGAACATGGGATGATAGAAACAAAGTAGAGATTTAAAATGAATAAGTTATTTCAGAAATTTGGGAAGCATGCTCATGTGAAATCAAAATAACTAAATTACCATGTGCAAAAAAAATAATATTATTTTCAGTATTTAAATAAGGGGATACAAAAATTCTCCAAATGCAAAATAAAAATCAATGCACATGGGACAAAATTTCAAAATTAAAATTAATGCATGAGCTTGTAATACAAAATGGGAAAATTTGGGTAAATAGGTAAAGGAACTTTAAAGTATATAAAGTATGTATGTAAGGTGAGATCTTAGACTAATCAAGGATTCACTTTGTTAGCTCACTTAGCCTTATACATATACCCTTACCCTTACCTTGGCCCCATTACAACCTTGAAAAAGACCTCATGATTTTTGTATGTCTATATTCCATAGTTGTTGATTGGTTAGATGAAGAACAAAGTTTTAGAAAGCAAGGATAGAAAAAGAATAGAGTGATTAACCCATTAAACACTGAGTGACTAGAGAGTAAACACAAAATCCAGTGAGGGTTCAATAGCTCATCACCATATATCTCTGCTTAATTGCTAATTGTCTTGCAAGTTTGTAAAATACTTTTACCCATCTCAATTGTAAAAGTGCTTTAACATTATCTAGGGTTTGGCTATGCATATATGATTTCTTGAGAATGTGAATTAATTTAACTACATGTAAGCTTTATATACAAGTGAATAATAACTAGAATTGCATGATTCATTTAGGTAGTTTTCATTTAGAATAGAATGCATTGCATGAGATTCCACCATTCTAACTTTACCCTTTCTCTTGGATTTAGCATGAGGACATGCTATTGTTTAAGTGTGGGGAAGTTGATAAACCCATATTTTATGATGTATTTTATGCTCAATTCAAGTGATTTATTCAATCCCTCACCCACTTATTCATGTAAATTGCATGGTTTTACTTTCCCTTCCTTATTATGTGATATATGTGAAAAACATGTTTCTTATGCTTT
This sequence comes from Arachis hypogaea, assembly GCF_003086295.3. Lineage (NCBI taxonomy): Eukaryota > Viridiplantae > Streptophyta > Magnoliopsida > Fabales > Fabaceae > Arachis > Arachis hypogaea. The sequence continues at coordinate 107,588,337 of NC_092052.1, read as the reverse complement.
AAAAATATTTATTTTTAATTACCTTTTATTACCATTCGATGCCATGATTTGTGTGTTAAGTGTTTTCAGATCTCCTAAGGCAGGAATGGCTTAGAGGACAGAAAGAAAACATACAAAAATGGAAGGAAAGTAAAAAAAATGGAGTTTTGAAGAAAAGGGCAACGACGCGAACGCATGGACAACGCGGCCGCGTGCCTAGCGCGAAAAGGCAGCAACGCGAATGCGTGACTGACGCGGACGCGTGCCTTGAGCAGAACGCAAATGACGCGTACGCGTGATCGAAGCGAACGCGTGACAAGGAAAACTCCCAAATGACGCGTACGCATGACCGAAGCAAACGCGTGACAAGGAAAACTCCCAGATGACGCGAACGCGTGACCTACGCAAACGCGTGACAGACGCCACGCACCAGAATCTGCAGAAAATGCCCTCAGCGATTTCTGGACCTTTTTCGGCCTAATTCTGAATCCAAAAACACAGAATATAAGCCAAAGAATGGAAGAATAAAAAAAAAGGAGAGATCATACATTCATAATTCATAATTTTAGAATTAGATGTAGTTTTTAGAGAGAGAGAGGTCTCTCCTCTTTCTTAGGATTTAGGACTTTAGGATTTCTATTAGTTTAGTTCAATTCATCTTCAGTCACAGGTTCAATATTCCTTTTACTTTATATTTCTCTTTTACTTTCAGATACTTTAATGCTTTTATTTGTTAATTACTTATGTTGCCAAATTGGCTTATGAACCATTCATGTTAGGATTTTCTTTATTTAATATAAACTGAGGTATTTCAGATTTATGATTCTTATTTAGCTTTTTATATTCTTGGCTTTAATTGATTAATTGGAGACTCTTGAGTTATCAAACTCATCGTGATTGATAATTGTTATTTTTGCTAATTGAATTGAATTTCGATAACTCTAGTCCTTTCTTAGGAGTTGGCTAGGACTTGAGGATCAAACTAATTAGTCCACTTGACTTTCCTTTGCTATAGTAAAGGTTAACTAAGTGGGATTAAAACTCAATTCTCATCACCATCGATAAGGATAACTAGGATAGGACTTCCAAATTTTCATACCTTGCCAAGAGTTTTATTGATTATTAATTTATTTTCCCTGCCATTTAAATTACTTGTTCTTTATTTTAAAAACCCAAAATTCTACCTTTTCCATAGCTAATAATAAGAACACCTCCCTGCAATTCCTTGAGAAGACGACCCGAGATTTAAATACTCGGTTATCAATTTTATTGGGTTTGCTTAAGTGACAACCAAAACTTTTGTAAGAAAGGAATTCTTGCCGGTCTAGAAGCTATACTTACAACGCGAATATATTTGTGAAAATTCTAGATCGCGCGAGAGTTTCGCTCTTTCAAAAAATGGCGCCGTTGCCGGAGAATTGCAAACGTGTGCCTTATTATTGGTTATTGTAAATATTTTTCTTTTGCTTGTTTATTTGTTTCTGTTTTCATTTTTAATTCCTATTAGCTACCATGAGTTCTCACCCCTCTTGCTTTGAGTTTGGTTCTAATATTGTTGAAGGGAATGAAAGCTATAGCAGGAACATGCATCAAGGTCAGAGCAATCAAGGATGGATGGAGCCACGAGGACTTGATCATCCCTTTAGGCAACAACACCCTCCACAGTATCACAGACGACGACCATTCTACAATGCATGCCAAGGCGATAGATACGGTGGATCCCGTTGTAGTTACCAACAAGTTCCACGCTGTGCTTATGAACCACCCTCTCAACATAGCTTTGAACCACCACACTCACAAGTTCCTTTTCACCATTCACTACCATATGACCCTTATCCACCACAATTCCAATCCAATTACTCCCAAGAACCACCACATTCTTATTATGAACCCTCTCCCCCAACCAACGAACCCTCATATCCACCCCAATCTCCAATGGATGACACCCTTCGTGTTCTTCTTCAAAGACAAGTGAAGATGCAAATGGATGTACTGGAACTCACTACTGTCTTAACCGAGGTAGTAAATAAATTAGCTTCCCAACATCTGAGCACTCAAAGTACTCCCATGGCTACATGTGGAGAATCAAAAGAAGAACGAAGCATGAAGGAGACACTAGAAACTTCGGTGGACAATGAAGAGCATGGCTTTGTATTGGAACAAGTGGAGGAAGCCATAATAGTTGTAGAGGAAGAAGTGGTTGAAGATTTAGGAGATGCTGAACCTCCATGGGAATCGAGAACTGTAAAGGATTCCACCGAACAGTTCGAATTTGATGCCAATGAGGATAGTGCACAACCTTCAAGGCATATACCTTGTAAAAAATTGGACGAAACAGACCAAGAAATTGATTCCTTAGGCAGTGATGATCATGAATCAAGCTCTCCTAGTCATGAACTTGCATCTGCAACTGAACTCCTTGAGCCTGAAGAACCTTATCCAAGTGAATACGAAGATGATGTCGAAGTAGATTTCTCTCAACCTCCAACTTATGACTTGAGTGACGAGGAAGACATAGAAGGCTTTGATCAAGACGCAGTTGCAGTTGAAGAATTTTGCAAAGAAGTGGAGGAATTCACAGAAGAATACAAGGGAGTAGAGCTTACAGAACCACTGGAAACACCTATCCCAAGGCCATTACCACCTAATACAAGCTTCAAGTGGGTACAATCCTTAACCTTTATCTTTACTTTTCTACTTGAATATGGTTTGCTTGAAACAGATGGCCAGCTTAGAGCTTTCTGCGGCTTTAAGAGTAAGAGGGAATTGGCTCGTACTTAAAGCCGGTGTGCAAGATTCAGTAAGGTTCCACACTTCAATCTGAGTGCAAGGATAGGTATCAAGTTCAATTGAATGGGTCTCGGAAGACGTTTGGTCATATTGGTGAGAATACAATTTCTAAACCGCCTGAATGGAAGAATATAGATCAAGACAAAGGCGGATTTAAAAGCAAAATTTGGGATCCTGGAATCTATTCTGACATTCATCACCCCGGGAGTCTGAGAATCTGTTTGAAGTTGCTCAAGGGCTTTACATGCCTAGTTTGGGACCCCGGAGGCTGTTGGCATTCCAAACATTGGTGGAGATTTCTGGATAAATTCAAGCACAAGCCACCATAACAGGAAACTCATCAAATGTCCAACTTAAGGACTTTAACTAAAAGTGCTAGGTGGGAGACAACCCACTATGGTATGATCGTTTCTTTTTCAATTTTTGTGATTGTTTGTCTTTATTTTATTTTATCTTCATTGAACCTGGAAGTATTCATAGCATCTACATTAGCACTACATATTGCATACTGCATAATTGCATAAAATAAAAAAAATTTTACGCCACGCGAGTGCGCAGGCCACGCGTGGGCGTGGAGTGGAAATCGGCGTAGGATCCAACGCCCAGAAAGTTGGGCTGGAATCGTGCGGCTAGTGTGCGTTTACCACAAAACGGCCCACGCGTTCGCGTCCCTGACGCGAACGCATCACTTGCAACACACTCATCCCACGCGAAAGCGTGAGCGATGCATCCGCGTCGCGTGGATATTATGGCCCCCTAAATGGAGACAGAGAGTTGCGTTGAAACGACGTTGGAAGTGTGCGTCTAGCACAATTTTCAGCAACGCGGTCGCGTGCCTCACGCGTCAGCGTCACCCATCTTTTATCCAACCCACGCGATTGCGTCAATCACGTGACCACGTCGAACCCATTTCACCCTAGTCACGTGATCGCGTGCTCCACGCATTCGCGTGGATTCAAAATCACTAAACCCAACCCCGCGAAACCCTAGCCCCCCGGGTCACCATTTTCCCTCCCAACCCCCATCTGCACTCTCTCTTCTCCCCACCCAACCACCACCACTCCCAGTCGCCACTCCGACGACCGCGCCACCATCCCGACCGCTGCACTACCCTCGCCGAAACCCACCCTCTCTTCTTTCTCTTCTTCCTCCACCACTCTCTTCCACCCCTCTCAACCACCACCGCACCAGCTGCCCACCACTGCCGACCACCGCGTCACCCACACAGAACCGCCGGCCAACCCCCCTCCAACCCTACCCTCCTACCCCTTCATCCCCTTTTCCAACCTTAACCCTCATCCACCCATCCCCACCGAACCACCCTTGCCGCCACCGCACAATGCCGCCGCGCCACCCTCCCAGCACCGCCGCGTCTCCACCACCATCTCTCTGCCCTCACCTCTGTTCATACACATACCAGGTTCTGCCGAACACCGATTTCCTTATCATCCGTAGTTAATTGCATATTTTTCTGATTCTGTTCAAATTAGGATAGTTAGAGATGCATGTTTGTAGTGGATTCTAGGTGGTTAGGTAGCTAGGATGTGGTTAGTGGATTTAGGCCTGATAATTGCGCTGTTCTTGTTACTTGTTTTACCTATTTCGCAATTTTGATCTGGCTGTAATGTTCATATTGTTCATATGCTATTCCTTAATGTTTTATGCTGATATTAGACTGTTCTTTACTATTCCTACTGTTTGTGACTCTTTGCAGCACTTTTTTATCTCATATGTACTATTTTTTCTTGCTGTTTATTACTCGGGAACATCCAATTTTAGCCGGAATGCTGCCCAATTTTCTGCAAATTATTTTCATGTATTGAGTTTGGAAACTTACCATTTTGCACTACTTAGCTATAACCAAACCAATTCATGAATGCACGGGCTCTTATTCCTTTCGATTCCCTGATTAATAAATTGCATTATTGATGATTTCATTTTAATTTTATCTACTCCTGTATCTATATGAATTATCATCAATAACCTGATATCCTTGCTTGACTATGAGTTGTTTATTCTTTTAACTTGTGAAATTTATTGTTAACTAGGAAACCATTATCATGCCCCCTACTTTAACTTTCTTTTTACTAACTCACTGCTTTCCACTTTCTAACCTCCTTTTTACCTACTAACCACTTTAACTTTCTAACTCAGGGCATAATCTTTGTTTTTCCTATTTAACTTGAATTCCGCTTATCATATATTTTGGATTGCATTTTTTTTCTTTTTCAGACTTTTTCACTCATATACAATCCAAAGTTCACATATATTCAACTCATTTCATGCTTCTCTTGCTCTTTTGCCACTCTGTGCTTATATTGCTATTATTCTATTTGCCTACTTGTTTTCCTGCTTTTGTTCTTCAATTATATCCTGGAATTTCTGCTTTTCAGGATGTCTGACCCTCAACGCAAAGGAAAAGGCAAAGCAACCACTGGCAAAAGGAAAAGAGGCAAATCCTCTATGTCCATCATCGACATTTTTGCATGACGACTCCTGGTGGGAAAAGCACTTTACCCCGCAGGAGAAGGCTGACCAGCTCCTCACTGCCACAGATCCAGTTAAATTTGCAAATAGATACTGTGAGTTGAAGTATCCAGTGTTTGCCACTTCCAGGAACCTGTACCTGGAAAGAACTCTAAAAAATCTAGAAGAACTACAGTAGTACACCTCCGAACAGATAAAACAGAGAGGCTGGTTCTTCTTGGAAAGAAACTTGACAGAGGTCAATGCTTTCTGGGTCAGAGAATTTTACTGTAACTATTTCAAGACTTCCCTGGATGCAGTGCACCTCAGAGGAAAACAGATTTTGGTCACTGAGGAAGCTATTGAGGACATCCTCCACCTTCAGCCTAAGTCAGATCAGCCTGATGGTTACCAAAAGGCTGAAGAGGATATGAGATTTATGAGATTTGACTGGGATGCTGTCAAGCAGAGAATAGCCCTTGATCCTACTGTCCCATGGGTCATGGGAAAGAACACAGTGATGCCTAAGAGAATCAAGCTGCTATATCTGAATGATGAGGCTCGGCTCTGGCATCAGATTCTGAGCAACTATGTGATGCCGAGCACTCATGAGACAGAGCTGCCCGCTGCTATGATCACCCTCATCTGGTGTGTGGTGGAGGGTAAGGACCTGTATCTTCCACGTTTCATCTGGTATTATATGGCCAGGGTCCATGTCAGAGGCACTTTCCCTTTCCCTTATCTGATCACCCAGCTCGGCCGTTGAGCTGACGTGCCTTGGGAGCTTGCTGATGAGAAGCCACCTGCTGTAGACTGCAAGAAGATTATCCCTCACAGCAGGAAATTTCAGGCTTTAGGTTACAAACCCCCATTCCTCACCGCTTCTACTGAGGCAGCCACACCTTCAGCTGCCCCTTCTTCATCCACTGCTGCACTAGCTACCACCACTGCACATCCACCTGCCTCAGAGCCCATTTACCACCTTGTGTACTGCCTATTTAAGCAGCTAGACCAGATGGAACGCCGCAACCAGCGGCGATATGAGAGATCTGAGCGTCGCAATAAGCGACACTATGAGCATTTAAAGTTGTTGCTCCGCACTGGTTACCATGACATTCCCTCTGAGCCTGACACACCATAAGAGCCATCTGAGGAGGAGGCGGCCGAGCATGAGGAGGAGACACATGCACAGAGAGCGGCTGAGCAGGTAGGACCAGAGCAGGCTGCGCCACATCATGAGGAGCACCACCAGCTACAGGCCGTAGATCCGAAGATCCCTTTACAGTCAGCGCCTCTACTACAGCAGACAGATCCTCCTACACTTATCCAGCCTGCAGACCCTCAGGCCACCACAGAGACTCCAGCAGCCCATCCTTCCGGTGATGACACTTCTTCACACCTAGCTTGAGTAAGCATCGAGGACGATGCTATATTTTAAGTGTGGGGAGGTCGCCATCTCTGGCAAATCTTTTTGGTGAACCACATTTCAGACTCTTTTTATCCTATTTTGTTTATTTTTATGTATTTTTATTTTTATTTTTTTCAGCACTTGCACATTGTTCTTTTGCTGTATTTTTACCTTATTTCCGTATTTTACACTTTAGTTTATATCTTAGACATTTAGTTTAGTTTGCAATTCTAAACTTATTAGTTATAGAATATGTGGATTAATTAGTATAGTTTACCCTTTTAGCATATAATAGTTTGATTTAATTGAAAATAAAAAGAAGTAAACTAGAGACTTTAACATAATCAAACATCCACACACCTTGCATATATAGCATTACATGTTAGTTAGTTAACAACATTTCTTCAAGGAGGAACACTAAGATTTTAAGGGCCACCCTAAGACTTACATTGATTTGAATGGAAACTCTTGATTTCTACTTGCATGACATACATAACTGATATATGATTTCTGAGCTAGAGAACACACAGCCTGTGAGTTTTGAGCTTAATTATATGGTTACGTTCAAACCATAAATTTCATTCCTGTGTGTTTTGCCCTTCTTTTTCATTCTGATGTTCTTTACTTTGTTTTAATCTATATGTCCAATATAGAATATAGATATATACCAAGAGATAATTGAGGTCATCATTTGAATTTTTCCTCACTTATCCCAATTTAGCCTACCTTTTACATCACCCTTGTTAGCCCCCTTGAGCTTCTTAATCCCCTCTTGTTCTATAACCACATTATTAGCCTTAAGCAGAAAAAAAAATAAAAATCCCAAGTTGAATCCTTGGTTAGCTTAAGATAGATATTGTGTACAATTTAAGTGTGGGAAATTTTATGGGAACATGGGATGATAGAAACAAAGTAGGGATTTAAAATGAATAAGTTATTTCAGAAATTTGGGAAGCATGCTCATGTGAAATCAAAATAACTAAATTACCATGTGCAAAAAAAAAATATTATTTTCAGTATTTAAATAAGGGGATACAAAAATTCTCCAAATGCAAAATAAAAATCAATGCACATGGGACAAAATTTCAAAATTAAAATTAATGCATGAGCTTGTAATACAAAATGGGAAAATTTGGGTAAATAGGTAAAGAAACTTTAAAGTATATAAAGTATGTATGTAAGGTGAGATCTTAGACTAATCAAGGATTCACTTTGTTAGCTCACTTAGCCTTATACATATACCCTTACCCTTACCTTGGCCACATTACAACCTTGAAAAAGACCTCATAATTTTTGTATGTCTATATTCCATAGTTGTTGATTGGTTAGATGAAGAACAAAGTTTTAAAAAGCAAGGATAGAAAAAGAATAGAGTGATTAACCCATTAAACACTGAGTGACTAGAGAGTAAACACAAAATCCAGTGAGGGTTCAATAGCTCATCACCATATATCTCTGCTTAATTGCTAATTGTCTTGCAAGTTTGTGAAATACTTTTACCCATCTCAATTGTAAAAGTGCTTTAACATTATCTAGGGTTTGGCTACGCATATATGATTCCTTGAGAATGTGAATTAATTTAACTACATGTAAGCTTTATATACAAGTGAATAATAACTAGAATTGCATGACTCATTTAGGTAGTTTGCATTTAGAATAGAATGCATTGCATGAGATTCCACCATTATAACTTTACCCTTTCTCTTGGATTTAGCATGAGGACATGCTATTGTTTAAGTGTGAGAAAGTTGATAAACCCATATTTTATGATGTATTTTATGCTCAATTCAAGTGATTTATTCAATCCCTCACCCACTTATTCATGTAAATTGCATGGTTTTACTTTCCCTTCCTTATTATGTGATATATGTGAAAAACATGTTTCCTATGCTTTAAAAATATTTATTTTTAATTACCCTTTATTACCATTCGATGCCGTGATTTATGTGTTAAGTGTTTTCAGATCTCCTAAGGCAGGAATGGCTTAGAGGACAAAAAGGAAACATTCAAAAATGGAAGGAAAGTAAAAAAATAAAGTTTTGAAGAAAAGGCCAACGACGCGAACGCATGGACGACGCGGCCGCGTGCCTAGCGCGAAAAGGCAGCAACGCGAATGCGTGACTGACGCGGACGTGTGCCTTGAGCAGAACGCAAATGACGCGTACGCGTGACCGAAGCGAACGCATGACAAGGAAAACTCCCAAATGACGCGTACGCATGACCGAAGCGAACGCGTGACAAGGAAAACTCCCAGATGACGCAAACGCGTGACAGACGCCACGCACCAGAATCTGCAGAAAATGCCCCCAGCAATTTCTGGACCCTTTTTCGGCCCAATTCTGAATCCAGAAACACAGAATATAAGCCAAAAAATGGAGGAATAAAAAAAAAGGAGAGATCATACATTCATAATTCATAATTTTAGAATTAGATGTAGTTTTTAGAGAGAGAGAGGTTCTCTCCTCTCTCTTAGGATTTAGGACTTTAGGATTTCTATTAGTTTAGTTCAATTCATCTTCAGTCACAGGTTCAATATTCCTTTTACTTTATATTTCTCTTTTACTTTCAGATACTTTAATGCTTTTATTTGTTAATTACTTATGTTGCCAAATTGGCTTATGAACCATTCATGTTAGGATTTTCTTTATTTAATATAAACTGAGGTATTTCAGATTTATGATTCTTATTTAGCTTTTTATATTCTTGGCTTTAATTGATTAATTGGAGACTCTTGAGTTATCAAACTCATCATGATTGATAATTGTTATTTTTGCTAATTGAATTGAATTCCGATAACTCTAGTCCTGTCTTAGGAGTTGGCTAGGACTTGAGGATCAAACTAATTAGTCCACTTGACTTTCCTTTGCTTTAGTAAAGGTTAACTAAGTGGGATTAAAACTCAATTCTCATCACCATCGATAAGGATAACTAGGATAGGACTTCCAAATTTTCATACCTTGCCAAGAGTTTTATTAATTATTAATTTATTTTTCCTGCCATTTAAATTACTTGTTCTTTATTTTAAAAACCCAAAATCTACCTTTTCCATAGCTAATAATAAGAACACCTCCCTGCAATTCCTTGAGAAGATGACCCGAGGTTTAAATACTCGGTTATCAATTTTATTGGGTTTTCTTAAGTGACAACCAAAACTTTTGTAAGAAAGAAATTCTTGCCGGTCTAGAAGCTATACTTACAACGCGAATATATTTGTGAAAATTCTAGATCGCGCGAGAGTTTCGCTCTTTCCGTGATCTTACCCACAAAAGATAAGATAAGATAACAAACTTATCTTAAAGGAAGGTCACTTCACACTACTATAAATACACTGGAGCACCCAGGTATAACTCATACTCCAATTCTACAAGAAACCTGCCTAAAGCCCGTACTGACTTAAGCATCGGAGTCTCTTGCAGGTACCGCCCCCCTCTGGTGAACGAGGACCAGCAGCGCCTCCCACTCCCACAAGTCGGACACAGCAGCCTTGACCAGTCAAGAATATCTCATCCGAGATCGACCTCCCAGTTTTAAGTAACCCATGGAACAGTTACCGTAAGACAACTTCAGATCATTGTGTATTTGTGCAAAAATTTTATGATGGTGATTTTATCAGTCTTTTGCTTTATGTGGATGATATTTTGATTGTGAGCAAGAATGCTTTGAGGATTAATGAGCTGAAGAAATAGTTGAGCAAGTTCTTTGCTATGAAGGACTTGGGTCCTACCAAACAGATTTTGGGCATAACTATTACTCGTTATAGAGATTCCAAGAAGCTTTATTTGTCACAGGAGAAGTACATAAAGAAGGTACTTCAAAAGTTTGGCATGAACGATGCCAAATGTGTTGCTAGTTCTTTTGCTCCTCATTTTAAGTTGAGCAGCAAGCAGTGTCCAACCAATGATGAAGAGAAACAAGTAATGGATGACATTCCTTATGCCTCAGTTGTTGGAAGCTTGATGTATGCTATGGTGTGTACTAGACCAGACATTGTACATGCGGTTGGTATTGTGAGTCGTTTTCTTTCTAATCCAGGTAAAGAACATTGGAATGCTGTTAAATAGATTATGAAATATCTCAAAGGTACAACTAACTTGATTTTGAGTTTTGGTGGTGAGAAACATTTGCTAGTTGGCTTTACTGATGCAGACATGGCAGGAAATATTGATTCTCAAAAGTCTATTTCAGGTTATTTGGTCAGGTTTGCAAAGGGAGATATTTCATGGCAGTCAAGGTTACAGAAGTGTGTTGCACTTTCTACCACAGAGGCAGAGTTTATTGTAGCAACTGAAGCATGTAAAGAGTTGTTGTGGATGAAGAAGTTTCTTGTAGCACTTGGTTTCAATCAAGACCGTTATGTGTTGTTGTGTGATAGTCAAAGTGCTATTAATCTTGCTAAGAATTCTAATTTTCATGCAAGATCTAAACATATTGATGTTAGATATCACTGGATACGGGATGTGTTAGATTCTAAGTTGTTGGAACTTGAGAAAGTTCACACTGATGACAATGGTGTTAATATGATGACAAAAACATTGTCAGGAGATAATTTTGAAACATGTTGTTTGATCGCCGGAATGGCGATGGCCTCCACCTAGTCGAGAAGGGGGAGATTGGGTTTTTTTTCTCTCCTTTGTAGGCCCAAGCCCAACTTTTTGGAGGTGTATTCTTGCACCCTAGTGTCTCAACCCTAATTAGATTTTTGGGAGTCATTGAGAGGTAGAGAGTGTAGCCACTAAAGAGAGAAAGAAGAGGGAAAATAGAATTTCTGTTTTTATGCAGAGCAATAAATTTCAAATGGCAGTTTCGTATTCGTTCACCGTTGAATGGGCTTGAAATTTGAACTGCGTGTTTCTCTCATCTTGTTCTTCATTCTGGTCAATGGAGATTTTGATTGGAAGTTTGCAGTGGGAGAAATTGGCTTCGCAAGAGAGAAAATAGGTTTTCCGATTTTATACAGAGCAGCAATCTTTGAACGGTAGTTTTTAATTCTTTCACCGTTGGATCGATGTTAAATTTCGACTGCAGATTTTTCACATCTTATTCTTCATTCTGAACGGTGAAGATTTTAATTGGAGGTCTGCAGAGGAAGAAATAAGCTTCAAACAGCAGCTCTATTTTTGGGTATATTTCATCTTCCTGCTTCTCATTTGTAAGCTTTGGTGCTTTGATGTTTTGGTTGGTTATATACACGTTTTTCTACTTTTTTTGAGACTCTCTTGTACCTCATTTTGTTATAGTGGAGCTATTTCATTAGTCTGGATGACTCGTGATTTTTACCTCTCACATTGAGGGGGTTATCCACGTTAAAATCTCGGTGTGTTCTTGTTATTGCCTTACTTGCTATATTTGCTTGTTCATAGTTCCTGCCATATTGTATTGTGAGTTCTTCGATATTGTTCTTATGTTGAATATTTGTGGTGTTTCCTCTGCTAGGCTCTTTTATATTGGCATTAGAGCTTGTTGGTATTTTTTTGGGCTTGTGATTCTGGGAACAATGGAAGCTAATACTAATACTAGTAGGATGATCACTCTTAATGGTCCTAATTATGATTTGTGAAAATCAAAAATAAAAAATTTACTTTAATGATGGTGTGACTGCTGTTATAATGCAAAAAGTGGTTAAGGAAATGATGTTTAATGTTTGAAAGAAGGATGGTGGTTTTGTTCTTAACAAGTTGAAAGGTCGAAGATAATGAAGAAAATAAGAATAGTTTGAGTATTTTAATTAATTTTTTAGTAGAGTCGATAAAAATTTAATGTTTGGATGTTTTTGTTAAATGAAACTCATTTTTTATTATTATACTATTAATTTTATTGTTTTTTGTCGATTTTGATCGTGTTAAATCTTTTATTGTTAAAAATAATTATTTATTCTACATTTTATATTGTAGTTAATTTTAATAGTTAATTTTTATATATATTTAATATAACTGATATAGTTGTTTTCACTATAAATGAACATGTCAATATTTGGGTCCGCATATTGTTAATCGTCATTAGAGCTTTATAATGAATGCATGAGATGGAATGTTGATAAGAATAATCATGTACGATGCAAAACAAAGTATTGGCCTTAGTTTTAGTAGTGTCCAAAACAGTTGATGTTAAAATATTGCTGATTTGTGGAGACACGGCCTCAACTAAAAAGGCCCATTTGCTCCTAAAATGCAGGAAGGATTGGAGTTCCGGGATCTCAACAAAGTCAATGAAAAGAGGTTGGAATATCATGAATAAACCTCAAGAGCTGTGGGTCTAAGCCATGCTTGGGAAGTATGGGAGAGGTTGTTCATTATTATAAGGAGTTCGTGCGTGCAGTGAAGACTCCTCCCTTTGTAAAAATATTGTTGATATTTGGCCGAAATTTTTATGAATACTGGCCATGTTATTAGAAATGATAATATTAGGGGACAAAAATAATAGCCAGATTTTTTTTATTTAGTATTAATTAATTATTAAAATAATTAATGAATATTAAATAAAAAAAATTCTGACTGTCTTTGGTTAATTCTTTTTTGTTATTATTTCGAGAGTTACCTAAAACGTTGAGTCGGGTCTGAACGTGAGGTCTGAATTTCTTCGAGTGGCAGCGTCCGACTTGTTGATGTCGAGATGTCGTCTATTTCGAGTTCCTTGTGAGGAGGTGGGGGTTGGTACCTGCAATAGATTCCGATGCTTAAGTTAGCAAGGGATTTAGGCAGGTTTTTAGTAGATTAGAAAGTGAGTTATACCTGGGGCTCCAATGTATTTATAATAGGGTTTGGCGGCCTCCTTGGGGGTGATAATCTTATCTTATCTTATATCATGAGAGTTTGTTGAGATCTTATCTTTTTGGGTCACCGCTTCTAGGAGCAGTGACCTCGTCGCGGTGGGTGCTCCAAGAGGTCGGCTGGCGGCTGGAGGGCCTTCTTAGGAAGTGGGCCCTTTGGCCTTTATGGGTCCTGGCTTCGTGTTCGGGCCATGATATGAACAGTGCCCCTACTTGAGCCTTAATCTTTCCATAGGTTGTGCTCAAGCATCGCGTGACGTTGTCCTTGTCGGACACTTCTGAGTAAGTCGGGTGGTTGGTACTTTTGTTGGTTTTGAAATTCAAAATGTTGCTCTACTTTAAATGCTGGGCTAGATTGGTGTGACAGTTTCCTTGATTATTGCGTGTGCTTTTAAAGCTTAGTAATTAGGTTGTTACTCTTCGGCACTTATAAAAGTCTCGGCGTTTCCCCTTCTTCTTTTTTCTTTCCATTTTCTACGATTCTTTCCCTTTCTCCATTACCCTTTGCGAGCGAATTTTTCTCTGTTGCCTTTCAACCACCCTTGTCTCCAAGAATTTCTCTTTCTTGGTTTTTTTGGAACCGCCCTTGTCTCCAAGAATTTCTCTTTCTTGGTTTTTTTGGAAGTCTGCCTTCTTGGAGAGGAACATTCATGACGCTGTTGTTTGACGCGCTCTCTTTTTCGACTTTCCCTCATGTTGGTACTTTGTTTTCCTTCTTTTCTTACTGTCCTTCCGGTGATCTTTGGTAAATGTTAGGTTGAAGCTTTTGTCTTGTTTTGATATTGTGGATGTTGGTAGTGATTTCCTGTTTTTCTGTTCCTATTTTTGATGACGGCTTTTCTGTATTTCTTTTAAAAATAATTTTTTGCTTGGCTGGCTGTTTCTGGTGATTTTCTTTTGCTTCTTTTGCTCGTCTCTTTTGGCTTTGTAACTTTTGCGCTTGTTGGGGTGATGTGCTTGGTAAAAGAAAGATTTTTGGGGTTTTAGTACTTCTTTTATGGGGATGTGTTTGTTTGTGTTTTGGCTGTTTGTATTCGTGTTGTCTCCAAAAGGTGCTGCTGCGGTGCGATAACGTCGCAAGGTGGGGGCGCCTTTTAGCTGGATGGCTGCTGTTCCGAGGGTTACCTGAAATTGTAGGTCGATCTCGGACGAGATATCTTTGTATTAGTCGAAACTGTTGTGTCCGACTTGTTGGTTTTAATGGTGGTGCTGATCCTTTGTCACCGGAGGGTGGTGGTACCTACAAGGGACTCCGATGCTTAAGTTAGCAAGGGTATTAAGCAGGTTTTTAGTAGAATCAGAGTATGAGTTATACCTGGGAGCTCCAGTGTATTTATAGTAGTGTGGAGTGACCTTTGTTAGGGATAAGATAGCTATCTTATCTTATCTTTTGAGGGGAGTTATCTTTTCTCTAAGGGAACCGCCCTTATCCTTCTAGGCTTGGGCTGCCTTTGGACTTGGGTCGTGTTCCTCTGTTTGGGCCCTTTTTGGGCTCTCCTATTGTTTTGGCCGAACTCTTTGAGAAGAGGTCGGATAATCCTGATCTGAAGAAGTCGGTCGACTTGTCGTCAATCAGCCCGGATCATGGAGCTCGACCCAGGGCATGAACAGTGCCCCTGCTTGAGCGTGGTCTTCCTTTTGAGGTCGAGTCCTTTTTTAAGACTTCGATCCTTCTTTGGAGAAGCCAAGCTCGAGCACTTTGGTTGTCTGAATCTTCTTGAATGCGAAGCATTTTTCCTTTACTCATTTTAGTTTGAAACGCGCGTTTCTTGCTTTGGGAACGTGCGAGGGTTTTTAAAGCCCATTAACTCCTCTTTTTACTGTTTCCCTCTTTTCATTTTGAATTGCCAAAAGACTTTGCTTTCAGTTTTTTCTCTTGCTTTCTGAAACTCCATCTTTTACCCTTCCGTTCTTGCGTTTTCTGGCTCGCCTAGGACTCTTCATTTTCGCTTGCTCCCAAGTTTTCACGTCTTCGCGCTTCTCCTTATTTTCAGAGGTGGCTGTTGGTGCTTCGCTCTTTTGTGACCTTTGTTGCTTCAATCTCTTAGCATTTATCGTCTCCTCTCTGCTACAGGTTGGTCGTCGTTCTTTTTTCGTCTGATTTTGAGAAAGTTTTGATCTTTGGAAAAAGTTTGAATCTTTCTGCTTTTGCTGTGTCTGCTTATTGCTGTAATGTATGCTATTGGAGTTTCCTTGACTTTGTATGAATCTTTTCACATTTCCTGATAGTTGATGCTTTTAGGGCTTTGCATATTGTTACCGCTCCTAATTGTATCCTTTGATTTTTTGAAGCTTCGGAATAATGAATTGTCTGATTCTGAAGAAGGTTTCGTCTTTGATGATTTTCATTTGGCATGTTTGACGTATGATAGTTCCCTTTGCTAATAGACTTTTTGATTTTGTGATTATGATAGTTTCCTTTGATGTATGATAGTTCCCTTTTGCTGTGGTCATGTAATGTAGCTCCGTCCCAGCTCCATCCGAACTCCTGGGGCTTTATTAAGGTCTTGTGCTTAAGTGTGAAAATATGCTTTCTAGGCCTTAATTAGCTAAATTCAATTCACCTTTGATTCTACTAGATGCCTTGATTTGTTTGTTAAGTGATTTTAGATTGAAAAGGCTAGGAATGGATCAAAGGAGCGAAGAGGAAAGCATGCAAAGTGGAGCAATCATGGAAAAGCCAAAGATTTGGATATATTCATCCATGCCGCGCACGCGTGGATCGCGAAAAACCTCAGGGACGCACACGCGTGCTGTGTGCGTACGCGTCGGTGGCTGCATGTGATTTTTAAATGGAAAACGTGCCCAGCAATTTCTGAGAGCTGTGGGGCCCAGTTTGCAACCAACTTTGGCGCCAAAATGCATATAAGGACCAAAGATTGAAGGGAATCATCACTTAGCATCATTTTTGACACATTAGGATTAGTTTAGAGTTAGTTTTAGAGAGAGAAGCTCTCACTTCTCTCTAGGATTATGATTAGGATTAGGTTTAGTTCATAGATCTAGGTTTCAATTCATGCTTTCTTCTACTTCTACTCTTCAATTCCTTGTTGTTACAATCATCGATAAACCCTACAAATGGGGTTTATCATTGATGCCACCCTTGGGGTTAGGTAGAGGTTGAGAAGGTAGGGCACTAGAGTTTGGAGCTTGAGGAGTGGAGGTGGAAGGTGGCTCCATACGAGCAATGAGGGCTTAGAGGGTGGAAGTGAGGTCATTAAGACTTGAGTTGAGTATATTTTGGAGTTCTTTTTGCCCTTGGAGTATGGACCGGAGTGTCTCATCTTGATTTGAAGAAGGGGAAGGATATGTGATTTGTGGTGCTTGTGATTGGTTGGGTTGAGGTGGTTGTCTATGAGGTGGTATGTAGGTTTGGTAGTTCATTCCTTGGTTTGGTTGTTGATTTGGAGGGTTTTGTGAGTATCGGGTTTGTGGATTGTTGGTGTTCCATCTTTGGTTGCCTCAATTGTCCCTACCTCCTTGTTGATAATTGTCCTGCCAACCTTGGTTGGAGCTATCCCTCCAACCTTGATTAGAGTTGTTACTCCCTTGGTTATAATTGCCTCCTTGTTGGGGGTACCCTTGGTTGAAATTGCTCCCTTGTGAATGGTATCCTTGATTAGGGTGCTCATAGAAGGAGCGATCATAAAAGTTGTGGGTAGCCACTAGAGTGTTATCTTCTTGGAGACTCGGACACTCATCCGTGTAGTGGGAGTAGCCTGAGCAAATACCACATACTTTTTGGGGGACCAATTGTTGGCTTTGTTGGTGTTGAGGAGATGGTGGAGGTTGTTGTTGATTCACTTGGAGTTGCTTTAGAAGACTTGTCATCTCACACAAGGTTTTGGTAAGGGTGGCGGTCTCACCACTAGAAGAGACTTCATTCACGGCCTTTGGGCGGTTGATTCTCCATCTAGGATATTGAGTGGATTCGGCCTAGTCGGTAATGAGTTACCATGCATCCTCCGCCGTCCTATACTTTGACAAAGAACCGTTGCTTGAGGCATCCAATAGATTCTTATCTTGCTCTCTCATGCTTTGGCACACGTAGCTAAGCAATACTTGAGTGTCAATCATGTGGTTGGGACATGAGTCAAGAAGTTTGCGAAACCACTCCCAATACTCATATAGGGTTTCCATCTCGCCTTGTACAATACATGAGATCTCCTTCCTTAGCTTGTCCGTCATTTCTACGGGCATGAATTTATCTAGGAACTCTCTTCTAAGCAAGTCCCAATCCGAGATAACATCACTAGGTAAGGTATAAAACCACTCCTTGGCTCTTCCCTCAAGAGAGAAAGGGAAGGCAAACAACCATATAGCCACTTCATCGGATCCTTCCCGCCTAGTGGTCGAGCATACACCATGAAAGTCCTTAAGGTGTCTAATTGAATCTTGTGCGGGAAGTCCATAAAACTTTGGTAGAAGATTGATGAGAGCGGTCTTGATTTCAAAGTTTACATTCAAGTTGGGATGAAGCACATGAAGAGGTTGGAGAACAAAGTCCGGTGCACCCACTTCCTTGAGAGTAACTCTCCTTGGAGTGGCCATATTGTCAACACCTAGATCAAAAGAAGAACTATTAGTAGTATCAACGGAAGAGTAATTAGTGCCTTCTTTGAATGACGATTTGGTATCCACCTCGGATATGGTTGGTGAATTGGTAAAACCCTTTCCACCTTCCTCAAAGGCTAACCGCCTCCGAGCTTGCCTAATATGAAGCAAATTTCTTTCAATTTCCGAATCAAATGGGGCTAACCTCGGATTCGGTAGTGAACGCGTCATACAATGAAGGAGATAAGAAGCTCATGACATCAAATGGTACTTAAGCCAAGATTAATCCAAACTGAAAATCAAACAAACAAACAATCAAGAGAAAAATGCAAGTATCCACATATTAACATATTTACACTAACCAATAGAATGGCACACATAAGTAACTCCCCGGCGATGGCGCCATTTTGATGAACGAAATTCTTATGCCGGTATAGAAATTAGCAATGAATCCAATCGTGAGTATAGTCTAACCGACACGTAAATATCGCATCAAACAATTCTAAAATCTATGATCGAGAGTGTTGATCCCGGGTCGTTCTCCCTAGGAATTGCCTTAGAATGCACATCATTGATTAGGAAGTCTTTTGTGATTTTGAGAGTTGGTTCAAGAATTCAAACTAACAAAAGTAAACAACAATTAATTGAGATCAAAGCCTTGGCCAAGGGTGAGTATTGGAAGTTCCATCATTGTAGTTTTCTTCAATTGTGATAAGAATTGATTATTGCTTCACTTAGTTAACCCCCTAATAATGGAGGAAAGTCAAGTGAAAGTAACTAACTTGAGTCACAAGACCTAGCCTAACCCTAGGGAAGTCTAGCTTTAGTGCACTTCAAGTCAATTAACAATTCTCAATTCCTAATCAACAATTGATATCCACTACTCAAGTATCTCCAATAACTCAACCCCTAAGCCAAGTAAGAGAAATCTACTCCATAGCTAGGGTTGTCAATTTCACAAACAATTGGTAGGCAATCATAGAAGACATGATGAAATTGATAGAAAAGAATTAAATTAAAGCTATCTAATTCAAGCAATCATCAACAATCAAGCAATTGAATGAAATTCATTAATCAAAATTCAAAGTAACAAGGTCACAAATCTAGATCCAAGTGAATGAATCAAGAGAACACTAATGGAGAGTAGAAGAAGAGTAGATCTACAACTTGTATCAAAGTAAAAGTGTATTAGCAATGGTTCTCACTAAGAAATCAAAGGAGAATTGCAATGGAGAGAGTAAAATCCTAGAGAGAAGTTAGAGTTTCTCTCTGTAAAAGATAAAATGTAACTAACTACCCAAAATATCTAGAATAATGTCTAATTGTCCCAATCTCCCTAATCATTGGTCTTCTTATGCTCTTCCCACCAGAATTCTACCCAAAAACAGGGCCTGCTACTGCCTGAAATCGTTGGTCATGTTTTTCTCTTAAAAAATCACGTGCGGCCATCGGCGCGTACGCGCACAGTATGCGTACGCATCCCTGGGGCTTTTTGCGATCCACGTGCAGGCGCGTGGTACGCGCGCGCGTCCAAGAATTTTTGGCCCAGCCATATAAGCGCGCCAGCTTCTCGTTTCAGCTCCACTGCGCCGGCTCTGAGGGTGCACATCCGTGCGTACACGTTCGGTGCTCGTGCGGGCCCATGCCCAAATTCCAAAACTCTAATTTTTTCCAGGCTCCTTCCATTCATGCATGCTTCCTTCATCCCTCTTAGCCATTTTTGCCTTATAACTTCTGAAACCACTTAACAAACAGGTCATGGCATCGAATGGTAATAGAGGAGGATTACAATATATCAATTCTAAATGTAAAAGAAGCATGTTTTCATCTATGAGGCAAAATTAGGAAAGGAACACAAAATCATGTATTTTTATATGAATAAGTGTGGAAGATCATTGATAAAACCCTCAAAATCTATACATGATAAACCCTAAAAAGGGGTTTATCACAAAGCAGTGACTTGACACTCAATCCAAGGAGAGCTTGGACACTTGGGACAAGGTGGTCAACAAATTTCTGACCAAGTTCTTCCCTCCCTAGAAGGTAACTAAGTTGAGGATAGATGTTCAGACTTTCAGGAAGAGAGATGGTGAGTCTCTCCATGAAGCTTGGGAGAGGTTCAAGTCAATGATCAGGAGGTGCCCTCATAACATATTTTTAGACTGGATCAGGTTGCAGATCTTCTATGATGGACTCTCAAAGATGGCCAAAATATCTCTGGACAATTCTGCAGGTGGTTCCCTGCATATGAAGAAGACTCCTGAAGAAGCTAATGAGTTAATCGAGATGGTTGCTAACAACTAATACTTGTACACCTCTGAGAGGAATCCTGTGAAGAAAAAAGTTATAGAGCTAGATACTTTGGATGCCATTCTTGCCCAGAACAAGGCCATGCCTCAACAAATCACCATGATTACTTAGCACTTGAATGGGATGCAAGTCTCAGCTGTTAATACTCAAGATACATCTTATGACATGAGTAGTGGTTTTAACCAAGGAGAGACCGATGGCTATGCTCAGCCCACTCCTGAACAGGTAAACTATGTGGAAAATTCCTCCAGAAATCTCAATAATGATCCTTATTCTAACACATTTAATCAGGGATGGAGGAATGACCCAAATATTGGGAGGAGAGAGCAACCCCAAAAGCCTCAGTCGAATTTCAACAACAACTTTCAAGGTGGTTTTAATCAGAATAAGTTCAACAACCGTCAGTTCCAATCCACTGAGTAGCAACAAGCGACTTCCCAACCTCAGAACACTCCTGACCTAGCCTCTATAGTTGCAGAACTTTCTAAGAGCACTAGAGTTTCATACAAGAGACCAGAGCTTCAATTCAGAACTTGGAAGTATAAGTGGGTCAGTTGAGCAGGCGAATACTTGAGAGGCCTCCTAACACTCTTCCTGGTGACACAAAAGTAAATCCAAAAGAAGAATGCAAGGCCGTCACAGTGGCTGATGAACCCGTGCCAAAGGAAGAATAATGTGTTGTTGAAACTAAAGAGAAGGCTGAGAGTGCCATAGCACATGTCTTATCCAAGGCATCCGAGCACAAGCCGAAGTCACCATGCTCTCAGAAGCTCCAAAAGGAGACCAAGGACGGGCAATTCTCACAATTCTTGGAAATCTTCAAAAAATTGAAAATCAATATGCCTTTTGCTGAGGTACTGGAGCATATGCCTCTCTATGTTGAGTTCATGAAAGGCTTACTCTCTGAAGAGAAGACCCTAAAGGGAGATGAAATTGTGGTCTTGACTGAGGAATACAGTACATTAATTTAGAGCAAGTTGCCAAGGAAGATGCCAGACCAGGGAGCTTTCAGATTCCATGCACTATTTGGAACATAAATTTTGACAAAGCCCTGTGTGATCTTGGTGCAGGCATTGATGAGCGGATAATTTATACCCTTTTTGGCATTATTTTTACATAGTTTTTAGTATGTTTTAGTTACTTTTTATTATATTTTTATTAGATTTTATGAAAAAATCACATTCCTGGACTTTACTATGAGTTTGTGTATTTTCTGTAATTTCAGGTATTTTCTGGCTGAAATTGAGGGACCTGAGCAAAAATCTGATTTAGAGGCTGAGAAAGGACTGCAGATGCTGTTAGATTCTGACCCTCCTGCACTCGAAGTGGATTTTCTGGAACTACAGAAGCCTAATTGGCGTGCTCTTAATTGTGTTGGAAAGTATACATCTTGGGATTTCCAGCAATATATAATAGTCTATACTTTTCCCGAGATTTGATGGCCCAAACTGGCGTCTAAACGCCTACCAGAGACCCTTTTCTGGCGTAAAACGCCAGAACTGGCACCAGAACTGGAGTTAAACGCCTAAACTGGCATCCAAGCTGGCGTTTAACTCTAGAAATAGCCTATGCACATGTAAAGCTCAATGCTTAGCCCAAGCACACACCAAGTGGACCCCGGAAGTGGATTTCTGCACTTAGTTACTTATTTTCTGTAATCCCTAGTAACTAGTTTAGTATAAATAACACTTTTTACTATTTTATTCATATCTCTGGACGTTTAGTCCTTAGACTTTGATGGTTGGAACCCCTCTTTTCACTTTTATGTTACATTTGGGAGGCTGGCCATTTGCCTAGACCTTTTTCTCTTATGTATTTTCTACGGTGGAGTTTCTACACCTCATAGATTAAGGTACAGAGCTCTGTTGTTCTTCATGAATTAATGCAAGTACTATTGTTTCTCTTCTAATTCATGCTTACTTCTTCTCCAAGATATACTCTCGTACTTAATTCAGTTAAGTTAGAATGAAGGGGTGACCCCTAACAATCACCCACTATCTTCGTTACTCGCTTAGCCAAGATCTGCGTGCCTGACAACCACAAGCGGTCTACATGATGTTCAACATAGTCATTGGACTACAGCCGGAGTATATTCTCTTGGGTCTCTAATTCACGGACCGAGTCCGTGAGATTAGAATCTTCGTGGTATAGGCTAGAACCAATTGGCAGCATTCCTGAGATCCGGAAAGTCTAAACCTTGTCTGTGGTATTCCGAGTAGTATCTAGGAAGGGATAACTGTGACGAGCTTCAAACTTGCGAATGTTGGGCGCAATGACAGTGTGCAAAAGGATAGAGAGATCCTATTCTGACGCTAGTGAGAACCGACAGTTGATTAGCCGTGCAGAAACCGTACCTGGTATTTTTCATCCGAGAGGATCATACAGCTTGCCATGGAAGGGAGCACGCATGATTGGATGAAGAAAATAGGAAAGCAGAGGTTCAGAAGCAACAAAGCATCTCCAAATGCTTCTCTAAAATTCCCATCAATGAATCACACAGGTATCTTTATTTTATTTTATGTTTTATTTATCTTTTAATTATCAAAACCTCACAACCATTTGAATCCGCATGACTAAGATTTATAAGATGACCATAGCTTGCTTCAAGCCGACCATCTCCGTGGGATCGACCCTTACTCACGTAAGGTATTACTTGGACGACCCAGTGCACTTGCTGGTTAGTTGTACCGGAGTTGTGAAAAGTGTGATCACAATTCCGTGCACCAAGTTTTTGGCGCCGTTGCCAGGGATTGTTCGAGTTTGGACAACTGACGGTTCATCTTGTTGCTTAGATTGGGTAATTTTATTTTATGTTTAATCTTTTTATTTTTATTTTCAAAAAAAATGTTCTTCAGAATTTTTAAGAATAAATTCTAGAGTTTCATGAGATATGTTGAAGCCTGGCTAGCTGTTAAGTCATGTCTAATCTTTTGGACTGAGGTTTCCACTTTCCATTGTAGAAAGGACATGTCTGTATTTGTTATGCTAAAGCTTGGCTGGCCATTTGGCCATGTCTAATTCTTTTAGACCGAAGCTTTAGACTAACATTGCACGAATCCTGGAATTCTTATTAAAAATTTTGAATTTCTTTATTTTCTTTTTCCAAAATAATTTCGAAAAATATACAAAATTTTAATAAAATCATAAAAACAAAAAAAAATGTGTTTCTTGTTTGAGTCTTGTGTCAAATTTTAAGTTTGGTGTCAATTGTATGTTTTAAATTTTTCTTAAATTTTTGAAAATTCATGCATTATGTTCTTCATGATCTTCAAGTTGTTCTTAATGATTTTCCTTGTTTGATCTTTACATTTTCTTGTTTTGTGTCTTTTCTAGTTTTTCATATGCATTTTTGAATTCCTAGTGTCTAAACATTAAAAATTTTTAAGTTTGGTGTCTTGCATGTCTTTCTTTTCTTAAAAATTTTCAAAAATATGTTCTTGATGTTCATCATGATCTTCAAAGTGTTCTTGGTGTTCATCTTGACATTCAAAGTGTTCTTGCATGTATTATTTGTTTTAATCTTAAATTCTTATGTCTTGTGACATTTTGTTGTTTTTCTCTTTCTTCATTAATTCAAAAATAAAAAATAATATCTTTCCCTTATTTTACTCATAAATTTTGAAATTTTGGGTTGACTTAGTCAAAAATTTTCAAAATTTAGTTGTTTCTTATTAGTCAAGTCAAAATTTCAATTTAAAAACTTTATCTTTTCAAATCTTTTTCAAAAATAAAATTTTTTCCATTTTTCTTTCACGTTTTCCGAAAATTTTTTAATTAATTTTCAAAATCTTTCTCTTAATTTTATTTCATAATTTTCGAAATTATTGCTAACATTTAATGTTTTGATTCAAAAATTTCAAGTTTGTTACTTTCCTGTTAAGAAATGTTCAATCTTTAAATTCTAGAATCATATCTTTTAGTTTCTTGTTAGTCAAGTCATCAACTTTAATTTTCAAAATCAAATCTTTTTAAATTTCTTTTTCAATTCT
Source organism: Arachis hypogaea (assembly GCF_003086295.3). Classification (NCBI taxonomy): domain Eukaryota; kingdom Viridiplantae; phylum Streptophyta; class Magnoliopsida; order Fabales; family Fabaceae; genus Arachis; species Arachis hypogaea. The sequence continues at coordinate 107,564,075 of NC_092052.1, read as the reverse complement.
TTTTCAAAATAGATTTCAATGATATCTTTTTCAAAACTTAATTTCAAAATCTTTTTCTAACTTCTTATCTTTTCAAAATTTATTTTCAAATCTTTTTCAATTAACCACTTGACATGTTTGTTTTAATTTTAAAAAGTTTACTATTTCTTATCTTTTTCAAAACCACCTAATTACTTTTCCACTTCTAATTTTCGAAAATCACTAACCACTTTTTCAAAATTCTTTTTAATTAACTAATTGTTTTAAATTCTAATTTTATTTTATTTCTTTTTTTTTCTAACTTAATTAATTAAATAAAAATAAAAATATTTTTCTTCTCCCTCTTTTTAAAATTTCAATACTCTCTCTCTCTCTCTCCTCTCTTTCTATTTATTTAATTATTTACTAACACTTCTCTTCTACTCATAATTCGAACCCTCTCCCTCTCTCTGTGTTCGAATTCCTCTCATTCTCTCTCTACCTCATTCTTCTATTCTTATATTCTTATACTCACATAAAGGAATCTCTATACTGTGACATAGATAATTCCTCTTCTTTTATATTCTCTTCTTTTTCATGTGAGCAGAAACAGGGATAAAGACATTCTTGTTGAAACTGATCCTGAACCTGAAAGGACTCTGAAGAGGAAGCTAACAGAAGCTAAAGCACAACACTCCGAAGAGGACCTTACAGAAATTTTCGAAAAAGAAGTAGACATGGCAGCCGAAGCCAACAACAATGGTGGAGATGCAAGGAAGATACTTGGTGACTTTACTGCACCAACTTCCGATTTCTATGGAAGAAGCATCTCAATTCCTACAATTGGAGCAAACAACTTTGAGCTTAAGCCTCAATTAGTTTCTCTAATGCAGCAAAATTGTAAGTTTCATGGACTTCCATCGGAAGATCCTCATCAGTTCTTAGCTGAATTCTTGCAAATCTGTGACACTGTTAAGACCAATGGGGTTAATCCCGATGTCTACAAACTTATGCTTTTCCCCTTTGCTGTAAGAGACAGAGCTAGGATATGGTTAGACTCACAACCTAAAGAAAGCCTGAACTCTTGGGAAAAGTTGGTCAATACTTTCTTGGCCAAATTTTTTCCACCTCAAAAGTTGAGCAAGCTTTGAGTGGAAGTCTAAACCTTCAGACATAAGGAAGGTGAATCCCTCTATGAAGCTTGGAAAAGAAACAAGCAATTGATCAGAAGGTGTCCTTCGGACATGCTTTCAGAATGGAGCATCTTATGTATATTCTATGATGGTTTGTCTGAATTGTCCAAGATGTCATTGGACCACTCTACTGGTGTATCTCTTCATCTGAAGAAAACCCCTGTAGAAGCCCAGGAACTCGTTGAAATGATTGCAAATAACCAGTTCATGTACACTTCTGAAAGAAATCCTGTGAATAATGGGATGACTCAGAAGAAAGGAGTTATTGAGATTGATACTCTGAATGTTATATTGGCTCAGAATAAAATATTAACTCAGCAAGTCAATATGATTTCTCAGAATCTGACTGGAATGCAAGCTGCATCCGGCAGTACTAAAGAAGCCTCCTCTGAAGAAGAAGCTTATGACCCTGAGAATCCTGCAATGGAAGAAGTAAATTACATGGGAGAATCCTATGGAAACACTTACAATCCTTCATGGAGGAATCATCCTAATTTCTCATTGAAGGATCAACAGAAGCCTCAACAAGGCTTTAATAATAATAATGGTGGGAGAAATAGGTTTGGCAATAGCAAGCCTTTTCCATCATCTTCTGAGCAACAGACAGAGAATTCTAAGCAGAGTCTCTCTGACTTAGCAACCATAATTTCTGATCTATCTAAGACCACTCTCAGTTTCATGACTGAAACAAGGTCCTCCATCAGAAATTTGGAGGCACAAGTGGGTTAGCTTAGTAAAAGAGTTACCGAAACTCTTCCTAGTACTCTCCTAAGCAATACAGAAGAGAATCCTAAAAGAGAGTGCAAGGCCATAACTATAGCCAAAGTGGCCGAACCTGGAGAGAGTAAAAAGGCAGTGATTTCCAGTGAGGAAGACCTTAATGGATGTCCACTGACCACTAAAGAGTTTCCTCCTGAGAAACCAAAGGAATCTGAGGCTCAAACAGAGACCATAGAGATTTTACTGAACTTACTGTTGCCATTCATGAGCTCTGATGAGTATTTTTCCTCTGAAGAGGATGAAGATATTATTGAAGAGCAAGTAGCTCAGTATCTAGGAGCAATCATGAAGCTGAATACCAAGTTATTTGGTAATGAGACTTGGCAGGATGAACCTCCATTGCTCATCAATGAACTGAATGCTTTGGTTCAACTGAAATTACCTCATAAGAAACCGGATCCCAGAAAATTCTTAATACCCTGTACCATAGGTACCATGACCTTTGCGAAGGCTCTATGTGACCTGGGGTCAGGAATAAACCTCATGCCACTCTCTGTAATGGAGAAACTAAGAATCTTTGAGGTACAAGCTGCAAGAATCTCACTAGAGATGGCAGATAAATCAATGAAACAGGCTTATGGACTCGTAGAGGATGTCTTAGTGAAGGTTGAAGGCCTGTACATCCCTACTGACTTCATAATCCTTGGAAGACCCTTCCTAGCCACAGCAAGAGCTGTGATTGATGTGGACAGAGGAGAGTTAGTCCTTAAATTGAATGAGGACTACCTTGTGTTTAAGGCTCAAGGATCTTCTTCTGTAACCATGGAGAGGAAGCATGAAAAGCTTCTCTCAATACAGAGTCAAACAGAGCCCCCATACTCAACTTCTAAGTTTGGTGTTGGGAGACCACCATTAAGCTCTAAGTCTTTGTGAAGCTCTCTAAGAGCTCACTGTCAAGCTATTGACATTAAAGAAGCGCTTATTGGGAGGCAACCCAATGTTATTTAATTATATTTATTTATAGACATTTGTTTTCCATTGCCATGTTTTCTTTAGGTAGATGATCATGTGAAGTCACAAAAATAGCTGCAGAATTAAAGCGGAATAAAAAAATAGCATAAAAAATAGCACACCCTGGAGGACAGGCTTACTGGCGTTTAAACGCCAGTAAGGATAGCAGAATGGGCGTTTAACGCCCAGTTTAGCAGCATTCTGGGCGGTAAACACCAGAATTGGCAGAAAAGAGTGTCTGGTGTCTGGGCTGGCATTAAACGCCAGAAAAGGGTGTCTGGTTGGCGTTAAACGCCAAAAAGGGGTATCAGCCTGGCGTTTAACGCCAGAAAAGGTAGCATAGATGGCGTTAAACACCAGAAATGGCACACAGAGGGCGTTTAAACACCAGAAAGGTGCAGGGACCAGAATTTCTTGACACCTCAGGATCTGTGGACCTCACAGGATCCCCACCTACCCCAACTCACTCTCTCTCCTCTTCACACCTTTCCATAACACTCTTTTCCAAATACCCTTGACCAATCACATCAATACCTCTTCCCCATAATCTCTTTACCACTCACATCCATCCACTCTTCCCCAAAAAACCCCACATACCTCACCATTCAAATTCAAAATATTTCCCTCCCAAACCCAACCCCTTCATACACGACTTCCCTCTCTCTCTCACCCTATAAATACCCCTCTTTACCACCTTTTATTTTACACATCATAAACACTTAAACCCCCTTGGCTGACTTCACTACTCCCCTCTATCTCCTCCATTTCTTCTTCTTCTACTCCTTTCTTTCTTCTTTTGCTCGAGGACGAGTAAAGCTTTTAAGTTTGGTGTGGGAAAAAGCTCTGATTTTTGTTTTTCCATAACCATTAATGGCACCTAAGGCCAGAGAAACCTCTAGAAAGAGGAAAGGGAAGGAAATTTCTTCCACCTTCGAGTCATAAAAAATGGAGAGATTCATCTCAAAAGTCCATCAAGACCACTTCTATAAAGTTGTGGCCAAGAAAAGGGTGATTTTCGAAGTCCTCTTCATGCTCAAAAGGAGTGAATATCCGGAGATCCGAAGTGAGGTTTGGAGAAGAGGTTGGGAAGCTCTCACCAACCCCATCCAACAAGTCAGAATCTTAATGGTTCAAGAGTTCTATGCTAATGCATGGATCACTAAGAACCATGATCAAAGTATGAACCCGAACCCAAAGAATTGGCTCACAATGGTTTGGGGGAAATACTTGGATTTCAGTTTGGACACCGTAAGGTTGGCATTCAATTTGCCAATGATGCAAGGAGATCCTCATCCTTTCACTAGAAGGGTCAACTTTGATCAAAGGTTGGACCAAGTCCTCATGGACATCTGTGTGGAAGGAGCTCAATGGAAGAGAAACTCCAAAGGCAAGCCGGTTTAACTGAGAAGGCTTGACCTCAAGCCCGTGGCTAGAGGATGGTTAGAGTTCATCCAACGCTCTATCATTCCTACTAGCAACCGGTCTAAAGTTACAGTAGACCGGGCTATCATGATCCATAGTATCATGAATGTAGAGGAAGTAGAAGTTCATGAGATCATACCTCTAAAACTATACAAGGTGGTGGACAAGCCCTCCACTTTGGCAACGTTAGCCTTCCCTCATCGCATCTGTAACCTATGCAATTCGGCTAGAATTGTCATAGAGGAAGACATCGTCATTGAAGAGGACAAGCCCATTACTAAAAAGAGGATTGAGCAAACAAGAGAGCCCACTCATGGACCTCAACAAGAGCATGAGGAAGTCCCTCATCAAAAAATCCCTAAGATATCCCAAGGGATGCATTTTTCTCCACACAACTATTGGGAGCAACTCAACACTTCTTTAGGAGAATTGAGTTCCAACATGGGGCAACTAAGGATGGAGCACCAAGAGCACTCCATCATCCTCCATGAAATCAGAGAGGACCAAAAGGCCATGAGAGAGGAGCAACAAAGGCAAGGAAGAGACATAGAGGAGTTCAAGCACTCAATAAGATCTTCAAGAGGAAGAACTAGCTGCCGTCACTAAGGTGGACCCGTTCTTTAATTTTCTTGTTCTTATTTTTCTGTTTTTTGGTTTCTATGCTGTATGTTTTGTCTATATTTTTGTCTTTATTACATGATTATCAGTGTTTAGTGTCTATGTTTTAAAGCTATGAATGTCCTATGAATCCTTCACCTTTCTTAAATGAAAAATGTTTTCTGAAAAAGAAAAAGAAGTACATGAATTTGGAATTCTATCTTGAAAATAGTTTAATTATTTTGATGTGGTGGCAATACTTTTTGTTTCCTGAATGAATGCTTGAATAGTGCATGTTTTTTTATAGTGAAGTTTATGAATGTTAAAATTGTTGGCTCTTGAAAGAATAATAAAAAAAGAGAAATGTTATTGAGAATCTGAAAAATCAAAAAATTGATTCTTGAAGCAAAAAAAGCAGTGAAAAGCAAAAGCTTGCGAAAAAAAAGCAAAAAATAAAGAAAAAAAAAGAAAAAAGAAAAAGCAAGAAGAAAAAGCCAATAACCCTTTAAACCAAAAGGCAAGGGTAAAAAGGATCCAAGGCTTTGAGCATTAATGGATAGGAGGGCCCAAAGGAATAAAATCCTGGCCTAAGCGGCTAAATCAAGCTGTCCCTAACCTTGTGCTTGTGGCGTGAAGGTGTCAAGTGAAAAGCTTGAGACTGAGCGGTTAAAGTCGTGGTCCAAAGCAAAAAAAAAAAAAAAGAGTGTGCTTAAGAGCTCTGGGCACCTCTAACTGGGGACTCTAGCAAAGCTGAGTCACAATTTGAAAAGGTTCACCTAGTTATATGTCTGTGGCATTTATGTATCCGGTGGTAATACTAGAAAACAAAATGCTTAAGATCACGGCCAAGACTCATAAAGTAGCTGTGTTCAAGAATTAACATACTTAACTAGGAGAATCAATAACACTATCTAAATTCTGAGTTCCTATGGATGCCAATCATTTTGAACTTCAAAGGATAAAGTGAGATGCCAAAACTGTTCAGAAGCAAAAAGCTACTAGCCCTGCTCATCTAATTAAAACTAATCTTCATTGATAATTTTGGAATTTATTGTATTTTCTCTTCTTTTTATCCTATTTTGTTTTTAGTTGCTTAGGGACAAGCAACAATTTAAGTTTGGTGTTGTGATGAGCGGATAATTTATACCCTTTTTGGCATTGTTTTTACATAGTTTTTAGTATGTTTTAGTTACTTTTTATTATATTTTTATTAATTTTTATGCAAAAATCACATTTCTGGACTTTACTATGAGTTTGTGTGTTTTTCTGTAATTTCATGTATTTTCTGGCTGAATTGAGGGACCTGAGCAAAAATCTGATTCAGAGGCTGAGAAAGGACTGCAGATGCTATTGGATTCTCACCCTCTTGCACTCGAAGTGGATTTTATGGAGCTATAGAAACCCAATTGGTGCGCTCTCAATTGCGTTGGAAAGTAGACATCTTGGGCTTTCTAGCAATATATAATGGTCTATACTTTGCTTGAGATTTGATGGCCCAAACTGTTGTCTAAACGCCCACCAGAGACCCTTTTCTGGCGTAAAACGCCAGAACTGGCACCAGAACTGGAGTTAAACGCCAAACTGTCATCCAAGCTGGTGTTTAACTCTAGAAATGGCCTATGCACGTGTAAAGCTCAATGCTCAGCCCAAACACACACCAAGTGGGCCCCGAAAGTGGATTTCTGCACTATCTGCACTTAGTTACTTATTTTCTGTAATCCCTAGTAACTAGTTTAGTATAAATAGCACTTTTTACTATTGTATTCATATCTTTAGACATTAAGTCCTTAGACTTTGATGGTTGGAACCCCTCTTTTTACTTTTATGTTACATTTGGGAGGCTGGCTATTCGGCCATGCCTAGACATTTTTCTCTTATGTATTTTCTACGGTGGAGTTTCTACACCTCATAGATTAAGGTACGGAGCTCTGCTGTTCTTCATGAATTAATGTAAGTACTATTGTTTCTCTTCCAATTCACGCTTACTTCTTCTCCAAGATATACTCTTGTACTTAATTCAGTTAAGTCAGAATGAAGGGGTGACCCGTGACAATCACCCACTATCTTCGTTACTCGCTTAGCCAATATCCGCGTGCCTGACAACCACAAGCGGTCTACATGATGTTCAACATAGTCAATGGACTACAACCGGAGTATATTCTCTTGGGTCTCTAATCCACGGACCGAGTCCGTGAGATTAGGATCTTCGTGGTATAGGCTAGAACCAATTGGCAGCATTCCTGAGATCTGGAAAGTCTAAACCTTGTCTGTGGTATTCCGAGTAGGATCTGAGAAGGGATGACTGTGACGAGTTTCAAACTTGTGAATGTTGGGCGCAGTGACAGTGTGCAAAAGGATAGAGAGATCCTATTCCGATGCTAGTGAGAACCGACAGATGATTAGCCATGCGGTAACTGTACCTAGTATTTTTCATCCGAGACGAGAAATCCGACAGTTGATTAGCCGTGCAGAAACCGTACCTGGTATTTTTCATCCGAGAGGATCATACAGCTTGCCATGGAAGGGAGCATGCATGATTGGATGAAGACAATAGGAAAGCAGAGGTTCAGAAGCAACAAAGCATCTCCAAACGCTTATCTGAAATTCCCACCAATGAATCACATAAGTAAATTTTTTTTATTTTATGTTTTATTTATCTTTTAATTATCAAAACCTCATAACCATTTGAATCCGCCTGACTAAGATTTACAAGATGACCATAGCTTACTTCAAGCCGACAATCTCCGTGGGATTGACCCTTACTCACGTAAGGTATTACTTGGACGACCCAATGCACTTGCTGGTTAGTTGTACCGGAGTTGTGAAAAGTGTGATCATAATTCCGTGCACCAGGCATAAATCTGATGCCCTTGTCTATAATGAAGAAGCTTGGAATCCAAGAGGTGCAGCCAACAAGGATAGCACTACAAGTGGCAGACAAGTCTTTGAAATAGGCCTATGGAATAGTAGAAAATGACTTGGTCAAGATTGGAGAGCTTTTCCTCCCTGCAGACTTCGTGATCCTTGACATGGGAGAGGATTCAAATTATTCTCTGATCCTTGGAAGACAATTTCTGGCCACTAGAAGTGCTTTGATTGATATGGAAAAAGGTGAGATGGTTCTGAGGATACGTGAGGATTACTTGGTATTCAAGGTTTTTAGACCTTTACATCACTCTGATGAAGGAGGCACTAGCATGAAGAATGAACTCACTAACCCAAGCCTCCAAGGGTGCCTGAATGGAATACAGCAGAGTCCAAAGCTTAAACCTTCTTTGGTGGGCACCACTACAATTCCCCCTGACATCAAACTTATGTTTGCTGTGGGGTGTGCGTCATCCACCAAGGAGGGAGTTCCTAAGAAGAAGGTACCTAAAGGTTAGAGAAACAAGAAGATTCTCACTGAAGACTTCTTTCCAGGAATGAAGGTGGTATTCTCTAAGAGTCCAATTCTGCCTCATACAGTGAACAAGATCCTGTCTCTTAAGCACATTGAGTTAATCCATGATAGCACAGGAAAGAGATTCACAGTGAGAGGTGAAGAGCTAAGCCCCTATGATCACCCCCTCCCTAGTGGAGCTGACTGTCAAGCTAGTGACGGTAAAGAAGCGCTTGTTGCAAGGCAACCCAACCATAAGTATTGTAACACCCTAATTACTTTAAGCCTTACCTCATACTGTAAAGCAAAGGATAATTAAATATTACAACAATTCTAAGGCTTATACGATAATATATATGTATATATATAGAAAAAAAATAGTAAGTCTAGAAGCCCGATGAAGAAATAAGCTCAAAAACAGAGTTTCAAAAGCGTGAAACGTTCACACGAAGCTACATGCTTAAAGGCACAAGATATAGATACAAGATAAAAAGGAATATGTAGAAATATGAATGTAATAGTCATAGAGTACTAGCCGTATCCCACAGAGTTTAAGCCGACTAGTTATATATGTACAGACATAGAGAGTTCTGAAAGCTAAAACAGCATATACAACATATCTCTCAATTGTAAGATCCTCCGCTCTGTCACCATCACGTAACGCACCGAGGTGGGTTATGACCTGCATCTGAAAAACAACAACAGAATATAGTATGAGAACCGGAGGTTCTCAGTATGGTAACAGTGCCCAGTAATGTAATATATAAGATTTTGGGACGCCAGAGACAATCCTAGAATTTCACATCAATCATAATATTCAAGCTTATAAAACATGTTAACAAAATCCTTAAACAGGTTATCTAACATAGGGAATTTCTAGCTATCAATTCACCGCTGTCCCACAGCCTTCACTAGCCTAACCGCCAAGCGATCCCATCGCCACTGCCTACTGAACCTCCTCAATAGCAGTAGAAAACACAAGTAATTCATACAAGTAAAGCACAAGTAATTATCATGTATAACAAGTAATTCAAGAAGCAAATAAGCATGTTATATAATTAGGCATAGTATGCAAGTAAACAAAGCAAGCAACCACATAGAAAATGCACATAATGAATACCTGTCCTATTGGCTTTGATATCACATTGTCAGTTTAACTGCCAACCTGACACGTTTCCATGGGAATGTCGCCTTTCGATTACGAATAAAATGGTTACCCCAAGGGATATCGTGCTCGACACACGGTCCAGGGATATAGTGCCTGCGCACACTCTTGTGATTCCAAAATGATGCGAGCGGGATATTCAGCCACAAACCTCACATCTCAATGTAAGCAGGACTAACCACCACCCTTACGCTGCTGCCGCAACCTCGACAAGTGATAAACCACTATTTTATGGTTTATTTTGTATTGAATTGAGTGGATTTTGTCATTTATTATCCCACTTATTCATGTAAATTGCATGTTTTTAAGTTTCCTCCCTAATTTTGTGTTGTGATTAAAAACATGCTTCCTAGGCGTTTAAATTACTAATTTTTAATCCTCTTTTATTACCATTCAATACCGTGATATGTGTGTTAAGTGATTTCAGGATTTATAGGGCAGGAATGGCTTAGAGGATGGAAAGGAAGCATGCAAAAGTGGAAGGAACACAAGAATTTGGAGATTTGAGAAGTTGGTCTCGACGCGCACGCATGGCTGATGCGTACGTCTGACCGAGCCATAACCAAATGATGTGCACGCGTGGCTGACACCAACGCGTGGCCAGGTGCAAGGTTCAACAACGCGTATGCATGGCTGACGCGTACGCGTGACGAGCGTCACGTGCCTCAGTAAAGCGAAAATGCTAGAGGCAATTTTTGGGCTGCTTTTGACCCAGTTTCAGGCCCAAAAATGAAGACAAGAGGCTGCAGAATAGAGCTGGGAATCATTGGAATCATTCATTCATTCATACATTTTTAGGTTTTAGATGTAGGTTTCTAGAGAGAGAGGCTCTCTCCTCTCTTTAGGTTTTAGGGTTTTTAGTCTTATTTCTTCTTAGCTTCAGAATTTTATCTTGCTTTAATTTAGTTTTCTTCTACCTTTTATTGTTCTAGTATCTTAGTTTATCTTCCCTTGTTGATTTCTTCATTTTTTCAATTTAGTTTATGAACTCTTCTTGTTAGATTCAATTTCCTTTTAATGCAATTTGAGGTATTTCATGTTTATTTCTTCTTTCTTTAATTGTTGGTTATTGATTCCTTGCATGTGTTAATCTTAGATTTTACTATTTCTTGTTACTTTTCTATGCTTTTAGTTTGTGCCTTCTAAGTGTTTGATAAAATGCTTGGTTAGATTTTAAAATAGATTTTTATGTTCTTGACTTGGATTGATTAATTAGATACTCTTGAGTTATCAAAATTCTTTTGTTGATTGGTGATTGAAAGTTGCTAGTTGGCTTGAACCTCAGTAAATCTAGTCTTTAATTAGGACTTGTGAACTTAAGTCGGTTTTGCTCGCTTGACTTTTCTTCATTTGTCAGAGGATAACTAAGTGAAAGCGATTTGCACTTACCATCACAATTGATGATGATAATAAGGATAGGAATTTCAATTCTCAATCCTTGCTAGGACCTTTCTTAGTTGTTAGTTTATTTTTCTTGCAATTTATATTTTCTTGTTCCTTATTTCAAAACCCCAAGAAGAAGTACATCATAACCAATAATAAATACACTTCCCTGCTATTCCTTGAGAGACGACCTGAGGTTTAAATACTTCGGTTAATTTTATTGGGTTTGCTTAAGTGACAAACAATTTAAACGTTGACCGAGGATTGCTTGTCGGTTTAGATACTTCTTTACCGACAATTTTCCTCCGTCAACAAGCGGGATTAACCAACCGTCCTTGCCAGGCGCATAGCGTCTTAACAATCAATATAATACAATATATATCAATATCTCATTCAGTGATCACTTTCAACATTCAATATTTTCTCATTTTTCTTTGAGTCCCAGACTCGTCACAAACATTTTCAATTCTTATTTCCACAGCTTGTCATACTCATAATTAATATAGTACTCTCCCAATCCACACAACTATTCCATCCTCAGTGCTCCAGAAACCTAAGTCTCCGTCTTTTAAATTCATATAGAATTTCACCAAATTAAGTCATTAACTAATATTTAGTAATATTAGGACCTAATTACTAGATAATATTCTTAAACAGCAGTTTGAAGAAATTTAGGAAGTTAGAGAACCCTTGAAAATGAAGAAAAACCATTTTTCAACAAAATAGGGGGGGTTATGCGTACGCACACCCCTGCTGTGCGTACGCATACGGGTAAAAATGGGTGGTCACATACACAACCCCCTGCTCGCATACGCGAGATGCCCAACCTGAATAGAATGCTCGCGTCGAATGCACTGTGTCGTGTACGCAAGCCTCTCCAGACTTAGAAAATTTTCAATACTGCAGAATTTCAGTTTTAAACACTAAACTTTAAATGTTCATAACTTCCTCTACAGAACTCCATTTTCCTCAAACTTTATATCCATTTAAAGCTCTTTAGATTTATTTCAATTTAAGATAAATTTCAATTAATTTTGAAAATTGAGGCTCAAGTTATGATCCACCAAAATTTACCAAAAATAGATTTTTACCAAAAGTTAACTAGGTTCTCAAACTTCCAAAATTCACAATCAAAACCAATTATCCTACAACTAAAATAGTTTCAATGCACCAAATTTATTTTCATATATCCTCCAATTCATTCTATAACCTACCAATATAAATTTTCATCCAAAAATTCCTACTTACACATCTCAACTTCTCAATAATTAACAACTCAACATCAATTCACCATCCTCAACGTTCATCAACATCAACAAGCATCATAATTTATTATCACTCCTTAAAACTATTATTATTCACTTCAACCTCAAAAATCAACAACAACATCAAAATTCAACCTCATTTTATCATAATCATCAATGCCATCATACATTATTAATTCAATAATTTCCAACAATCAATTCAATCCTATCCTAAAGTCTACTAGTCTAAGTGTCTAGAAATATTACATATTACATAGAGGAAATGAAAACCATACCTTAGCCAATTCCCAATATGCACAATACACCAATTTGAGTCCAAATCAAGCCCACAATCACCAATAAATCACCAATTCACATCCAAAGCTCCAAATAAATGCCAACATTCGCAAGAACTCAAACTAAAATCATACCAAATACCAAAAATCAACCTAGAGTTACCAAATTTACAAATTCAAAAAGGTAAAGAGTTTTCTTACCTTTCCAGATGGTGTTTGGGGCACAAACCACCAATAGCCCAACCTTAGATACAACATAATCAATCAAAAATACAAAATCTACTCAAAATTCAAACCTTAATTTTTGAATTTCTTAGGGCTATAGAATGGAGAGAAAATTTCAAAATTTTACCAACAAAAATTAGATGAAACTAACGGGCTCGTTGAGAGCTTCACGTAGCGGTAAACGGCACGCGAATCGAAGGACCGTAGCTCGAGATATGATCAAATGAAGTTAGATGTAAATAGTGTTTTTGAAATCCTTCCTCTCTTCTCACTTCAACTGCATGATTTTATTCTCTAAGGGTTATGGTGGCTGAATGAGGTTCATTAATGTGCTTTTACATGTTGGTTGGGCCCGGTCCAACCCGTTAGTATTTTTGGTCCGTTTGGCCCAACTTTGGGCCAACCTTTAGAATTAGTGCCCAGTTTTTAACTTTAATTAATTTTCTAAGTTTTTTCTACAGTTTATGTCAAGCCTTCTCAAACTCTCTTTCTTTACCTCTTTGTCTTGACCAAACCTGGGACTACCAAAAAGAAAGCTTCTTGGATTTCTTTCCGGTCTGCTCAAGGACATAAAGTGTTTGCTATGTATGACAAGTCCTTTAGGGACTTTAAGAACTACTTTTTTAAGGTCCGAGCTGTTGAGGGAGCTCGAACATTTTTCTTAGAGCCAAACAATGAATCCGCCTTTCCTTTATGTTGGCAAAAGAATGTTGTGGTGTCTAGATATTCGTGGGAGATGCTTGATGAGGTCGAGCAGGCTTTTGTGAATGTGTTGGAGGATATTTGGGGGCAACCCCCCCATCTCGACACAAAGAAAGTCTTAGGGGACCCTTCCCTTGTCTGAGCTGAGCTAGGTAGTGGTCGACTGCTTTTTTCTTCGCTCTGTTTACTTTGCTTTTGTTTCTTTTCTTCCAGTTTTGTAACTTGGTTTTGCTGTGTTTTTCAGAGATGGTTAAGAATAATGATTCCATGAAGGCCTTTAAGAAGGCGAGGAAAGCTACAGCTGCCCAGAACATCTCGGCTAAGGCTGCTGGGGAAGGATCTTCTCAGGTCCCTCCTAAAAAGCCAACCTTGAGCACTTCTGGGCCGAGGAGGGTGATTCCTACTCCTCAAGTCCATTGGTTGATCCTCCCTAAACTTCTGCTGCTACCTCTTCTCCCACTGTCGGCCTTCTTCCAAAAAGACAGAGGACTGTTGAGCCTTTTAATTTGGATGCCCCTGATTTTGATGCTATGGGGTTTGTTGATCATCAAACTGCTCCTTATGGTATTGTTCCTACTGATGATGTATCCATTCTTCGACATCTGGACTTCATTACCCGAAGCAGTATCAAGATGGCACATATGAGAGCAGCTTTATTCCGAACTGCCCAGGATTCCGGTTCATGCAACAAAGGCTTTTATGGAGGAGGCCAAGTCAGAATTCGATAGGATCAAAGGGTTGAAGGAGGAACTTGAGGTGAAGGTGGCAAAGCTGGAAAAAGAGTTGGAAGGTGAGAAGACTCGGGCTACTGCCGCGGTGGCTTCTGAAAATCTGGTTGAGGAGATGGCGCAGCAGCATAAAGATAGCTATGTCCGGACTTATGGTGAGATGGTAGAGCTCAGGGAGAGGTTGGAATTTGCTCAAGCTGATTATGCCGAGCTCCAAGGCCATCTCGTGGGCAGTGTGAATTCTGCCTATGAGAATTTGAAGGATCAGGTCCAAGTTCTTGCTCCCGATCTCGACCTGTCTCTCTTCAGTTTGGACAATATTGTGGAAAATGGGAAGATCGTCCTTGTCCCGGATGAAGATGATGATGATGTAGATTCACCTCCTATGCCATCCACCAAAGCTTTTGTTGCGCCGACTTCCCCAACTCCTGCACCTGAGGTAAGCCGTCCCGAGTCTGATCCTGATGTTCAGATTCTGACTCGTCTGGATGGAACAGTTGATGCTGTCCCCCTCGCGACTCGTCCTCTTTCTCCTCGGGATGCCGCTACTGGGGAGTCTTTGAATCCCTTATAGTTTTCTGATTTGGTTTTTTATGGCCCGGTTTGTGGGTCTTTGAAACTCTGGATTTTTGTAATTTGTAGTTCTTTTGACTTTGACGTTTTAGTTGCTTTTGAGCTCCTGTGGTCATTTTTCAGGTGGCCTTCTTGAGTCTTTATAGTAGCTTTGCTTTTCTTCTTGATGTGTTTTGTTTGCAATCTTTTGGGGCTTCCAAGAATCTTAAGAGTGTTGGAGCTTTTTGCTGTCCGACCTCTTTTTTTATTTTCTTTGTGTTGGTTTATTTCCTGCTTTGGTCGAAGTGACCTTTTGAGGCTAGCCTTGTTCTACTGTTCTTTTTAGTATTCTCATAGAACACTTGTGAATCGATTTTGGGAGAGGTCGTGGCTTTCTTTGGGTGGAGCTGTGTCCATTCTAGTGCACGCCTTCTGCCGGTCGACTTCTTTCGTTGAGTCTTTCGAGTTATTTTTAGTAATCCATTTTTAGTTGGACCTCGCTGGGTCTCTTCTTATGGATTTACTTTTTATAACTCTGTCGCTTTTGATCGGCTTGGGCCGACTTCTTCATGTTGGTACCTTCTAAGTTATTTCTAGTAATCCACTTTTGATAAAGGCTGATCAGGCCTCTTTCTATGGATTACTTTTTATAACTTTGTCGCTTTGATTAGTCGGGTCCGACTTTTTCATGTTGGTTCGTCCTAAGTTATTTTTAGTGATCCATTTTTTCTCAGACCTCGTCAGGCCTCTTTTTATGGATCACTTTTTTTTATAACTTTTTGTCGCTTAGGTCGATTGGTCCGACTTCTTCATGTCGGTCCGTCTCAAGTTATTTCTAGTAATCCATTTTTTAGTCAGGGCTGGCCAGGCCTCAGCTAATAGATTACTTTTTATAACTTTGTTGATTTTGTCGTGATCGGACGGTGAATTTGATCTTTACCTTGCCGACCTGTAGCTTTGTCTTTGATCGAGCAGTGAATTTGGTTTTCACTTTTTGCCGATCTTTGTCGAAATTCGGACGATGAATTCGATTTTTCATCGTGGTCGGACGGTGAATTTGTTTTCACCTTACCGACCTGTAGAGAGTCTTTGTACAAGAAATCTGAAAAGTTTTATCCAAATAGAAAGTGGACATACAGGAGAAATATATATATATATATATATATATATATATATATATATATATATATATATATATATGTGTGTGTGTGTGTGTGTGTGGGATTTTACCCTCTTAAGTTAGGCCGTTTTGCAAATCTTGGCTTGATGCCTCGTTAAAAAACCTTTTCAGGAAAAAGAGTACACCTTTGACCTAAGATCCTTTATTACTTCCTAACTATAATACCTTCTTAGGTTGCAGCCATGCCATGACCTTGGTAGCTCTCTCCCCTCGAGTTCGGACACCTTGTAGTAGCTTTTTCCCAATACGTCTGTGACTCGGTAGGGTCCTTTCCAGTTAGCCGCCAATTTTCCCTCTCCAGGTTGACTTGATCCGATATCATTTCGGATTAGGATGAGGTCGTTGTTGGAAAAAATTCGCTGTACTACCTTTTGATTGTAACTTGATGCCATTCGAAAATTCGCTGTACTACCTTTTGATTGTAACTTGATGCCATTCGATATTTTAACGCCTCCTCCCTGATTCAAGCTTTTTTCCATATTTCTGGAAGTAAGTCGAGCTCTTCCTTTTGAAGTTGGAGGTTGGCCTCTTCGTTGTAAAAGATCGTTCTGGGGGACCCTTCTTCAACTTCCACTGGGATCATTGCCTCCATTCCATAAGCTAGTCAGAAGGGTGATTCCCTCGTCGTGGAGTGTGGAGTTGTCTGATATGCCCATAGAACTTGTGGGAGTTCTTTAGCCCAGGCTCCATTTGCATCCTATAATCTCCGTTTTAGCCCGGCTAATATGACTTTATTGGCGGCTTCTGCCTGTCCATTAGTTTGGGAGTGTTCTACGGAAGTGAATTGGTGCTTTATTTTCAAGTCGGCCACCAATTTTCTAAAGCCTGCGTCTGTGAATTGAGTGCCATTGTCTGTGGTAATGGAGTAAGGAACCCCAAACCTTGTGACAATATTTCTATATAGGAATTTTCGACTTCTTTGAGCAGTGGTGTTAGCTAGGGGCTCTGCCTCAATCCACTTTGTGAAATAGTCTACCCCTACGATGAGGAACTTGACCTGTCCTGATCCTTGAGGGAAGGGCCCAAGGAGGTCGAGTCCCCATTTTGCAAATGGTCAGGGTGAAGTTACGCTGATGAGTTCCTCTGGTAGGGCGATGTGGAAATTAGCGTGTTTCTGATTCTACTAAAAACCTGCTAAATACCCTTGCTAACTTAAGCATCGAACTCCCTTGCAGGTACCACCACCCTCCGGTGACGAAGGATCAGCACCACCATTAAAACCAACAAGTCGGACACAACAGCTCCGACCAATACAAAGAGATCTCGTCCGAGATCGACCTACAATTTCAGGTAACCCTCGGAACATTGGCGCCGTTGCCGGGGAACCTGGAAGTCATCCCATCATCATGGCGAACAACCTTGAAAATGACCACAATTCTGATTTAGAGAACAGAACGCCACATAAGAACGCGGACATCACACCAAACGATACTTCTCAGCCAAACAAAGACAAGAATTCACCAAGCACAGAAATCATGGAGGCGCTTTAAGCTCAACAAGATCGTCTCAAACAGCTCGAAAAAGAGGCCGAGCATCAAAGGGAAGCCGAGAGGGACCTACGAAGGGAAACTAGGCGACGCCGAGAATTAGAGGACAAGCTCCTAAAGCTTGAAGCCTATCTCAAAACTAAGACTATCCAATCCAGTCATGAAGATAGCCCCCACAAGGATCAAGACCCATTCACCAAAGAGATCATGAAAGCCAAAGTCCCAAAAGACTTCAAAGCTCCCGACATGACCCCGTACGACGGCACATCAGATCCAAGCCATCATCTCAGCAATTTTAGAAGCAGAATGTATCTCATCGACGCCTCGGATGCTATTTGATGCAAAGCCTTCCCAACAACACTAACAAAGACAACAATCAAGTGGTTCGACACTTTGCCCCCCAGATCCACCACAAGTTTTGACGACCTGGCCAAGAAATTTCTTGCCCAATTTTCCATCCAGAAGGACAAAGCCAAACATGCCCCAAGCCTCTTAGGAATCAAGCAGGGAGATCGGGAGAGTTTTCATAGCTACATGGAGAGGTTCAACAAAACATTCCTGTACATACAAAGCCTACCAACGGAAGCAGCAATTATGGGTCTTATCAATGGCCTGCGAGAAGAACCTTTTAGTCACTCCATATCAAAGAAACATCCAACATCTCTGAATGAAGTGCAGGAACGAGCTGAGAAGTACATCAACATGGAGGAAAACTCTCGGCTAGGAGAGACCTCAAAATCCAGATTCTTCTATTCCTCCGGGGATAAGGATAAAGAGTCCAAGAAAAAAGAAGATCAATACAGCGAGAAGCCTAAAACATACAATAACTATACCCTCTCCGGGTATCTGTTGTGGATGTTTACCGAGAAGTATGCCATACTGAAAAGATACCACCACCCCGTCCACTCAAAAGCAAGAAAGGAAGAGGAAATCGGACAAAATACTGTGAATATCACCGAATCTACGGACATCCTACCAATGAGTTCTTTGACTTGAAAAATGTTATTGAGAAATTGGTAAGAGAAGGACGACCAGATCGGTATTTAGCTAACAAATCGGATGAGCCTCGAAAAAAAAGAAGGGACGAAGAGGTCAGACGAAGAGAACGACCATCTCACACCCCAGAAAGAGACGTTCACATAATAAACGGAGGATTCGCAGGAGGAGGATCTCAAAATCATCTCGCAAAAGGCACCTCAAAGAAATATATCATGTCGAGGGAGGAGAAGGATCACCCGACCTCCCTACAATTACTTTCACCCAAGAAGACGCGGCAGGCATCATCCCGGGACATGACGATCCTATGGTCCTCACTATCATATTGGCCAATGCAAATCTCCATCGCACACTAGTGGACCGAGGAAGCTCGGCGGATATCTTATTTAAACTCGCCTTCGATAAACTCGGCCTGCAGGAGAAAGAACTTAGAGCATATCCGAACAGCTTGTTTGGACTAGGAGACACTCCAATCCAACCACTTGGATACATCTCACTACACACAACCTTCGGAAAAGGAACCCGATCAAGGACACTCAACATAGACTACATTGTAGTCGACGTAAGCTCAGCCTACAACGCCCTGATAGGTCGGGCAACATTGAATCAGCTCGCAGCAGTAGTTTCAACTCTGCTTCTTTGAATGAAATTCCCAACTCCAGAAGGGATTGTTACGATAAAAGGAGATCAGAACATAGCGCGACGCTGTTACAATGAAAGTCTGAACCTCAGAGGCAAAGAGGGAGAAATCCACACCATCAAACTCGGGGGAGTTCGAGGTCGGGAAGAACTTCGCCCACAACCTGAGGGCGAAATCGAAGAAGTCCAGATCGGAGACACCCCAGACAAAACAACAAATATTGGGGCAACCCTAAAGAAAGAGGTAAAGAAGCCCTTGATACAATTCCTAAGGGATAATGTCGACCTATTCGCATGGAGTGCTACAGACATGCCGGGCATAGACCCCAAGCTAATGTGCCATAAACTGGCAGTATACCCAGGATCTCGGCCAGTACAACAGAAGCGTAGGAAGCTCGGACCGGAAAGATCCCAAGCTGTGGAAGAACAGGTACAAGCTCTACTGGAGGAAAGATTCATAAGAGAAGTCAAGTACCCCCTATGGCTAGCCAATGTTGTCTTGGTGAAAAAGTCAAATGGGAAATGGCGGATGTGCACTGATTACACCGACCTCAATAAAGCTTGCCCAAAAGATCCCTATCCACTCCCAAATATCGACACTCTAGTGGATGCCTCCTCCGGATACAAGTACCTCCGTTCATGGATGCTTATTCAGGATACAATCAAATCCCAATGTATCCACCCGATCAAGAAAAAACCTCATTCCTAACTCCAAAAGCAAACTATTATTATGTCATCATGCCATTCGGACTCAAAAACGCAGGAGCTACTTACCAAAGATTAATGAACAAAGTCTTCGTAGACCATATCAAAAAACTCATGGAGGTATATGTAGATGACATGTTGGTAAAATCATAGAGTGAAGAATCGCTACTATCTGACCTCACCAAAGTGTTCGACACCATAAGAAAGCACGGTATGCGACTCAATCCAGCAAAATGCACCTTTGCAATAGAAGCTGGCAAGTTCTTGGGCTTCATGCTTACGCAAAGAGGAATTGAGGTAAATCCGGATAAATGTCGGGCAATACTCGACATGAAAAGTCTGACCTGCGTCAAAGAGGTACAACAACTCAACAGAAGACTGACAGCCTTGTCCAGATTTCTAGCCAGATCGGCCATAAGATCTCTCCCCTTCTATGCCACTTTAAAGAAAGGAAAGAGGTTCGACTGGACAACGGAGTGCGAGCAGGCTTTCCAGGATTTCAAACGGTTCCTGGGACAACCACCTATTCTAACTCGACCACGGGAAGGAGAACCACTTATATTATACCTCGCAGTAGAAAATCAGGCAATAGCCTTAACTCTAGTCAGAGAAGACGGGAATGGGCAACAACCTATCTACTTCATCAGCAAAGCTCTACAAGGGGCAGAACTGAACTATCGAAAGATAGAGAAGTTTGCCTACGCCCTCATACTAACTTCCCAACGACTTTGCTCCTACTTTCAAGCCCACACCATCAAGGTTTAGACTAATCAACCCATGAAAGGCATTCTCCAGAAGACAGACTTAGTGGGAAGAATTCTACAATGGGCAGTCGAGCTATCTGAATTCGATCTTCAATACGAAACTCGAACGGCCATCAAGTCCCAATATTTGGCCGACTTTATTGCTGAGTACACTGACACTCCGGGAACTCCCACAGAATGGAATCTCTACGTAGACGGCTCTTCAAAAAAACCAGAAGTGGCGCAGGTGTGATAATAGAGTGCGATCAGGGAACCCAAATCGAACTTTCCCTCAAATTCGGGTTCTATTCCGAGGGTTACCTGAAACTGGAGGTCGATCTCGGGCGAGATTTCCTTTACTGGCCGGTGATGATGTGTCCGGCTGGTGAGTGGCGGCCGGAGCTGTCGTGTCCGACTTGTTGATCTAGCTACACTGCTAATCCTTCGTCACCAGAGGGTGGGGGGTACCTGCAAGAGACTCCGATGCTTAAGTTAGCATGGGCATTAAGCAGGTTTTTTAGTGGAATCAGAGTATGAGTTATACCTGGGTGCTCCAGTGTATTTATAATAGTGTGGAATGACCTTCTTAGATAAGATAAGTTAGTTATTTTATCTTTATCTTATCTTATCTTTGAGTGAGGTCGGCTTATCTTCAAGGGAACCGCCCTTCTCTCTGTAGGCTTGGGTTGCCTTTGGATTTGGGTCGTATTCCTTAAGTTGGGCCCCTTTTTGGGCTTTCCTGTCGATTTGACCTAGCTCTTTGAGAAGAGGTCGGATAGCCTGACCTAAAGAGGTCGGTCGCTTTGTTACTGAACATCCCGGATCGGATAGCTCGACCCAGGGTGTGAACAGTGCCCCTGCTTGAGCTTGGTCTTCTTTTTTAAGGTCGAGTCCTTGACTTCGATCCTTCTCTAGTGAAGCCGAACTCGAGCATTTGTCGATTTCTTTCCTTGTAGAAATTTTTTGAATGTGGAACGTTTTCCTCTGAAAGCGCGTGCTTTTATATCAACGCTCTGTTCTTAGGAACGTACGAGGGTTTAATACCTTCATTAATTGGTTTTAATTGCCCCGTTTCCCTTGGCTTTTTATTTTGAATTTTGCAATCAGAAATGGTTTCTCTTCTTCATTTTTCTTTGTAACTTCTCCCTTCACTCTCTGTTTTCGCCTATATTTTTCCTTTCTTGCGTTGCGGCGTCATTCGGCAATTTTCTAGGCGATTCTGTCTTTCCATCTTCACTCTCCTTCGAAGCTTCTTCCTTCGTTCAGGTTGGTTTTTCTTTCTTTG
The DNA here is from genome assembly GCF_003086295.3 of Arachis hypogaea. Classification (NCBI taxonomy): domain Eukaryota; kingdom Viridiplantae; phylum Streptophyta; class Magnoliopsida; order Fabales; family Fabaceae; genus Arachis; species Arachis hypogaea. The sequence goes on along the minus strand of NC_092052.1, from coordinate 107,542,465 downwards.
TGCTTCTTTTGTTGTTTTTTCCTTCGGTTATTTGGTAAAGTTTTAGTTTTGAATGCATGTTTGGAAAGCTTGAATCTTTTTACATTGTCGTGCTCACTTGTCGCTGTGCTGCATGTTTTTCTGGTTTTTTATGAACCTGTTTTACTTTGCCCAGAAGGTTGCTCCTTTTGATGACTTTTTCTCTATTGATGATTTTATTGATGATCCTTTGTAGAAATTAACAATTTTTTCTAGTGGCTTGTTTGTTTGGGGTGTTTATTTTCTGAAAAAGGTGGCGTCTTTGATGACTCCTTGTTGATACTTTCGTTGCTTGGTAGTTCCGTCTGTAACTGTGAATTTGGGAGGTAGTTATTTTGATGACTTTATTTGATTTGTAGCTCGTGGCTTTCTTCTTAGAGTGTTATCTTCCTGTTAAGATGTGTAGAGATGTAGACTTGTAGGTTTTCCTGAGTCCTTGTCCTGTCGACTGCCTCCAAAGGATTCCCCTAGATCTTTTTGGTATGGGTCCTGGGATTTCCTTTTGTTGCTTGTACTGTACTGGATTATGTTGGCCGAGTTATTCTGATTTCGTCCGAGATGTTTTTTAGTAATCGAATCTTCTTTTCTTATTTGTAGGACTAGTTTGGCCATGTCTTTTTGCAAAAATATTGTAGAGATGTCTTCTAAAGTTCCTGAGGGGATGTCCGATTAGCTGGACTCCCTTGTCTTAATGTGTGTCTCTGTGGTGGATGCTGAGTTTTGTGTAGAGCTGAGAAAACATCATAGGATTTGTGGTAGCGGTGCCCAGGAGAGGGATTATGAGCTTGTAGCGCCCGACTCTGACGAGAGGGTTTGTTTTCCAACTTCGGTCGCAGGGGAGCATCCCTTCTTCTATGCCTATGAGTATTTCTTCAGCCAGTTGGACATTACTTTTCCCTTTACTGCTTTTGAGACCGACTTGTTGTGGTCGTGTAACGTTGCCCCATCTCAGCTTCACCCGAATTCCTGGGGTTTTGTCAAGATCTTTCAGCTGCTTTGTCAGGAATTAGGCATAACACCTTCTCAGACTCTTTTTCTTTATCTTTTTGTTTCGGCCAAGCCTGGGGCTTCTTCCAAAAACAAAGCTTCTTGGGTTTCTTTTAGGTCTGCCCAGGGACATAAAGTTTTTGCCATGTATGATGAATCCTTTAAGAATTTTAAGAACTATTCCTTTAAAGCTTAAGCTGTTGAGGGGGCCCGCCCCTTTTTTCCTGATGAGAATGTTGAGCCTGCTTTTCCTCTAGAATGGCAAAAGAATGTGTCAGTGTCTCGTTATACATGGGAGATGCTTGACGAGGTTGAGCGGGCTTTTGTAATTGTTCTTGAAGATATATGGGGAGAACCGCCCCACCTTGATACAAAAAGGTTTCTGGGGGACCCATCCCTAGTTCGAACTACTTTGGGTACTGTCTGACTTATTTTTATACTTGTTTTTAGCTCTGCTTCCTCTTTTTGTGATTGTAACCCATTACTGTGGTTGATTCTATTTTTCAGAGATGTCTAAAAATAATGACTCTATGAAGGCCTTCAAAAAGGCAAGGAAGGCTGCTGCTGCTCAAAATATATCGGCCAAGGTGGCAGGAGAGGGATCTTCTCAAGTTCAGGTGAAGCCGCCCGTGCCAAGTTCACCTGGGCCGAGGAAGGTGATCCCTACTCCTTGAGTTCGTCTGGCCGACCCTCCACAGACTTCTGTCGCTACCTCTGGTGCTCCTCCCAACAAAAAACAAAAAATAATTGAGCCTTTCAACCTTGATGCTCCTAACTTTGATGTGGTGGAGTTTGTCGATCAGCAGATCGGTCCTTATGGTGCCCTCCCTATGGATGATGTATCACTCCTTCGCCATTTAGATTTTATAACTCGGAGCAAAGCCTTCATGGAACTGCCCTGTATCGAACTGCCCAAAATCTTCCCCTTCATGCTACCAAAGCCTTCATGGAGGAGGCTAAACAGGAGTTCGATCGGATGAAGGGCTTGAAGGAGGAGCTTGAAGTGAAAGTGACCAAACTGGAGAAGGAGTTGAAGAGCGAGAAGGCTAGCTCTCTTGCCTTGGCGGCTTCTGTGAGGTTGGCCGAGGACACGGCATTGAGGCATAAAGACAGCTATGTCACATCCTATCGGGAGGTAATGCGTTTGAGGGAGGAGTTGGAGTCTGCCCGAGTTGATTACTCCGAGCTCCAGGGTCACCTTGTTGGCAGCGTAAATGCTGCTTATGAGAACCTGAAGGAGCAGGTTCGAGTTCTTGCTCCTGAGGTCGACCTTACTCTCTTCAGCCTGGACAATGTTGTGAGGGATGGTAAGATTGTCCCTGACGACCCGGATGATGATGATGTCGAACCTCCCTCTGCGCCTGCTGCCAAAGTGTCGACTTCTACAGTTCCTCCATAATTAGATCCTGATTGCCAAATTTTGAATAGGGATGATGGCACAGTGGATACAGTGCCTCTCCAGGCTCACCCTCCTTCATCCTGTGGTGATGCTGCCGAGAAGGCTTTAGATCTTAGCTGAAATTTCTCTTTGTTTGTGTATATTGCCCGGCTTGTGGGCTATTAAACTCTTTATTTTGGAATTGATGTTTTGCTGACTATTGACACTTTTTAGTTGCTTGTTTAGCAACCTTATTTTGAAAAACAAAAAATAGCTTCCAAGTTCTTGGGGCTGATTTGGGTAGGCTCTTTGAACTTGTTTTTATTATATCTCCACGCCTTTAATATCATGTCGATCTTTATCTTATCTTGGCACCTTTTTTAGGTTTTTGGTAGTGCTGGAACTTTTCGTCGTATAACACTAAGGTCGCCGATTTCATTATGTTGGTTTTGTCCGAGCTATTGTTGATAATCCTCTTTTTTGGACCCCTTTTTAGGTCTCTTTCAGGGATTATTTTGGTAGCTTTATGTTTTGGACTAACTTCTTCGCGTTGAGTTCTTCTAAGTTATTTTTGTAATCCTCTTTCTTGGACCTTATTCAGGTCTCCTTCAGGGATTACTTTTATAACTTTTATGTTTTGGGCCGACTTCGTCATGTCGGGTCCTTCTAAGTTATTTTTGTAATCCTCTTTCTTGGACCTTGTTCAGGTCTTCTTCAGGGATTACTTTTATAACTTTTATGTTTTGGGCCGACTTTGTCATGTCGGGTCCATCTAAGTTATTTTTGTAATCCTCTTTCTTGGACCTTGTTCAAGTCTCTTTCAGGGATTACTTTTATAACTTTTATGTTTTGGGCCGACTTCGTCATGTCGAGCCCTTCTAAGTTATTTTTGTAATCCTCTTTCTTGGACCTTATTCAGGTCTCCTTCAGGGATTACTTTTATAACTTTTATGTTTTGGGCCGACTTCGTCTTATCGAGCCCTTCTAAGTCATTTTTGTAATCCTCTTTCTTGGACCTTGTTCAAGTCTCTTTCAGGGATTACTTTTATAACTTTTATGTTTTGGGCCGACTTCTTCATGTCGAGCCCTTCTAAGTTATTTTTGTAATCCTCTTTCCTGGACCTTGTTCAGGTCTCTTTCAGGGATTACTTTTATAACTTTTATGTCTTGGGCCGACTTCGTCATGTCGAGCCCTTCTAAGTTAAAGTAATCCTCTTTTATAGGGTTGGTCAGACCTCTTTTCAGGGTTTACTTATAACTTGGTTTGACTTGGTCCGATTTCTTAACGTCCGCCAGTCTTTAAGTTATTATTTAGCAATACATTAAGACCTCGTCAGGTTTTTTCTCCGGATCACTTTCGATAACTTCTTGCATTATTCTGTTTTCATCTTTGCCGATTTGTAGAAGGTGAGTTCAATCCTCGTTTAGTCGACCTTTAGATGAATTTGATTTTCATCTCTGTTGGTCTTTATCGTGATCGTGCAGTGAATTTGTTTTTCACTTTCTGCCAATCTGTTGCTTTATAATCGGACGATGAATGTTTCAGATTAATGCGTCTTGAAATCTTGTAGAACGTCTAATATATTTTATTTAAAAGAAAATGAAAATATGTACATACGGAGTTTTTATCCTTTTGAGTCGGATAATTTCTGGATCTCAACTTGGTGCCTCATTAAAAAATCTTTTCAGGAAAAAGAGTGCATCTTATGTTGAGATCTTTTACCGTCTCTAGCTATAGTACCTTCTTACGTTGCAGGCATGCCACGACCTAGGAAGCTCTCACCCATCGAGTTCGGATAGTCTGTAGTAGCCCTTCCCAAGTACTTCTATGACTCGGTAGGGTCCTTTCCAGTTTGCTGCCAGCTTTTCTTCTCCAGGTCGAGTTGTTCCAATATCATTTCGGATTAGGATGAGATCATCTTCAGCGAAACCTCTTGCACTACCTTTTGATTATATCTGGAAGCCATTCGACATTTTAGTGCTTCTTCTTTTATCCGAGCTCTTTCCTGGATTTCAGGAAGTAGGTCGAGCTCTTCCCTTTGAAGTTGGGAGTTGGCTTCCTCATTGTAATGGACCACTCTAGGCGACCCTTCCTCGATCTCCACTGGGATCATTGCCTCCGTCCCGTATGCTAATCGGAAGGGTGATTTTTTTGTGGTGGAATGTGGCGTTGTTCGATATGCCCATAGGACTTGTGGGAGCTCTTCGATATGCCAATGTTCCGAGGGTTACCTGAAATTGGAGGTCGATCTCGGACGAGATTTCCTTTACTGGCCGGTGATGACGTGTCCGGCTGGTGAGTGGCAGCCGGAGCTATCGTGTCCGACTTGTTGATCTAGCTACACTACTGATCCTTCGTCACCAGAGGGTGGGGGGTACCTGCAAGAGACTCCGATGCCTAAGTTAGCATGGGCATTAAGCAGGTTTTTTAGTAGAATCAGAGTATGAGTTATAACTGGGTGCTCCAGCGTATTTATAATAGTGTGGAGTGACCTTCTTAGATAAGATAAGTTAGTTATTTTATCTTTATCTTATCTTATCTTTGAGTGAGGTCGGCTTATCTTCAAGGGAACCGCCCTTCTCTCTGTAGGCTTGGGATGCCTTTGGATTTAGGTCGTATTCCTTAAGTTGGGCCCCTTTTGGGCTTTCCTGTTAATTTGACCGAGCTCTTTGAGAAGAGGTCGAATAGCCTGACCTAAAGAGGTCGGTCGCTTTGTTACTGAACATCCCGGATCGGATAACTCGACCCAGGGTGTGAACAGGTTCCCTGCTTCAAACAACCAGGCCGAATATGAGGCACTACTAGCTGGTTTGAAGCTGGCTAAGGAGGTTGGAGCTCAAAAGCTTATCATCTTCAGCGACTCACAAGTAGTCACCTCACAAATAGCAGAGAGTTACCAAGCTAAGGATCCCACCATGAAAAAGTACTTGGACAAAACCAGGGAACAGCTCGGACAACTCGGTGAATATGAGGTCCGCCACATACCTCAGGAACAGAATGCTCGAGCTTATGCACTCTCAAAATTAGCCAGCACCAAACCAGGGGGCAACAATAGAAGCCTCATCCAGGAAATACTGCAGAACCCATCAATCTCGGAAGAAGAAAAGGTCCTAGCCATAACAGGTCTGGATCAAGGATGGATGACTCCCATAATTACCTACCTCAAAACAGAAACACTCCCTACAGATAAGAAGGAGGCAAAGAGGTTAAAATGGGAGGCACAATACTACACTGTTCATGCCCTGGGTCGAAGCTCTCATTGGTAGGATGTCCGTAGATTCGGTGATATTCACAGTATTCTGTCCGATTTCCTCCTCCTTTCTTGCTTTTGAGTAGACGGGGTGGTGGTATCTTTTTAGTATGGCATACTTCTCGGTAAACATCCACAAAAGATACCCGGAGAGGGGTATAGTTGTAATTTTTAGGTTTCTCGCCATATTGATCTTCTTTTTTCTTGGACTCTTTATCCTTATCCCGGGAGGAGTAGGAGAATCCGGATTTTGAGGTCTCTCGTAGCCGAGAGTTTTCCTCTATGTTGATGTACTTCTCAGCTCGTTCCTGCACTTCATTCAGAGATGTTGGATGTTTCTTTGATATGGAGTGACTAAAAGGTCCTTCTCGCAGGCCATTAATGAGACCCATAGTGGCTGCTTCCATTAGTAGGCTTTGTATGTCCAGGCATGCTTTGTTGAACCTCTCAATGTAGCTACGAAGACTCTCCCAATCTCCCTGCTTGATTCCTAAGAGGCTTGGAGCGTGTTTGGCTTTGTCCTTCTGGATGGAATATCGGGCAAAAAATTTCTTGGCCAGGTCGTCAAAACTTGTGATGGATCTGGGGGGCAAAGTGTCGAACCACTTGATTGCTGTCTTTGTTAATGTTGTTGGGAAGGCTTTGCATCGAATAGCATCCAAGGCATCGGTGAGATACATTCTGCTTCTAAAATTGCTGAGATGATGGCTTAGATCTGATGTGCCGTCGTACGGGGTCATGTTGGGAGCTTTGAAGTCTTTTGGGACTTTGGCTTTCATGATCTCTTTGGTGAATGGGTCTTGATCCTTGTGGGGGCTATCTTCATGACTGGATTGGGTAGTCTTGGTTTTAAGATCGGCTTCAAGCTTTTGGAGCTTGTCCTCTAATTCTCGGTGTCGCCTAGTTTCCCTTCGTAGGTCCTTCTCGGCTTCCCTTTGATGCTCGGCCTCTTTTTCGAGCTGTTTGAGACGATCTTGTTGAGCTTAAAGCTCCTCCATGATTTCTGTGCTTGGCAAATTCTTGTCTTTTTTGGCTGAGAAGTATCGTTTGGTGTGATGTCCGCGTTCTTATGTGACGTTCTGTTCTCTAAATCAGAATTGTGGTCGTTGTCAAGGTTATCCGCCATAATGATGGGATGACTTTCAAGTTCCCCGGCAACGGCGCCAAAGTTCCAAGGGTTACCTGAAATTGTAAGTCGATCTTGGACGAGATCTCTTTGTATTGGTCGGAGCTGTTGTGTCCGACTTATTAGTTTTAATGGTGGTGCTGATCCTTCGTCACGGGAGGGTGGTGGTACCTGCAAGGGACTCCGATGCTTAAGTTAGCAAGGATATTAAGCAAGTTTTTAGTAGAATCAGTGTATGAGTTATACCTGGGAGCTCCAGTGTATTTATAGTAGTGTGGAGTGACCTTTGTTAGGGATAAGATAGCTATCTTATCTTATCTTTTGAGGGGAGTTATCTTTTCTCTAAGGGAACCGCCCTTATCCTTCTAGGCTTGGGCTGCCTTTGGACTTGGGTCGTGTTCCTCTGTTTGGGCCCTTTTTGGACTCTCCTATTGTTTTGGCCGAACTCTTTGAGAAGAGGTCGGATAATCCTGATCTGAAGAAGTCGGTCAACTTGTCGTGAATCAGCCCGGGTCATGGAGCTCGACCCAGGGCATGAACAGCTGCTTTTGGTAGAAATGCTGATTTTTGGTAGTTTTCAGGAATTACCCGATTTCCTTGCCCCTGCCCGATTTGTTTATGGTAATGACTTCTTTGTTATTTGTACTTGTAGGTATAGCTTTATGTCTCGTAAGATCCTTACAAAAATGTCTACCAAAGTTTCCCCTGGCCTTCATGACTGGGTAGATTCTGTAGTTCTTTCATGTGTAACTGTTGTAGATTGGGAATACTGCGAGCAGTTTCATAGGTTCCATGGGGTGTGTGATAGTAGGGAGGATGAGAAGGATTATGAGTTGGTTGCTCCTGATCTTGAGGAGAGGGTTTGCTTCCCTCCCTTGGATAGTTCTGAGCGTCCGTTTTTCTATGTGTATGATATTTCTTTATAAAACTTGGCATTACTCTTCCTTTTACTGAGTTTGAGACCGAGGTCCTTTGGACCTGTAATATAACGCCTTCTCAGCTACATCCTAACTGCTGGGCGTTCATGAAAATTTTTCAACTTTTGTGTCAAGATCTAGGTGTCCGGCCTTCCTTTAGCCTTTTCCTATACCTGTTTGTTTTAACCAAACCCGGGGCGCAAAAGGGGAAGGCCTCCTGGGTTTCATTTCGGGCCACTCAGGGTAGGAAGGTCTTTTCGATCTTCGATGAGTCCTTTCATGACTTCAAAAACTATTATTTTAAGATCCGAGCTGTGGATGATGTCCGTCCTTTCTTTTTGGACAAGAGTGATGAGCCATATTTTCCCCTTTGTTGGCAAGAGAACCTAGTGGTGGTTAAGTACACTTTACAAAACTTAGATGAAGTGGAGAAAGCCTTCGTTGGTGTATTGGAAGAGCACTGGGGTTGGGCACCTCACTTGGACACGAAGAAATTTTTGGGGGATCCCAGCCTTCTCCGATCCGAGTTAGGTACTTCCTCGACCTCTTGTCTTTGTGTCTTTTTCCTTCTATTATGTATACGTGTTTAACAACATTGTGCTTTCTTGCTTTTCCTCAGAGATGGCTTCAGGGTCCACTTCTATGAAGTTTTTACGCAAGACCAAGAAGATGATTGCTACCCAGAATCTCCAGAGTAAAGAAGCTGGTGACTCCTCTTCCCGACCTCCTCTGAAGAAGCCGAGTTCGGGTCTTCAGGGTCAGAGAAAGGTTATTCCTACTCCTGGTGTCCACTTGATTCCTCTTGACCCCCCTTTGGCAAGTTCGGGCGCGCCTCCATTTCCTACCACTTCGGGGCCGGCCCCTAAGAAACAGAAGACTACTGGGGCGGCGGATATTAATGATAAAGATTTTGATAGTTTTGGTTGGAGTGAGGAGCACATTCTGCCTTACAGTTTTGCATCCACGGATGATGTGTCCATTCTTAATCACCTTCAATGTATCACCCGTAATTGTGTTCGGATGGCCGGTCTGAGTACAACTTTGGCCAAGGAATTTAGAAAGTCTCCTATTAATTCCACTAGGGCATTTTTGGATGCTGCCCAGGCTGATGTGGAGAGGTTGAATGGCCTAAAGGCTGAGCTGGTGGAGAAAAATACCAAGTTAAAGTTGGATTTTGAGAAGGCTATGGTCCAGGCTACCAAGGCTGAGGCGGCATCGAAGTTGGCGGAGGAGATGAGGAAAAGGGCTAAGGAGAGCTATTCTCGCACTTATGCTGAACTGTTTGACATGAAGGAGAGGCTCCAATCAGCCAGGATGATTATGCTGAGCTTCAGAGTCATGTGGTTAAGGAGATGGCCGAGATGTATGAGAATCTAAAGGACCAGGTCTGTGTGCTAGCTCCCGACCTCGACCTTACTTTGTTCATTATGGATAACATTGTGGTTGAGGGGAAGATCGCTCCCGCCCTTGATGAGGATGAGGTACTTGCGCCCGACACTAAAGTTCAGACTGGCCCGTCTTCTTCAGCTCCTGAGGTCCAAGCTGAGGACGCTCCAGAGGTTTTCACTGTGGGTGCTTCTCCCGAGATTATTGATACTGTGCTGGTTTCTGTGATTCCTCCGTCGCCTCCTGCTAAGGATGCTGTGTCGGGGGAGAACTTTGACCGTTTGTGATCCTTTTCATTTGTTTAAGTAGTTCTTTGAGATGGCCCGGCCTGTGGGTCTATTGATACTTTATTTTGTAATAGTTTGTAGCTCTTTGAACAATTTATCTTTCTCTTGTTGTTTCAACAAATTTCGGGCAAAGTTTAGGATTTGTTTTGCAAGCTCGTGGCTTTTGAACACTTACTTTACTACTAGTTGATTTAGCAACTTTTTGAGTAATATTTAGCACATGTGTTAGTGTTTTCGCTGTGATGCTCCTTATAATTTGCTAAAGTCCCTTTTGTGGGTCCGACTTCGCGTAGTCTATCCCTTCTCGAGTGATTTTGTAGCCCCTCCTTGCTTGGAGATGGGCTGGCACAAGTTTTATGCATATCTTAGTTTCCTTTCATCCTTGGGTCTGACTTTGTGGAATCGGACCCTTTTTAAATTACTTTTGCGACTCTATTTTTTATCCGACCTGTTTGGAGGTTGCTTTATACGAGTCACTTGTGTAACTTCTTACATTAATTTTAGGTCGGGCAATGACTTTCGCAGTTTGTCGAGCTTAAATTAATGCATTTGAAATCAGAAACTTTTAGAGAGAGATAAAAAATAAATAAATTTTATTAAAGTATACCATTCCTTTACAGAGACGGTTGCTATAGGCTTAAGTGTCCCTGAGCCTTGTCCTGGTGCCTCATTAAAAAACCCTTATAATTGGGAAAAAGAGTGTACCTTGGTTCAAGGCTTTCTGCTATAATGTCTTCTTAGGTTGCAAGCGTGCCAGGACCTCAGGAGCTCCCGCCCTTGGAGGTCAGACACTTTTTAATAACCCTTGCCCAAGACCTCGGTTACCCTGTAAGGTCCTTTCTAATTTGCAGCCAAGTTTCATTCTCCCGACTTCTAAGTTCCAATATCATTTCGGATTAGGATGAGGTCGTTGGCGGAAAAATTTCTCTTGACCACCCTTTGGTTGTACCTCAGAGCCATTCGACGCTTTAAGGCCTCCTTCCTAATCCGAGCTCTTTCTCGGACTTCTGGAAGCAAGTCGAGCTCTTCTCTTTGTGCCTGGGGGTTGAGTCCTTTGTTATAGAACACGAACCTGCGTAACCCTTCGTCTACTTTAATGGGGATCGTTGCCTCCATTAAGCGAGCCTGAATGGCGATTCTTCCGTTGTAGAATGTGGGCTGGTTTGGTATGCCCATAATACTTGAGGGAGTTTGTCAGCCCAAGCTCCCTTTGTATCTTGTAGTCGGAGTTTTAGCCCGGCCAATACGACTTTGTTTGTTGCTTCGGCTTGTCCGTTGGCTTGGGGGTGTTCTACCGAGGTGAATTGGTGCCTGATTTTCAGGTTGGCCACCAAGTTCTTAAAGCTCAAATCGGTAAATTGTGTCCCGTTGTCCGTGGTGATGGAGTGAGGGACTCTAAAGCTTGTGACAACATTTTTGTACAAGAATTTTCGACTTCTTTGAGCAGTGATAGTAGCTAGGGGCTCCGCTTCAATCCACTTAGTGAAGTAGTCGACCCCTACGATGAGGTATTTGACTTGGCCCGGTCCTGGAAGGAATGTTCCGAGTAGATCAAGTCCCCATTTCACGAAAGGCCAAGGTGAGGTAACGCTGATGAGCTCTTCAGGGGGCGCTACATGGAAGTTGGTATGTTTCTGGCAAGGTAGGCACATTTTGAAAAACTTGGATGCCTCCTTTTATAAGGTCAGTCAGAAGAAGCCGGCTCGGATTACCTTCTTGGCTAGGGCCCGAGCTCCAAGATAGTTTTTGCACATGCCACTATGAACGTCTTCTAAGACTTCCTTTGTGTCGGAGGTTGGGACGCATTTTAGGAGGGGTATTGCAATCCCTCTTTTGTATAAGACGTCGTGGACCAGTGTGTAGTTTTGTGCCTATTTTTTTAGCCTTTTTGCCTCTTTTTCTTCCGCAGGGAAGATCTCAAATTTGAGGTAGTTGACAATGGAGGTCATCCACCCTAAGTGTTGATTGGATATGTTTAGTACTTCCACCTCTTTAGAAATTGATGGGGACTGCAGAGTTTCTTGGATGAGACTTCTGTTGTTACATCCTGGGTTGGTGCTGGCTAGCTTTGAAAGAGCATTTGCTCGGGCATTGTATTCTCGGGCTATGTGTCGGACCTCCCTTTTTTCAAAGTGTGTGAGATGTTCTTGGGTTTTATCCAGGTACTTCTTCATGGTGGGGTCTTTGTCTTGGTAGTTTCTATTGATTTGTGAAGTGATTACTTGTGAATCGCTGAAAACTTTTATTTTCACTGCTCCGACTTCTTTAGCCAGCTTCAAGCCAGCCAGTAAAGCTTCGTACTCTGCTTGGTTATTGGAGGCAGGGACTCAAACCTTAGAGATAGTTCTATCTGAGTTCCTTGATCGTTTTCTAGTATGACACCCACTCCACTTCTAGCTTTATTTGATGTGTCATCTACATATAGGCTCCATATGGTGGGCGTTCCCGAGCTGTCAGTGCATTCAACGATGAAGTCGGCCAGATATTGCAATTTGCCAGATATTGCGATTTAATGGCAGTCAAAGTTTCATACCTGAGGTCAAAATCGGACAGTTCCACCACCCATTGTAGGATCCTTCCTGCCAAGTTCGTCTTTTGTAGGATGTGTTTCATTGGTTGATTAGTGTGGACCTTAACGGTGTGAGCCTGGAAGTAAGGGCGGAGCCTTCGGGACGTAAGGATGAGGGCATAAATGAACTTTTCTATCCTCTGATAGTTCAGCTTGGCCCCTTGTAGGGCTTTGCTAATGAAGTAGATGGGTTGTTACCCCTTTTCATCTTCTCAGACTAAGGCCGAGGCTATTGCTCGATTTATGACTGACAGGTACAGCACAAGTTCTTCCTCTTTGATAGGTCGGGTAAGAATAGGTGGTTGCCCCAAGAATACCTTGAAGTCTTGGAAGGCTTGTTCGCATTCTGGGATCCACTCGAACTGTTTGTCTTTTCTCAAGATTGAATAGAAGGGGAATGACTTTAGGGCTGATTCGGCTAAGAACCTCGATAGGGCTGCTAGCCTTCCGTTTAGCTGCTGGACTCCTTTGATGCAGGTCGGGCTTTTCATGTTGAGTATAGCCCGACACTTGTCCGGGTTTGCTTCTATGTCTCTTTGGGTCAGCATGAACCCTAGGAATTTTCCATCCTCTACTGTGAATGTACATTTTGTGGGGTTTAATCTCATTTTATGCCTCCTTATGGTGGAAAAGACTTCAGAGAGGTCGGATAGCAGCGTCTCGTCTTCTTGAGTTTTAACGAGCATGTCGTCCACATAAACTTCCATTAGTTTTCCTATGTGGGCAAAGAATACTTTATTCATCAATCGTTGATATATAGCTCATGCGTTCTTTAATCCGAAAGGCATTACGACGTAGCAGTAGTTTGCCTTTGGAGTTATGAACGAGATCTTTTTTTATCGGGTCTGTGCATTGGGATTTGGTTGTATCCCGAGTAGGCGTCCATGAAGGAGAGATATTTGTAGCCTGAAGCCGCATTGACTAAAGTGTCAATGCTTGGAAGTTGATAGGGATCTTTGGGGCAAGTTTTATTAAGGTCGGTGTAGTCGACGCACATTCTCCATTTCCCATTTTGCATTTTCACCAACACGACGTTGGCTAGTCAAAGTGGGTATTTTACCTCTCTTATGAACCCTGCCTCTAGCAAGGCCTGCACTTGTTCCTCCATGACATGTGTTCGCTCGGGTCTGAGCTTTCTGCGCTTCTGCTGAATAGGTCGGGAGCCAGGGTATACGGCGAGCTTGTGGCACATTAGGTCGGGGTCTATGCCAGACATGTCGAAGGCTTTCTAGGAGAAGAGGTCGGAGTTTTTCCTTAGTAAATCGATGAGTTGTTCTTTTAGGCTTTCCTTCAAGTTCGCCCCTATGTTCGTCATCTTGTCGAGGGCATTTCTGATTTGGACCTCCTTGGTTTCGCCCCCAGGGAGTAGCTCATCATGAACTCGTGTTCCTCCAAATTTGATGGTGTTGACTTCCTTTCCTCCCGAATTGGTTTTCAAGCTAAGGCTCTCATTATAGCATTTCCTTGCGACCTTTTGGTCCCCCTTTACAGTGGCAATTCCCTCAATTGTGGGAAACTTCATGCAGAGGTGAGGGGTAGAGACGATGGCGGCCAGCTTGTTTAGGGTTGTCCGTCTTATTCAGGCGTTATAAGACACGTCGATTACAATGTAATCGATGCTTAAGGTCCTCAACTGTGTGCCCTTTCCAAAGGTAGTGTATAACGATATGTATCCCAAGGATTGGATTGGGGTGTCCGCAAGTTCGAATAAGCTGTCAGGGTATGCTTTTAGGTCCTTTATTTCTAGTACGAGCTTATCAAAAGCGAACTTGAACAGGATTTCAGCTGAGCTTCCTTGATCTATCAAGGTGCAGTGGAGGTTTGTATTGGCTAGGATTATGGTTATCACTACGAGGTCGTCCTGTCCGGGCAACAGGCCCTACGCATCCTCCTTTGTAAAAGAGATGGTGGGAAGGTTGGTTGATTGGCTACTTTCCCCGACTTGATATACCTCCTTGAGGTTTTTCTTTTGTGATGATTTCGTCATTCCTCCTCCTGCAAACCCTTCGTTAATCATATGGATGTGACGTTCTGGGGTGTGAGGAGGATGTTGTGGTCGTCCCTCCTCTTCTTCCCTTCTTCGCTTCCTTTGGTTGTCTGATCTGTCTGCTAAGTACCTATCAAGTCGGCCTTCTCTGGCCAGCTTTTCTATGACGTTCTTCAGGTTGTAGCATTCGTTGGTGGCCTGTCCATAGAGTTTATGGTACTCGCAGTACTCGGTCTGACTTATGATTTTCTTGTGTTTAATCGGATGGGGTTGTGGAATTTTTTCTGTGTGGCATATCTCTCTGTAGACATCCACTAGGGAGACCCTGAGGGGAGTATAGTAATGGTATATTCGGGATTTCTCCAATCTTGCTTCTTCCTTTTTCTTGGGTTCTCGCTCTCTATCCCGAGGTGGATATGGCAAGTTGGATTTTGAAAAGGGCTCTCTCATCCGGGAATTTTCTTCCATGTTGATGTATTTTTTCGCCGTTTCTTCCACTTCATTTAAAGAGGACGGATGTCACTTGGATATGGACTGGCTGAACGGTCCTTCTTTCAGGCTGTTGATCAGGGCCATAATCGCTACTTCAGTTGGCAGGCTCTGAATTTCCAGGTAAGCTTTGTTGAATCTTTCCATGTAATCCCAGAGACTTTTCTTGTCTTCTTGTTTTATTCCTAGAAACCTCGGAATGTGCTTTGTTTAGTCCTTTTAGATGGAAAATTTGGTCAGGAATTTCCTAGCCAGGTCGTCGAAACTAATGACCAATATGGGGGACAGACCGTTGAACCACTTCATGGCTACCTTTGTTAAGGTGGTTGGGAAGGCTTTGCAGCGAGTCGCATCAGAGGCATTGGCCAGATACATCATACTTCAGAAATTACTAAGGTGTTGGCATGGGTCGGATGTCCCGTCGTAGAGGTCCATGTCAGGTGGCTTGAAATTTTTGGGGACTTTAGCTTTCATAATTTCTTCGGTGAACGGATCCTGCTCCCCTAAGGCACTTTCGGCTCGACTTGGACGCGTAGTCCGGGTTCAGAGATCGGCTTCCATCTTTTGGAGCTTCTCTTCTAGTTTTCTCACCGCCTGACTTCTCTTCTTAATTCCCGCTCTGCCTCTCACTGTTGCTCGGCTTTGTGTTCGAGTTGTCTCAAGCGATCTTGCTGTCCATGGACCATGCTCAGTATCTCTGCCACTGGGGGGTGCGTTTCTCCCTCAGGGTGGCATGCATCAGAATGAGTTTTCTTTGGGTGAGGATTTTCGGGAGAATTCTACCCGTGGTATGGTGGTGGAGGGGAGAGTATGATATCTGTGCTCCTTCCTCGAGTTCGGATGCTATATGACCGTCGTGTGACTGTCTGTTCACCATGATTACGAGATGACTTCCAGGTTCCCCATCAACGGCGCCAATATTCCGAGGGTTACCTGAAACGTTGAGTCAGGTTTGAACGTGAGGTCCGGATCCCTTCAAAGGGCAGTGTCCGACTTGTTGATGCCGAGATGCCGCCTATTCCGATTTCCTCGTGAGGAGGTGGGGGGTGGTACCTACAAGAGACTCCGATGCTTAAGTTAGCAAGGACTTTTGGCAGGTTTTTAGTAGATTAGAATGTGAGTTATACCTGGGGGCTCCATTGTATTTATAGTAGGGTTTGGCGACCTCCTTGGGGGCGATAATCTTATCTTATCTTATATCTTAGGAGTTTGTTGAGATCTTATCTTTTTGGGTCACTGCTTCTAGGAGTAGTGACCTCATCGCATTGGGTGCTCCAAGAGGTCGACTGGCAGCTAGAAGGCCTTCTTAGGAAGTCGGCCCTTTGGCTTTTATGGGTCCTGGTTTCGTACTCGGGTCATGGTATGAACAGTTATCAAATATTTATGTATTGGAAATGGGGTCATATTAAATTCTAAAAAGATGATTGGCTAGAACTAAGTATGAAACTTATTAATCTGGCATCTCCGATGCTTATGTTAGGGGATGAAAACTATAAGTTGAATGAGTACATTTGCAGCGACGGTACTTGGGATATTAAGATGCTGGACACTTTACTTCCCAACCAAGTTCTAAATAGATTTAGCACCATTAACCGCCACAGATCGGATGAAGAATAGGACAATCTTTCCTAAAGGCCAAACCCTTAAGATGAATTTACCATAAAGCATACCTACTGACGAAGAGAATTCTTGTATGGTTCGGAATTAATCAAAGCAAGAATTAATTCGTTAGTAGCATAGTCCAAACCAACAACGAATCCTCTCAATCAAATGTTTTAAATTCAAATTATAATAACCGAGATGAAGAGTACTTCAACCTCAGGTCGTTCTCCCTAGGATGCAATTGAAATGTTATGCTTTCGGTTGTTAAGAGAACAAAAGGGGTTTTGTAGACAAAGAACAAAATATTAAAAGAACTTGAGCAATAAAAGAACTAAGAGATGATCAAAATTGAAGTAAATGCAAGTAAAGAGAAGGTAAGTTCAAAACTAGTGAAAATGCTATAAATGCGATAAAAGAGCCTTGACTTGGGAGTGAGGATCCAAGGAATCCTATCATCGCCATAACCACAACTATTGTAATTATGATGAGTCAATCTCACCTAGTCAACCCTAACCATCGAGGAGTAAGTCAAGCAAGCATAATTGACCTTAATTCATAAGTCCTAACCAACTTACCAAACTAGTTGATAAAAGGCTAGCGTCAATGGAAACAAGAGTCAACTAACTACCCAAGAATTACCACTAAATATCGGACATTATGACTCTAGTATCCTAAGAACTCAAACCACAAGCCAAGGTGGGAAAATCTACTCAAAATCTAGAGTTGGCATTTTCACAAACACCTTGTATGCATAAAAGTAAAACATGAAAAATTGCAAGGAAAAATAAAAAACTATAACCAACTATCAACAAAACCAAACATAAACAAGCAATCAAACATAAAGGAGGCATGAAACATAAAATTCATTGATCAAAACTTCAAGAAACACAAAATTGGAAATATGAACAAAGTAACTTGAACCAAGGAAATGAAAGTGCTTTAATTAAAAGGAAATTGAGAGTACTTACAATTAAGGAAGCAAAATGAAAGATCAAAGCTTGCTATAAAATGCTACAATTGAAATAGAAATAAAACCCTAATAGAGCAATCTACTCTACACTACTCATACTCCTATGGAAGCTTCCTATACTACTACTACCTAATTAAAAGTGAGCTCTCTACTCTAATGCCTTCATATGGCTTCAATCCCCTTTGATATAGCACTTCCCTTTCAGCATTGGAGCTTCCAAAAGTGGGCCAAAGGCCCCCAAAATCGCGCAGCACACGTTTCTTTACTGAAATCAGGTGCAGGGACCTGTGCGGACGCACAAGTGTGTGCGTCCGCACACTTGCCTGTTTTGGCTCCTGTGCGTACGCACGGGTACTTGTGCGCACACAAGCATGGAAATTTCCTCTTGTGCGTACGCACGCTAGCTTGTGCGCATGCACACTTAGCTGATGCGGTCTTGTGCATACGCACGCTTGCTTGTGCGCACGCACACCTTGCTGTGTGTGCTTTTCCTTGTTTTTTCTTCATGTTTTCTCCCTTGTACATGCTTTCTTCCACTTTTGGCTATGCATTCTTGCCTCTAAGGCCTGAAAACACTCAGCAAAAAAGTCATGGCATCAAATGGAATAAGAGTGGAATTAAATTGCTCATTTCAAGCACAAAATTGCATGTTTTCACATTTAGGATCAAATTAGGGACAAAACACAAAAGTATACTATTTTGGTGCTTAAGTGTGAGTTCATGTGCTAGAATCCATCCAAATTGAGTCAAAATATACATCAAATATGGACTCATCAATTCTCCCACACTTAAATAATAGCATGTCCTCATGCTAAACTAACAAGGAAAGTAATCAAAAGGGTAACCAACTTATTGAATGCAACTATCTAAATGCATGCAAGTATACTATATACTATATATGCTTATGTATCTATCTATAGTATACTATTGGTTTGGTGAAAATAAACAAACAAATTCCCAAGCGAGTATAGACAAATAGGGCAATGCGAGGAAATAATCCATTACAACCAAAATCTAAAGAATTGATTCAAGACATCAAAATGAAGCAACTTGCAAGAATACATGATAAGAGGTATGGAAACATAGAGTTGAGTAATTGAACCCTCACTAGATGTGTATATACACTCTAATCATTCGGTGTCTAAGGGTCAATTCACTCAAGCCTCTTCTAATCATGTTTTCAAGGGATTGTTTTTCATCTAACAATCAACAAGTAGTGATCCATGAATGCAATTATCATGAGGACTTCATATGGGTGTAATGGGGTTAGGGTAAAGGTGAGATAGATATGGCTAAGTGGACTAAAATGATTGAATCCTTGATTAGCTTAAGTATCCAACTTAACCTTTCTCAATCCAATGACAAGAATATGCAACCTAACCTTCCAATTCTCACTTTTTATACACATTCATGTATGCTTTTTCAGTTACATCACATATGCATTTCTTATTCATTTCTTTTCTCTTTGGGGTAACTTTTGTCCCCCCCCCCCCCCTTTTTTTGTAAAAGACAATGCATATGGTTCAATAGCTCATACATGAATGCACCCATTTTCCAAAATTTTCAATGAATACCCAAAATCAAACAATTTCATTCACTACCAATGTTTCCCAAAATTTCCCCACACTTAAATGAAACACACTCCTCAACCTAGGCTAATCAAGGATACAATCCAAGGTAAATCATGGTTTTTCGCTTAAGGTTGTGATGTGCTAATATCAAGAATAATGGGGTAAATAAAGCTCAAAAGGGGTTAACAATGGTAGATGCAAGGGTAAGGCTATATGGGTAAAGTAAGCTTTTATCAAAGATGGCCTCAATCATGCTCAATGCAATTCAAAACATCAATCATCGGAAATAAAGAATCAAGCAAAACCAATATCACAATCATGGAAGAGATATAGCACACAATGAACAAACTTAGTGGTTAAAATGTGTAACCACTCATTATAGCTCAAAAACTCACAAGGTATTTGTTCTTTACTCTTCTATGTTCCATAAGGAAATCATTCAAGCAAGTTTGAAAATAGTTTTCAAATCAATTCAATAGAATGCCCTTGAAGCAAAATTTTTGGAAATCTTTGTTGTTTTTCACCAAAACTTATTTCCTATGTGTATGTATGTTGTGATGGATGCAAATTTTTCAAAATTTCCTAGCTCTTTTCCTAATTTTCAACAGGCAAAAAGTAACATGAACAATTAGGATCAAGATAAACTAGGTATATGCTATTTACATCATCCAATCACAACTATCTATCTATAAGCTATATACCATGCAAAAATGCTTAA
Organism: Arachis hypogaea; assembly: GCF_003086295.3. Lineage (NCBI taxonomy): Eukaryota > Viridiplantae > Streptophyta > Magnoliopsida > Fabales > Fabaceae > Arachis > Arachis hypogaea. The sequence goes on along the minus strand of NC_092052.1, from coordinate 107,523,209 downwards.
TGCAATAACTATGGATGAACTAAGATGTATATGTATATACTAGAAGTAAGTGCAATGCAACAATCATAAACACTCCAAATATCTACAAGAATATAATAAAAGAAAACAAGAACAAAAGTGCAAAGTGTTCGGAAAAGAAATTTACACCCCGAAAATGACGAATCCTCCTCCACACTCAAGCCTTGCACGGTCCTCCGTGTATGAACACGATCCGGAGGAAATGTCTCTAAGGTGCTCCATCTTCAGCTGACGGATGCGGGGGGCTTGGGTTGTGTAGAAATCGCCAAGTTCAGTGCGGGCTTGGCATCTCCATCCTCGGTGTCCTTCTCCTCTCCCGGCTCCTTGCTTTATGTCTCATCCTCGAAAAGAATGAATAAAGTATAATTAGAAGTCATAGGCAAGTAGCACAAAAAGGTAAAGGAGGGAGCTATTAAGCATCTAATTGGGAAAGTTTGCATAGTGGTGTGGAATATACACAACGGCCGGTTAAGTGGCATCCACACAATCAAAAAGTAAGAATGAGTCCCTCAATTAAATGGCCTAAGATGCAACTAAGAGATGAGCCTCAATTAAAACACAAGCAAGCTTAGGCAATTGCAACAAGAGTGAATTGAATGTGGAAATTATTGGATACTGAAGTTGTGCAAGTGAAAGCACAAGATTAATATAAAATAGCACAACCAACAATAACCAATACAATGTTGACGAGAACTACCTATTCATCCTTAAGAATAATCAAATAAACACATGGGAAGGTGCTTGCTACAAAAAGTGACAAGTCTTGATAAGAATCAAGTCAAGTCAGCTCAAACAAATGCGAAGCATTAACAAGGAGCAAATACCTTGTGATGTGATTATATTGACTTAAAGATCATGATGAACAAGCAATTCCATTCAATTCAACAAATTCAATATATACTTGTTAAAAATTGCACCAAATAAGAGACAAAAAGTCAATTTCTAAATCAATTTGGTGCTAGAAACTCAAAGCATTAAACAAGTACATTATTGAAATTTCAATCCCAAATAACATCATCATCATTCAAAAGTGCACAATTCTTGATTAGAATGCCAAACAAGGATCTATTCTAACACATATGGTCGCGACAACACATGCATTAAACAAAATGTTCATTCATGCATTATGTCAAACGCATGGAGTGCAGTGCATATATTCAACAAATTCAAGCCAAAATTTAAGCATCAACAGCCCATAAATCAGAAATTTGAACACTTACAATTCAACAAACAGACAATTAAACAAACCTAAGCTAAATTACCAAAGTTAAATAAAGAAAATAGAAAGCAAGAAACTAAACATAACAAATAAGATTAAAACAAGAAAAGTGAAAAGTTAAAGAATATAAAAGAAAGGGATAGGCAACAGTGGCACTTGTGATAGCCACTGCGAGGCTCACGGCGTCGGTGTTTCTCCGGAGAAGAGAAGAAAAAGAATAAAGAAAGAAGAATTAAAAGAAAGAAAGAAAAGAAGAAGAAAGAAAGAAATAGAGAAGAGAGAAAAAACCTGTGCGGACTGATGAGCGGATAATTTATACGCTTTTTGGCATTGTTTTTAGTATGTTTTTAGTAGAATCTAGTTACTTTTAGGGATGTTTTTATTAGTTTTTATGTTAAATTCACATTTCTGGACTTTACTATGAGTTTGTGTGTTTTTCTGTGATTTCAGGTATTTTCTGGCTGAAATTGAGGGACTTGAGCAAAAATCAGATTCAGAGGTTGAAGAAGGACTGCTGATGCTGCTGGATTCTGACCTCCCTGCACTCAAAATGGATTTTCTGGAGCTACAGAATTCAAAATGGCGCGCTTCCAATTGCGTTGGAAAGTAGACATCCAGGGCTTTCTAGCAATATATAATAGTCCATACTTTGCCCAAGTTTAGACGACGCAAACTGGCGTTCAACGTCAGCTCTCTGCCCAATTCTGGCGTCCAGCGCCAGAAACAAGTTGCAAAGTGGAGTTCAACGCCCAAAATGGCACAAAAGCTGGCGTTCAACTCCAAGAATGACCTCTCCACGTGTAGACTTTAAGCTCAGCCCAAGCACACACCAAGTGGGCCCCGGAAGTGGATTTATGCATCAATTACTTACTTTTGTAAACCCTAGTAGCTAGTTTATTATAAATAGGACCTTTTACTATTGTATTAGGGATCTTTGATCAGTTGTATGCTATCTTAGATCACATTTTGGGGGCTAGCCATTCGGCCATGCCTGAACCTTTCACTTATGTATTTTCATACGGTGAAGTTTCTGCACTCCATAGATTAAGGTGTGGAGCTCTGCTGTTCCTCAAAGATTAATGCAAAGTACTACTGTTTTCTATTCAATTCATCTTATTTCGCTTCTAAGATATTCATTCGTACTTCAATCTGAATGTGATGAACGTGACAATCATCATCATTCCCTATGAATGCGTGCCTGACAACCACTTCCGTTCTACATTAGATTGAATGAGTATCTCTTAGATCTCTTAATCAGAATCTTCGTGGTATAAGCTAGATTGATGGCGGCATTCATGAGAGTCTGGAAAGTCTAAACCTTATCCGTGGTATTCCGAGTAGGACTCTGGGATTGAATGACTGTGACGAACTTTAAACTCGCAAGTGCTGGGCGTAGTGACAGACGCAAAAGGATAGTAAATTCTATTCCAGTATGATCGAGAACCTCAAAGATGATTAGCCATGCAGTGACAGCGCATCGGACCATTTTCACAAAGAGGAATAGGATGCAACCATTGACAAGGGTGATGCCTCCAGACGATTAGCCATGCTGTGACAGAGCATTTGGACCATTTTCCCGAGAGGATTGAAAGTAGCCATTGGCACCGGTGACATCCTTACAAAAAACCAGCCATAGAAAGGAGTAAGACTGATTGGATGAAGACAGCAGGAAAGCAGAGGTTCAGAGGAACGAAAGTATCTCTATGCTTATCTGAAATTCTCATCAATGATTTACATAAGTATTTCTATCCTTATTATATTATCCTTTTTCGAAAACTCCATAATTATTTTATATCCGCTTGACTGAGATTTTCAAGATGACCATAGCTTACTTCATACCAACAATCTCCGTGGGATCGACCCTTACTCACGTAAGGTTTATTACTTGGACGACCCAGTGCATTTGCTGGTTAGTTGTATCGAAGTTGTGACAAATTATGAATTGAGATTAGAGCACCAAGCCTTTGGAGCCATTACCAGAGATCACAATTTCGTGCACCACGGACACACAAGGTTGTGTGCGGACGCACGGAAGGAAGAGAGGGGGTGTATGCGCGCGCACTGCAGTGTGCGAGCGCTGCGAACAGAAGATGCATCGCAGCTTGTGCGGACGCACATAAAGGTGTGCGTTCGCACAGAAGGAGGAACAGGGTTGGTTTCACATGCACAGTCTGTGCGTGCGCTGTAGCCAGGGGGTTGTTTAAGGCTGTGCGTGCGCTCATCTCTGTGCGCACGCACAAGGTTTTTTTTTTTTTGCGTGTGCGGCCGCACGCATGGTGTGCCGTCGCACAGAGGGGAAAAAGAAGGTGGTGTACACATGCACAAGCCGTGCGTGTGCTGCGACCAGAGGGAGTGGTTAGGGGTGTGCGAGCGCACATTGCTGTGCATACGCACAAGGACAAAAAAACAGGGGAACTGTGCACGCGCATGAGGCTGTGCAAACGCACAGGTCTCTGTTCCTACAACAAAAATTTTGGCTCTAAGGCACCAAACTTGACATCCAAAACAGGTTTTCAAGTCCCAAATCATCATAAAACTCCCAAAAACACATTATTTCACTAAAATTACCTAACAAACATCAAAATAAATCTAACCAACCAAGCAATATAGCCAATTATTCATGAAACAAAAGGTAAAAGAGAGAAAGCTAGAAGGATATTACCATGGTGGGGTGTCTCCCACCTAGCACTTTGGTTTTAAGTCCTCAAGTTGGACTTTTGAGTGAAGCTTGTGTCATCGTGACTTATGCTTCCACTCCTCCTTGAGTTTCCACCATGCTCGGTTTTCTAAAAGAGCATATTGGCATGGGCCTATGAAGCCTCATTGAAGATATTGTTAACCCCACTCCAAATGTTGCTCCTCTAATTGAACCTTGTACCACTTATGCTTGAACTCCTTTGACTGACAACCACCCATCTTTCACCATTCCACTCAGAAGCACCTTAGTGGTGATCGTTCTAAAGAGCATATTGCATGGCCTATGAAGCTCATTGAAGATATTTTACCCTCAATTGCCCTTGGGTTGGAGTCACTCTTGTAAACTCTTGCATGAAAGCTTTCGCTTCTTGGGTGATCACCTCTTCCTGACCATCTTTTCCAAGCTCTTCCCTATCTCTCTCAAACTCAAGAGTGAGGGGTTCTTCTAGATCATTAAGGGGTTGACCAAGGTGGACAAAAAATAATTGATGATGCAATCCACTTCTTGATCAAACTCCCTCAATTCTCCATTTATCTCTTCCAGCTCACTAGCTTTACCTTCCTCCTCTTGTTGCGATTCTTGCCTTAGCTCCTCTTCCTTTCCTTGAGGCTCCATGTTCTCCTCCTCTCTACGCCCCTTACTTGATCCTCCACCCTCTCCAAGGGGAATGTCTTGATTGCTTAGGCGTAGTGAGGCTAAGCAGTTCACCGCTTCAGCTATGGTAGCCATAAAATTTCCTTGTGTCCTTCGGAACCCTTCTTTCTCTTGAAAGAATGCTTGAAGGTCTTGTTCTTCTTGGGGAAAGGGTTGGAAAACTTCATATTGAGGTGGAAAAGAAGGTTCAAAGTTTGGGAGAAAGGTTGTATAGTTGGAAGGTATGTCATGTGGATGAGGTTATTGAGGTGGTGTATAAGGGTGTGGTTCATATGGTTGGTAACAAGGTGTATAGACATTTTGATTCCATGGAGGTGTATAGTGTGGTACTTGAAGGTTTGGTGGTTGAAGGTTGTGTAGGGGGTATCTTTCATATCTTTGGGGTTGATATTCACAAAAGAGAAAGTTTGGCTTGTTGTAGTGTGGGGGAGGTGGTTGCCATGAGTGTTGCTCATACACAATTGGTTCCTCCTTTAATTGGTTCTCCCACTCCATGAAGCAATTCCAATTTGAATTCATCATACCCTACAAAATACTCACAACCAAGCTCCAAGCAACAAGGGTGATAGCTCATAGAGAAAGTAGAAAATAAAAGCCAAAGACATCAACAAACAAGAAAATGAACACCTAAATATTAACAAAAACAACCAAATAACAAAAAAGGAAGATATTTACACTATCAACATATTTACAACAACCAAAAGATATCACTCAATTGCATCCCGGCAACGGCGCCAAATTTGACGAAGAGAATTCTTGTACGGTTCGGAATTAATCAAAGCAAGAATCAATTCATTAGTAGCATAGTCCAAACCAATAACGAATCCTCTCAATCAAATGTTTTAAATTCAAATTATAATAACCGAGATGAAGAGTACTTCAACCTCGGGTCATTCTCCTTAGGATGCAATTGAAATGTTACGCTTTCGGTTGTTAAGAGAACAAAAGGGATTTTGTAGACAAAGAACAAAATATTAAAATAACTTGAGCAATAAAAGAACTAAGAGATGATGAAAATTGAAGTAAATGCAAGTAAAGAGAAGGTAAGGTCAAAACTAGTGAAAATGCTATAAATGCGATAAAAGAGCCTTGATTTGGGAGTGAGGATCCAAAGAATCCTATCATCGCCATAACCACAACTATGGTAATTATGATGAGTCAATCTCGCCTAGTCAACCCCAACCATCGAGAAGTAAGTCAAGCAAGCATAATTGACCTTAATGCATAAGCCCTAACCAACTTACCAAACTAGTTGATAAAAGACTAGCGTCAATGAAAACAAGAGTCAACTAACTACCCAAGAATTACCACTAAATATCGGACATTGTGACTCTAGTATCCTAAGAACTCAAACCACAAGCCAAAGTGGAAAAATCTACTCAAAATCTAGAGTTGGCATTTTCACAAACACTTGTATGCATAAAAGTAAAACATGAAAAATTGCAAGGAAAAATAACAAACTATAACCAACTATCAACAAAACCAAACATAAACAAGCAATCAAACATAAAGGAGGTATGAAACATAAAATTCATTGATCAAAACTTCAAGAAACACAAAATTGGAAATATGAACAAAGTAACTTGAACCAAGGAAATGAAAGTGCTTTAATTAAAAGGAAATTGAGAGTACTTACAATTAAGGAAGCAAAATAAAAGATCAAAACTTGCTATAAAATGCTACAATTGAAATGGAAATGAAACCATAATAGAGCAATCTACTCTACACTACTCCTACTCCTATGGAAGCTTCCTATACTACTACTACCTAATTAAAAGTGAGCTCTCTACTCTAATGCCTTCATATAGCTTCAATCCCCCTTGATATAGCACTTTCCTTTCAGCATTGGAGCTTCCAAAAGTGGGCCAAAGGCCCCCAAAATCGCACAGCACGCGTTTCATTAATGAAATCACGTGCAGGGACCTATGCGGACGCACAGGTGTGTGTGTCCGCACACTCGGCTGTTTTGGCTCCTGTGCGTACGCACGGGTACTTGTGCGCACGCACACTTGGCTGATGCGATCTTGTGCGTATGCATGCTTGCTTGTGCGCACGCACACCTTGCTGTGTGTGCTTTTCCTTGTTTTTTTTTTCATGTTTTCTCCCTTGTACATGCTTTCTTCCACTTCTGGCTATGCATTCTTGCCTCTAAGGCCTGAAAACACTCAGCAAACATGTCATAGCATCAAATGGAATAAGAGTGGAATTAAATTGCTCATTTCAAGCACAAAATTGCATGTTTTCACATTTAAGATCAAATTAGGGACAAAACACAAAAATATACTATTTTTGTGCTTAAGTGTGAGTTCATGTGCTAGAATTCATCTAAATTGAATCAAAATATACCATCAAATATAGACTCATCACCTACCAAGCCCTTATTCATCATAAACCCCCTTCCATTCAAGTGTGGAAGAGAATTTGGAAGTGGAATGGAATCCAAAGAGTCAAAGTCTTTATGTGGCAATTAAACCATAATAGACTTTTGACAGCATATCAAGTTGCTAAATGGAGTCAAAGTATAATAATTGTTATTGTAGTCGATGCAATTGTGATGTTGAAATCCCCCTACATGCTATCCGGGACTGTCCAAAGGTCTCTATTATTTGGATGAGTCTCGTAAATTCTTTGGCTATTAATAATTCCTTCAAGCTTGATATCCAGAGTTGGATAGATTACAACCTATCCAGCGAAATTGGCAAAGATAAGGATCTAGCTTGGCTAGATGTTTTTTGAAAACAACTTAGATGATCTAAAAACTCAGAAATGAGAAAGTTCACTCCCAAAGTAACCCGCTCTTGAGAATCATTGATATTCGCATTAAATCAACAATTAAAGAGGTGATGGATGTCAGACAAATATGTGACAAGGAAAAGAACTGCACCACTGTTCCCATTGCTTGGACTATTCCCCCGGCCAATTGGGTTAAACTGAATATGGATAGTGCCTCTTGTGGGAACCTGGGACCGGCCAGTTGCACTAGTGCTTTTCAAAATGAATTGGGTGGTTGGTTGTATGGTTTCCAGGAAAATTGGTGAGGCAAAGGCTATTGAAGCAAAGATTAAAGCTATTCTCTCTATGCTGGAGCTTGCTTGGATTCAAAAGGGGCGGTATAACTCATCTTCAAACCCCCTCTCCCAGTAATCATCCCTCCCTCGCTCGTAGCATTAGAAGAATCTGAACCATGCTCAACAGGAACTAGAAGGTGGAAATTCTCCATATTTTCAAAGAAGCAAATCAAGTGGCTGATGGGTTGGCCAATATGATCTTAGACACTAATCAAGAGTCCATTTTGATTCATCACTCTCTTGCTGAGCTCTCCTTAAAGCTCATTGCTGATTGTAGTGGGATATTGTTTTTCCGTTTAGTGTAGTTTTTCTTTTCGGTTCTTGGGCCTCCATTGTACGTAAAAAAATATTGGTGATTAAATTAAACTATTATCTAACAACTAATATTCAAAAAAATATTATTATCTAATAACTAATTTAGGTTGGTTTATTGGTCAATTTATTAATTTATTTAAATAAGTGTTGGAGGTTCAAATTTTACCTTGTGTAATTTATTGGCTAACGATAAACTTTTAAATAGAACTCCAATTTGTGACGAATTAGTCTTTAGCCTCCCAAATTAAAAATACCGTAAAAAATAAAAAAATTATTATCTAATAATCTATATCAATTCAACTAGGTATCCTTTATAAAGTGTACAATATTCAGTCTTTTATTATAATTTAATTATTAATATATTACAATTTAAATACACATCCAAAAAATAAATAAATTCAAATTCAAATTTTCGATTTTAAAATTCTAAAATAAATCTTAAACCATCTAATTATTAACTAATACCATACAAAATCCTGAAGGAAGTAGAGCAGTCACATTTAGATTTGGATCCTCTAAAGTTTGAATTTCACCTTAAAGAGTAAAGTGTGATCTCTCATCATTTATTTCATAGGTGGGACCAAGAATAAATATGAAAGAGAAACTATTCAAGGGTAGAAGATCACACTTTACTCTCTAAAGTGAAATACAAACTTTAGAGGATCCAAATCCGTCACATTCATCGCACATCATAAACCCAGATACGCACGCTGTCCGTGGTTCGTCATCCTTTGCCGCCGTTCATCCGCGCTACCTTCCTCCTCGTCGGCGCTCATCCACAACGCCGCCTTCTTCTTCCTTCGCACTCATCTTCGTCGCCGTCTTCTTCCTCCTCGTCGTCATTGGTCCGCACCGAAAACATACTTAAGGTTTGGATGGGTCTCTGTTCATAGAGTTTGTTTTTGTGCATTCTCTGACACCATTGTTTTTCTTAGTATTTTGTATAACATTCTTTTTTGTAATTAAAAATCGATTAAAATGGCTTGAAGAGATTCTCATATATATTGCAATGTTAAATTATTTTTGTATGTGCAATTTCTATATTTTAGAAGTGTTTACATTTTTCACTGAGTTTTGAATGTGTTTACGTGAGTTTTAGTTATCTGTAAGAAAATATTATGTGAGTTTTATTGTTTTCTGATTGTTCTAATCTCATACTTGTGTTGAGGATTAATTTGTTTTTATTGGTGATTTTTGTTGATTATTTGTTATTTGGTGTGCAAGCTTGTGATTTGAATTGTGTAAAGGTATAATTTTGTATATGTAATATTATAAATTTTGGGATCTGTAATAAGAATAAATTTGAAGCATCGTCCTCAACTTCTTAAGGTGGAGTTATTACTACGACTACTAATAAGTGTTTTTGCTTGTTTGTACAGTGTGTCCAACTTGTTAATTGTTCATTCATTGTGCATAAATTACACTTGGTTAACATTTTTTTCAAATGCTAATTAGATTGACTTGCAACACATCCAAAATAATATCCTATTTTTTAAATTGGTTCATGCACACATCTAAAACTCATTCATTTGAACCAATGAACCTAGCCTTTACAACTACTACGTAATATAACATAAGTAAGAATAGTAAAAGAAGCGGTTTTGTATAAGAGAGCAAGATAGAAGAAAATCGTGTTAAAGAGAAAAGGAATGTAAAAGAAAGAAACAATAAATAACTGTAAAGTAGGTAGAAAGTTAAAAAAATTTTAGTTTTTAAAATTTAAATTAATTTTAATTATCAATGTGTCTAAAAAATAAGAATATATTTTAATTAAAAAATAATTAAATAATATTAAAAATTGATCAAAGATTGAATTTTATTGTACAAATAATATTTTTTAATTTATATTTATTATTTTTACATGAAGATATATCAATATCCACTGGATACTATTATTTTCTTCATAAAAAATGAAAATGTATGTTTTATTTGGCTTTAACAATGAACACCATGGGAATTAAAGTGTCAGTTGACTTATGTTACGTTGTGAATCAATCAAATAGAATGTAAACGGATAGATTGATGAGCTTATGAGATGGAGAAGGATCGGATCTCTTCAGCTTCCACGTAGGAGAACAGAGCGTGTGAGCTAAGCTAACGTGTGATTAAAGCCATTGGTAATGGTAATGGTAATAATAATAATAATAATAATCACAACATATATAACATATATACGTAATTGAATTTAGTATTTGCGGCATTTCCGATTGCCAACGGGTTACTTCTCTTGTTGTAGATTTTTTCCCAAGACACCTCTCTCTGACTCTCTTTCTCTCTTTTCGCTAGAATCCAGATCGTTCCCCATAATACCATCGGATTATATATACCGTACAATATAGCATTATTTAGGAAGCAAAAGAATAATTAATATCATCATTCATCAACATCATCAAAAAAGTAATATCTCTGACCTCTTATATATGCTTTGTTCGAGAGATGATGACACCAACAAGAAGAAGATTGCTTTCTTCCTTGCAAAGAGCAGCGGGTGAGTTTTTATTTCTGCAGCTCTTTAATTTTATCCTTGCCTCATTTACTATATATATACATGATCATTAACTTTTTGGGTTAAACATTAGTGAAATTGTTCATTAATTAATTTACTAAAAATCCAGCAGGTAGATCACCGAAAACCCAAGATGAAGATAAATCTTATAGGAAGCCGAACTTGAATGAAGAATACCTGAAAGCATTCAGAACAAAGTCCTACGTCGAAATATGCAAAAAATTCCAAGGGCAGCTCAGAAAGATAAGAAGCACCACAGGCCTCTCTTCATCATCATCATCATCATCTTCCACGTCTTCTCCGCTTCCTTTCTTCATGCATCTCACAGAGTATTTACTTGAACCGCGGCAAGAAGTTATAGCAAACATGGTGGAGAGGTCAGAGGTGCACCATCTTGTGCTTGAATACTTCAAAGCCAGCTTAGAAGCATCTCAATGTTGCGACACAATCCTCCAAGGTATCCATGAAACTCGAATTGCCTATGCAAAGGTTACAAGGATCATCAAGCTAAGTAAAAGTGTTCTTGATGGCATAGATGAGGATGACCAACCCCGCAAAGCTATTTGTGGAGATCTTGCTTCATTTGCATTGCAAAAGAACCCTTTGTCCATTATTAGTCCCACGATGTTCCGTGAAATTCACGACAAGTACATGGTACTCCTGCATAGGCTAAAGTCAAAGAGAGGGAAAGTTCGAAGAATGTTAACAATAAAGAGAGTTTGTAAGAAAGTTGGAGGAATTGCTATTATTGCTTCGTATAGTGCTCTTGTTGTTGCTTTAATAGTGTTTGCATTCCATAGCATTGTTGGCTTTGTGGCTGCACCGTGTATAATAGGTGGCTCATTTGGGTTGATGAGGAAGAGGTTCAACTTCAGCAGAACCCCTTCTTCTAATGATAATAAGAGGCTTTGTGAGCAACTTGATGTTGCTGCAAGAGGGGTTTATATATTAATTAACGATTTGGATACTATGAGCCGTATGGTTAATAGGTTACACAATGAGGTAGAACACCGAAGACAGGTTGCTGATATATGTTTGAAGAGCGGAAATGGCAAGTTTGAAATACTCAAACAGGTTGTGAGGGAGTTTCACGACTATGAGTCCAACTTTTTGGATCAGTTGGAAGAGCTTGAAGAACATACCTACCTGTGCTTCCTCACCATAAACAGATCTAGAAAACTTGTTATGCAAGAAATTGTGATGGAGGAACAAGAACAAATTTCTGTGTCGTCACACACTCCTTTGAAACAGGAAAGTCTCACAAGTGGCCTGGCTCTTCATCCCCTTAACTGAGATTGTGGTTTTGAGTTTCAACTAGTTTCAATTTTCAAATAATTTTTTGTAATTCTTTGACTTGCCTTTAGTAGAGCATATATATTATGACACATATATATTTGGTCAATTGTAAAAATAGATGGAATTTTTCACAAATGAAATCAATATGAAATGTTACAAAAACTAATATGATTTGTATGCCATTTTTACCGCGAACCAAATATATTCATACTGATAAAATTTCAGATCAAGTAATACTGATTTTTTATTGCACAGCTTTTTATTTAATTATGTGTTCGGCTTTGAATTTTTATTCCGAATCCTGATATCCTCATTTGCGGGGTAAAGAAGGTTCACAAAGCATAAAACTAACCAAAACCAAAATGGAAACTCTAAAGAACGGTCTTACAGTAGCATCAAAATCAATCTATTCATTGGTGCCGAAACTAACACGGTCGAGCCCCAATGACTGTGCCACAGTCTTGTAAAGAGGTTTCCCACAATAAGCACCTAAATGTTTTTTGATTTCTTCAAATTTGTAGCTTTCTGAGATCACAGAACTTGAAGCATCATATGGGGAACCATGGATTAAGTAATGAAATATGGTAGCATGCGTTTTCACAGTCTCCTTCAACGTGTCATCATAAATGAATGCATGGTTCTAATTCAACTGACTTCCCTCAATTTCTTGTATTCCTCAACGCTAACAAGGGAGGCCTTGATCTTAAGCCAATCAGCAGGTTTTGGCATTATAATAGCAATGTATCCTTCCCTGTCTGCCTGCAGTATTGATAACATGAAATTGAATAATTCATGGTACCAACACATGGTATTCAGGTGAAGACAAGTAAGAGAAAATTGGAGTATGTGCTTTAACTTATATTCACAGACTTGCAAATACTCAGCAGCAGTACCAATTGTTCTCAAAGACAAATGGACTAGTAAAAGTTTATCTGCATTATCACAGCAATGATCTAATGAAAAACAGGATAAGAATTTAGTATTGTTACCGAAGCATTGAGTAGTTCTGGTTGCTTGATCAGTTGTTGGTTCACTTCCAAAAGGGAGCCTTTGACACAGCACCTACGGCAAATCCCCACAATTCAGGTTATCAAAGAATTCAGAGGTAACCCATAGACATAAATAAAGGTTGTATCATACATGCTAGGGAACTTACCTCACTATATAGGAATCATTTTTGGTAGAAACTTTGCACAAAGCCGTGTTGGACTCAAAATGTTGAGCATTCTACATAAATAATAAACCATATCTTAATAATATAGAAAGCAGTAATATGATTTATGATGCAACCTCATTGATTTATTAGTACATTGTCAACAAACAGATATGATTTATTAGTAATAAACAGATATGAATTTACATTTATCAGAATAAGCTTGGCATATGTTCGTCATAGATGACAAGTTTAAACATACCTTCTTACGCTTTCCAGTGACCTTGACCCCACTGCGATCAGACTTTCCCACATTGAAATCTATGGCTGTGATTCCACCTTCATCCTTGAAAGAAACGTGGGAAGGAGCCAAACCAATCACACACAAGCTTTAAAATAAAATCAAATAAACCATTAGCAACGTGAAGGAAGAAACATTAAGTGGCTAACAATTATATCATATTATACCCATTGGCGTGCCGGTAAACGTACTGATCGTGCCCTGGCTTCATAAAATCTGAATATCGAAACAACAGAGCAATGCAGTTAGATTTACAATACTAATTAATTCATTCATTCATTAATTGTCATTAACATCAATATGGAACAGAGGTTTAGGGTTTATGTCAAGGAAAAAAAAGTTTCAATTTGAGCGTACAAAAAAAGAGTACCTAGAGCGAAGTAAATGGCGAAGTTGGATTCAACGGCGGAAGGAGGAACTGAAGGAAGATTACAGACATCGGGGAGTAGGAGCTTTCGTAACTCGTCATCTTCATCTTCCTCTTCTTCCTTCTCCTTCTCTTGTTTTTGTTCGAGTTCTTTGGTTGCTGAAGAGTTCGATTCTTCGATGACGTGGTTGGACATATTAATTATTATGTGTGTATATAAATTTAAATGAAAAAAAAAAAAAGGAAAATGAGGAGAGTGAAGCAGCACTTTACGAACTGGGAAAGAGCCAGAGGCAGTTGCCACCAGCCCACCACCACGTTAAGGTTTCAGGTGAGGTCAGTTGAGGTAACCCGTAACCAACCAGACAGACCAGTTAGTTAGAAAGTAGAACTGTAGAAGTACTTCAAATCGCAGGAACAACATGCGAATCCCAATTTTCAACCCTCCCTTCTTTTCTTTTTATTCGGTTAAGTTGTTGCGTACAACAACGGAATTCCAATTCTCACACTGACCAATCCAAGTTTGATACTAACCCTTTCTTCTTTTTCATTTGTTCATTTGTTGTCTCATTGTCACTAGTTAATGGACTAGACCTACAGACTTCTTCATTGAACCTGTTCCAGAAAAAATATAATCAATGAAAATGTATAAAAACACAGAGTTCTTCTGATTGGGCCTTTGGCGCCTCTTGTAAACCAAAAATAGAGAGCTCTTCTGACCAAAAATTAGTGGAAAAGAAAAGGGGAAGGGGCTTATGTTAAAAAAAGAAACTGCAACCAAGTTGGGTTGGTCTAGTGGTTAGCTCATTAGTCCGCTTAAGCAAGTGTCGGGGGTTCAAATCCCGCCTTGTGCATGCAGCAACTCATTGGCCAGCGGCAAACCCTTAAATGGAGCTCAGTACCGCGACGGATTAGTCCTTGACCTACTGGGTTGAGGGAGACCGTGAGAAACAAAAAAAAAAAAAAAAAAGAAACTGCAAACAACTTTTTTTTTCTTTCAAGTTAACAATTAACTCCTGAACAAAAAATAAGGTTAACAATTAACTAATAAATTTATTTTCCTTTAACCAAATTAGGTTAGTCGTGGTTAGCTAATTAGTCTGTATAAGTAAGTGTTAGGAGTTTAAATTTCGCATTGAGCATATAGTAATTATTGGCTATCAATAAATTCTTAAATCGAATTACGATCTACAACAAATTAATTTTTGTCCTATCAAAAAACAAAAAAAAAATATTATTTTCCTTTAAATTTCTCAGTTTTGACAAAATACTATTTTCAAAAATACTATTAAAAAATGAAAGGTAGCTCATATAAAAAAAGTTTAAAAAAAATTTGAGAATCAACTTTTTTTCATTAATAATTAGTTAATATTTCTTTTCTCTAATCAAGAAAAAAGAACTTTTATATATATATATATATATGAATGATATTTAAACGTATTTAAAATTATTCGTAAGTGATATACCTCTGTTTTATAATTAAAAATGTGCAAGATATGTATGTAAAAGATTTAAATAAAATATATAGTAATTATTATTATAAATATTTTATAAAATTATAATTAAAATTAAACTCTCAGAATTTTTAATATTAAAATATTAAAAATTTTAATCAATTTGAGTTTGTTTAGTGATCATCTCATTCGTCTGTTTAAACAACTATTAGGAGTTAGAATTTTATTTTGTGTGTAACAATCCGTTAGCTAACGGTAAACCCTTAATAAATAGAGCATCAATACATGGTTAAACTTAGCAGGAGTACCCAAATACGCGGGTACCCGACCTGTCCATACCCGACTGGGGAGGATAATAACTTAACCCTAGTCGGGACGAATTTTGCTTATGACATGGCATGGTCGGGTTTATGGTGTACCCGCCTTAGATATATACATATAAACACTTTTTAGGAATTAGAATTTGTCTCACATCATAGATTCAGTGATTCACATCTTTAGTCCATACTCAATAGCTATGCAAGAGAAACACAGTCACCTTTACCCAGAGTATTCTTCTCGTCTTCTTCACAAAAAACCTCACAGCTCTCGTTGTTGCTGAGCCCATTGCCGCCTACCCGTTTACAGTTCCCATCTTCCTTCACAACTCATGTCACCATCGCTACTTATTCTGTTACCGTCGTTGAGCCCATAGCCACCTCTCTCTCTCTCTCTCTCTCTCTCTCTCTCTCTCTCTTATTCTGTTACCGTCGTTGAGTCTGTTAAGTTCTTCTCTTCTTCTTTCACAGACTCATCACTTAGTCGCTGTCGCTATGAGTCTGGGCGTTGCCGTTGCAGTTTCATCTGAGTCTGTTACCGAATAAAATAATTTTTTATTCAAGTTGGACCAGGCATGCATGAGATCATTTTTGCATGTAATTTCTAAATTTTCTCATCCAAATTTGATTTATGTGGTTTAGTATTTTAGTATGGCGATCATCGTGGTTTCGTTGCAATACTAATGTGATAAAAATTACGGTAATTTCGTAACTAATATATGAGACAGACCATATTATTAAAGTAATCAGGTAAATAATATTCAGATGTGCACATAAAATTTATAAGACGTGATTATCTCAAAAAAAAAAAAATATATATATATATATAGCCCAAGTGGAAGATTGTTAGGAAATTATTATTTCTTAATATATTCATGGGTAATACATATATTATTTATAATTGCAAATTAAGTAATTTCACATTAAATGACTTATATAACGATGATCTCATTTATCGTCATAACTGTTGAATTAAATAAGTCATTATTACTTTTGATTTGGATAAATGAGATTAAAACAATAGATATTATTTTATTTGAGTTTTAGAATTTAATGAGTGTCACACTCAAATATAAATAATGACTTCAGAATTTTGGTGTCCAACACATCAAACTCGTCTCTGTAGCTCTTTTCCCGTAGTAGAGTTGTGATTCAGCCCTGTCAGGAATACAGAAGGTTTTGGTTGATGAAGATTAAAGAGCCACAAGAGCCAAGCTCTTTGATATCAATCATGCTCTCGAATGAAGGGACGCTTCCACGCTCTCAGTTATATTTCTTAATGATTTAACATGGATGATCTTGAGGTTGAGAAATCCTAAAATTTTCAGATAAAATAGAATTTTTATTCAATCAAATTATAATAAATAATTTTATTGAATTAAATTATATTAATATGATCAATGGATGATAAAGAATGTTAGAAAAATAAATAAATAATATTTTAAGAGTATAAAAATATTAAATTATCATTTCAATTTACTTTTTTAATCAATGACAATAAATATCTTGAATTAATTAAATTTTTACAAAAAATTATATACTTAAAATTATTTTATTTTTTCAAAAATCTTTTGAACACACAATGGTTCAATGAGAGGTTGACTATTGAGACTTGAATATAATATTTTTAAATTCATATTTTCAATAAAAAGATGTACTTAGTTCTATCAATTCTAAATAATTCTATATTCACTATTACTTATCTATCTAAATAATTCTAATATTGAACATTGTTTTTAGATATAAAAAATTCAAAAAATATATTTAATCTATTTCAAAAATCAATATTCATATTTAACTTAGGATTTCAACAAATATGGCAAAAAATATTATATTTTTTAGTTAAAAAATTAAAATATCTATAAATATATTTTTATAATTTAGCTTTAGATTTTTTAAAAAAATTTGGCAAGTTAATGGAATCAAATCATATTTCTATAATATATATAAGAATGTATATTACATATAAATAAAAAAAGTTAGGTGTAATAAGAACAAATACATAAATTAAAGTAAAATTTTAAAAAAAAAAGAATCAATAAAATATTGAAGGAAAGAAATATAAATAGAAGAGAAACAAAATTATTAGACGGAAGATAAATAATTTAATAAATTTTATGTGTATATAAAAGAAGAATACAAAGAAAATATACTGTATCTTATTTAATTTAGTAAGATTTATGGAAATAAACACAGAGAATAAGATAATAAAAATAATAATAATAAGAAACTAAATATCTGAATTAACATCAAAATAAAAAGTAATAAAATAATGATAATCTATCATAATCTTAATCTTTTAATATAATTAATTCTAATTAAGTAATCAATCAAATAAATTAAATATAAATATGTCTAATCTAATCGTATAAAGAAATAGTAAATTTTCTAATATATATATATGGTGAATGCTATCCTACCCTCTATATATATATATATATATATATATATATATATATATATATATATATATATATATATATATATATATATATATATATATATATATATATATATATATATATATATATATATTAGAAAGAGATAGATAAAATATCAGTTTAAAATGAGATTATTATTATTAATGACATATAAATATTAAAATTGTATTAATGTATTAATTGAAATACTTTATTAGAATAAAAAATTGCAAGAATTAAAATAACTAAAATTTATTAACTCTAATTAATTAAATTAGCATAAAATAAGAAAGAGATGATTAATCAGATTAAATAAATTAAAAAATATTACTGAGCAAAAAAAATGTCACAATAATTATATTAATAATTTGAAAAAAATCAATTCAATTCATTCAATTTTTTATTTAAAATAGACAATTAAAGATTACCAATGAATAAAAATAAATGGGATATAATAAAGAATAATTTTGGTAGTATAAATAATTAAATTAAATTATTATATACAATTTTTACTTTTTACCTTATTATAATTTAAGTTAATATTAATGGTAAAAAACTAATTTTAAATAGCCCCAATTTGTATTTTACAACATAATTAAAGCACAATTCATATTTTTTATTTTGTGATTAATCAATATTTTTTAAATTTTTTGGTTAAGTCTTCTGTATTTTATAATTGATAAATTTTCTCTACAAAATTTGTGATGAATTATTACAATAATAATTAATTAAGAAAATCAAGAAAAAATTATAAAAAAAATCAAATAAAAGGTAAAAAATAGAGTAAAAATTTATTTTGAAACTAAAAATTTGTCAATTGTGTTAGAAATTCTAAAAATTTGTATCTTATTATATAATCAATTTTGTTACTCACTTCAACTTCATTATCCCTTTGTATCCTAAAAAGTATATAATGTCACACTTATTTTAAAAAAGATGAAACTCTTTAAATACACAGTATAATGTATAATTTAAGAATAATAATATAAAAAATATCTAGAATTTTATAATAATATTTATAATTTTCAATGACGATAACACAAAGAGTTTAAATCTATCAAATAAATTAAATAGTTACCCTTTGCACATCTTATTTAAATTTGAATTTGAAAGTTTAATTTGTATCTTCTTTTTTTCCTAATATAAATTATTTTTGACAAAAAATAGGAAAAAAATTCTATTAGACCAAAAAAATATTCTATCAAAAAATTATTATAAGGAGATTTATAATTAGAGAAGAAAATAATAAAAGTATTAATAATAATAATAAAGAAAAAGAAATGAAGCTCATATTAAAGAATGTTAGAAAAGAAATAATAAAGTTCGTACTAATAATAATAATGTTGAGGAATGATGTTACTGCTTTAGACTTCTAGCCTCCACCTTTGGCCATCGTTTTTTTTCTTTCTTTCTTTACTTTTTATTTAAATTATCTAGTCATAAAAAATAAAGAACAATTCAAGAAAACAAAAACAGGAAGAGCAATAGTAACTATACAAATCAAAATACACAGGAGAAAAACAAACTATTATATGATAGAATTAACATGAGTATATTTTATCATTAAATAAACAAAGTTAACGCAAAATAAAATTACATGTAAAGGAAACAAAAAAGAGTTAAAATATCCAAAGTAATAAAAAGATTATTTTTACAATTTTATTCTTTCATGTTTATAGGTGCTAACAGAATCGAAATAATAAAGACGTAATATCCTATAATAAATATTCAGATATGTTAAATAATGCTAATTGATCTAACTGATCTTAATTATACTCTAACATCCTTCCTCAAACTCAAGTGACAACTTGAGTTTGAAACTTATTTGAAACAATTAAATAAAAAATGCATAAAATGATAGAACAGGTGTAGATGAAACTGCCTGAAGAAAGCGCAGACAGAACTGTCGGAAGAAAGCGTAGACAGAACTACCGGAAGGAAGCGCAGACAGAATTGCCACAAGGAAGCGCAGACGGAACTGCCACAAGGAAATGCAGACGGAGATACCGGAAGGAAGTGCAGACGAAACTGTCAGAAGGGAACGCAGACAGAACTACCGGAAGAGAATGCAGACGAAACTGCCGTAACAGTGGCCAACTGCCGGAAAACTACTGAAAAGATGGCAAACTCCTGTAAAACTGTTGAAAAATGACAAAGTGTGAAGAGATGACAAACTACCGAAAGGTGACGAAAAATATATGGTTTCTCCATGAGAATAAGTAGTGGATGAGCTAATTGGTGAGGTCAGAAAAGCATCAAAGAATTGACAAAAGAGAAGGAAAAAAATGGCACGGAAGAAAAGTATGAAAAGTATAGTGATTTTACCAGAAGAAAATCAACTTATCCTCCTCAAGGAGGATACAATGGCTCTGATACCATATTAGAAAGGGAAGAGGGAGCAATAGAAAAAATGTTTGTGAGTATTCAAGTTGTGTAGAATGATACAATATAGAAATGTATTTATAGGTGATAAGAGAATCGAAATAATAAAGATGTAATATTCTATAATAAATATTTAGATATGTTGAATAATTCTAATCGATCTAATTGATCCTAATTATACTCTAACAATTATATTTAATTAATTGATATACATAATATTAAATTGTGTGATACTTAAATATCTAATCAAATCAATTAGTTGATATAATTAAGCCATCGTAATGAATTATATTTAATGAGTTAAAAAAATAAATTAAAAAATACTCTCAGAAGCATGCCACGTCAGCTTTATCATTAAGTGTAAAAACTCGATTTTTATATAATAGAATAGATGACTTCAATAAACAGATATAACAACAACATAGTAATATTTTTAATTTACATGTAAAATAATCTAAAACTTAATTATGTAGTATTCAAAAAAATTACCCAATTCAATCAATTATTCAATATTAAGATAAAATATTGTTTCTCATAAATGAGGTGATTTTCAATGAATGTAGTGATTATTGAAGCAAGAAAGCAAACCTGCTATTAAAAGTATAACATGGTTAAATATTTTTTTTTACGATATTTTTTGGTTTGGCAGGTCAAGGTTAATTTGTCTTAAATTTAAGTTTTATTCAAAAGTATGTTGCTAATTAATGAGTTGGTGCATAAACAAGGTGAAATTTAAATTTTTGACATTTATTTAAGAAGACAAATAAACTAATTACTCGACCAACTCAAAGTAACTTGATTGAATGGTGTTTGTATCTTCCACTTTGAGTGAATTTTTGAAATAATATAGAAAATTAAACTATATAATTCAAGTAATTTATAAAATCAATTTGATTTGTTTAGCAACATCACAGTTTTTTCCAGAGCAAACCACAATTAGTAAAAAAAAGACATATTATAGGATTTTTTTAAATAAATAAAATAAATATTTTAATTACAAATAATGTTAATTTGAGGATATTTATGAATTTTTATCAAATGTCTGTAAACGAAATAAGGCAGGAATACGTGGGAACGTATCATGTTTAGAAACGTGATAAACGAGATAAGTCTAAAGAGCATCTATAAATGGAAGTCATTCACAGAGCCCCTGACCCTTTATTTTCTCTCTTTCTTGCACCGTTTTCTTGATATTTATTAGTTTCCTAGACCTTATGGCACGCACGGACGCACGAGACCCTAACATCAACTACCTCAACGCTAGTTGGCACATTGCGGGAGCTATCAACTTTGAGATTAATATTATCTTTATTGTTCAAATTAATAAGTGTATGCGATTTTATTTTGAGAACTTTTATAAAGTTAGTGTTTTAACACATGAGTAGACTGGATGATATTGAGGTAACACATTTTAGGTTAGTTGGCAAGTTAGTAACATGAGTTAGGTATATAATTTACTTATAGTGAAAGTTAGATAAGTAATTACTTTGATTTGATTAGTTAATTAAATATTTTTGTTAGTTAATATTTTCTTTAAATTCAGAGAGGATTTTTAAGTATTGGTTTTATAACTTATTTATTATGTTGTGATGTTTATTTAAGTTGTATTTTAAATTTGTTAGAATATATTTGGACATACTAAAAAATTTAGTTTGGAATCGAATCTTTATAAAAGTTTTTATTTTAAACAGAGGTCTTGCTTGCTATTACCCAGGTAGGTTAGTCACACACTTGCACTCTTGGATGCTATCGTCGGCCCCCATATTCGAAAACGGAGTTTTCTAGTGCATCGCATCCAAATCCAATGTATGGTACTGGTTGGGTACAACTAATAACTCTGGAATTAGATGCGGAACAGGCAAAAGGTATCTAACTGATCCACCAACAGGAATCTCATGTATGAACTCATCGTCGTCGTCATCGTCAAAAGAACCACTTTCATGACTGTCGGCAACGTACTCTTCATTGAATTCCTCATTCTCAATGTCCATGTCCTGGACTGGACTAACATAGTGCAACGGTCATCGTGCAAGCTGATTTGAGCCATCGGCACCACCACCACCATTATCACGAACCTCCACAGAAAGTTCCATCACTTGTTCAACCATAATTCTGCTGTGTACGTCAAACATTAGGCACACATGCTTACCGCTATCGAGTCAGAATAAACTTCGCCGTCAACATTTTTATTGCATCCACATATGTGAATTCGAACGCACCTTTTAAGAGCTTCACAAATCTCCAAAACATCTCCCACGTGTACTTTGTCCGCCCATCCTTCCCAAGCTCAACAAACTCAGTTTGCAAGACTAGAGTCCTATACCATGAACGAAATTCAAGCACGTTCTCATTTTCTCGCAAAAAATTAACGCATCTTTGAAAGTTCGTGACAAATTCAAGGACCACATATCTACTCTCCACAAACCTACCCAACTTGGCATGTAGAGATTCACAACGGGACGTTGTCCTTATGCCAGCAAAAAATCGGCCTCTGATGTATGTTGTCGCCCATGCGGTTTTTTTGCGGTAGAAATCCTTCACCCATTCGACTTCTCAAACCCCACACTCATCCAGCATCGCCTCCCATTACGCCTTGAACTTCTCAACCTCCATGTCCGCAAGCATGCAGTGTCTAAATAGCTTGGTGAATCGTGTGTCACATATATTGGAGATCGCATTACGAAGCAAATGCCAAGCACATAGCCTGTGATGGGTTTCGGGGAATACATGACGTATAGCATTTCGCATTGAGGTATCTCCATCTGTGATGAATGCCTTAAGGGCATTTCCTTTCATGCATTCCAAAGACTGTTGCAGAACCCAAATTTAGGACTCTTGTGTTTTGCACGAGATCATTGCACATCCAAAGACACATGTTTGGTTGTGGTGGTTAACTCCTGAGAACACAACAACAGGCAAATTGTACTTGTTTCGGCCGTAAGTAGCATCGAAGGCAAGAACATCTCCGAATATTGCATAGTCAAACTGACTACGCCCGTCGCTCCAAAACAAGTCACAAAGATTGTTTTCAGACACAACCTTGTACCTCCAAAACATTCTGTTGTCTACACGGGATACACCTTCCAAGTATCGAATTACAGCGCTTACATCTC
Source organism: Arachis hypogaea (assembly GCF_003086295.3). Taxonomy (NCBI): domain Eukaryota; kingdom Viridiplantae; phylum Streptophyta; class Magnoliopsida; order Fabales; family Fabaceae; genus Arachis; species Arachis hypogaea. The sequence continues at coordinate 107,499,928 of NC_092052.1, read as the reverse complement.
CTTTTTGCATTCCTCTTTGTCGCCTCACCTCATTATACATGTCTTGCTTTGTGAATGTCACAAAGTTAAAACCCCCAATCTGTGCCGCGAAGAATTCATATATTTTAGGAATGTTGATACCAACCTCCCTCATGCTAGTCATTTGTACAATCTCTACATCAGATATCCGCCTGTGCGACCTCAAGTAATCGATGAACTTGCCAGATGTGAGTTCATGATTATGCTCATCCACAAACCGAGACATGTACCATTTGCCACTCCCATCTTTTCTTTATCCTCATCTCGGCAAGGCAACCACAACGAGTCACAATCTTGTGCTCCCTTTTTTGATTAGCCATCTCTAGCCATTTCTTCTCCCGATACCCTTGCCTAGTGCACACAAATGTGTATCGTACAATATCCCCTGCACTATTTGTTAACTTCCTCCCTTGTCTCGTAGCAAATCCCTTTAATCGGCTATATTTATTATAAAAGGACTTGGCTTCATCTGGAGTGTTAAATTCCATTCGAAGGACATCATCTGGCCCCCCTCCTTCATCCGATTCGAACCCATCTTTACGCCCATCATCCTTGCTTTCATGGTCACCAAAGTATTCTTTCGCTTCAATTTCCATGTCATATAATGCTTCTTGTATAATTAATGAAATCCATTATTTATTATCGGGGCTACGGGTGTTCAAGAAAACCAGTTTAACAAAACTAAGCTTAAAACTGAACAAAAACTACTTTAAATAAACCAGGATTTTTAATTAAAATCAATAAACTAAAACTACACTTTTTGAATAAAACCAGTTTGTTAAAAACTAATTTTTATGGTTCAACTCGGTTTAAACCGAATAAAACTGGTATCTAATTTCACTGCAATAATATCTAAACTAAGCATTTTTCCGATTGTTGGTAGCGTAAAATGATTATGATGTGATATATAAGTGCCATAGCTTGTGCTTTAGTTTCATGTCTCAGGTCTTAACAGTTTTTAATATCTATTTAAGGATAATTCACATGAACAACATAAATTGCTTGATGGGTGAAAAAATGCCAGTTAAGAATTTCTAATAAAAACAGCGTTGTCAGTACAGTCTTAACCGACGAAATTTCCACTATCAATTTAATTTGTGTCACAATTAAAATTAATTAACTGGGAGTAGAATTTCCAGGTCGTTTCCCAAAGATTTGACACAAGGTGCAATTTATTGGTTAGGAATTTTTTGAGTAATTTTTGAGGTGGAGAACGGAAAAATAAATAGCGAGAAATTAAAGCAGCGAACAATAGCAAGAGATGTTATGTATTTGAAATAAGAGATCTTGGTTAGGAGAGATTATTGGAATTTCTATCCTTGTTGTCTTTCTCCAAGTGCAATAGTAAAGGTTTATTGCTTCCACTTAGTTATCCTCTTGCAGTTACAAAGGAAGGTTAAGTGGGTAGCACTAACTCTGATTCACAAGTCCTAGTCACTTCCTAGGGAAGGACTAAAGTCAGTGAAAATTGAGTTAGCCAGTAATTCTCAATTACATATTATACTTGAGTATTACAACTCAAGGGTTTCCAATTAATCAACTCCTGAGCCAAGTTGGGAGATCTACTCCATTAACATGAATGCCATTTTCACAGACATGTAAAAGGAGTAGATAGGAGATATGGTAATTAAAATAAATTAATAAAATCAATTTGGCACTGATAATTAATTAAAATAAATTAAACAAGTAATAGAATTAAATATAAAAAAAATTCATTGCATTAATAGAGTTCAAAAACAACAATATCCAAATATGAACGAAGGGCAACTAAATAGAAAAGAGTAATTGAGTTATTAGAAAAGCAAACTATAGAGATGACGACTTCAATCGAAGGTAGTAGTAGCTCTCTCAATATCCAATCCAAAGCAAAACTAAGAACACTAAGAACCCTAGGGGAAGAAGTGTTTTCTCTCTCTAGAAATCTAAACTAAAAACTAAAACTAAAGTGAAAATGAAAGTATCTTCAGTCTCAGCTTGCCCCCTGCCTCTAATCTATGTTTTTGGGCTAAAAACTGGGTCCAAATCAGCCCAAAAATCGCCCCCAGCGAGTTCTGATAGGTGCAGCACGTGACGCTCTGTCACGCATACGCGTCGCTGGACTTCTGCGCTTGTCACGCTTATGCGTTGCTCTCACGTACACATCACTGTTAGATGCGCCAATTCACGCGCACGCGTCAGTCATGCGTGCGCGTCGATCCTCGCTGCTCAGCTCCTTAGTTTCTTGTGTTCATTCCACTTTGACATGCCTCCTCTTCATCCTTTAAGCCATTCATACCCTGTAAACCTGAAAACACCTCACAAACACAGCATCGAATGGTAATAAAGGAGAATTAAAAATTGATAATTTAAAGGCCTAGGAAGCAAGTTTTCAATCATAACACAAAATTAGGAAGGAAATGAAAAACATGCAATTTCAATGAATAAGTGTGAGATTAATTGGCACAAACCCACTCAATTCAGTCCAAAATATATCATAAAATAGTGGTGCATCAAATCTCCCCACACTTAAACATTAGCATGTCTTCATGCTAAGCTCAAGGAGACCAAAAGAATCAAGGGGGGAAAATAAGACTCATGCAATGCAACCTATCTATATGAATGCAACTATATGCTAAGATGCTTCTACCTACTTGGTTAAAAATAAACAAATTCTCCAAGACAAACATAAATTGGATTCTACTAATTCAAATCACACAATAAGGTACAAGTAAACTTGTGAGAAGAAAGCTCATGAAAGGCAGAAACACAGAATCGAGCATCGAACCTTCACTAGAAGTGTATACACTCTAGTCACTCAAGTGTTTAAAGGTCGATTCTCTCGGTTCTCTACTAATCTTACATTATAAGACTTGCTTTTCTTTTACCAATCAATCACAATTTAATGCACAAATACACATATCAAGAGGTCTTTTCAAGGGTTGTAATGGGACTAGGGTTAAGGTAGGAATGTATTTGGTTAAGTGGACTAAAATCCAAATCCTTGATTAACCTAAACTTCTTACCTAACCTAGGACATTCCAAGTCATTACAATGCAAAACTTACTACCCATTGAATATTTTTATTTGTCACAAGTTCATGCACCTTAATGTCTTTTGAATACCAATCATATGAATTAATTTAATTATTTCACTTGGCGCATTTTGTCCCCTTTTTATTTCTCTTTTTTTTTTCTTTTTTTTTCTTTTTTTTTTAGTATGCATAAAGGAGGCATATGATTAAAATGTTAGATACATGAACAAGTGCCCAACTATATTCACATTTTCACATAAGAATATACAATACCCAAATTCCTAAACATGTATTCTCCAATTCAAGTTCCCCACACTTAATTCATGTACACTTCACTAGTCTAAGCTAATCAACGATTCAAATTAAGGACATTATTGTTTTACGCTTAAAGTTAGTGATGTGCTAATATAAAGAATAAATGGGGTAAATTAGACTCAACATGGGGTTGCAAGGGTAATGATAGGGTAAGACCATATGGAAGTGTGAGCTATAGTGAAACAAGGCCTCAATCAGATAAGTGTATGCATACATCATGTAGCACCCTAATTACCCTAAGCTTTACCTCATGCCATAAAGCAAAGGTTAATCAAGAGTTACGACAATTCTAAGGCTCACACACACACACACACACACACACACACACACACACACACATAGAAGGAATAATAATTCTAGAAGCCCGATGAATAAAATAAGCTCAAATATGGCATTACAAAGCACGAACGTTCACACGAGCTACAAGCGTAAAAGATAAGATCCACTACTTAAGGTAACAAGATATATGTAGTTATACAAGAGTATAATAATCATAAGATAATAGTCTAAGCCTGCGGAGTTTAGGCCAACTAATTAAATACAGACATACAGAGTTTTGAAAGTAAAACAGCTTATACAGAATATCACTCTCAAAGTAAGCCTCTAAGGCAAAAGTAAATACAAAAGTGAGAGTACTAATCAAAATAACCAAAATGACAACAATAATAGATTAAGATCCTCCACTCTGCTACCATCAAGCAACTCACTGAGGTGGGTTGCGACCTGCATCTGAGAAACAACAACAACGTATGGAATGAGAACCTGAGGTTCTCAGTATGGTAACAGTATCCAGTAATGTAAAATGTAAGACCCCGGGACGCCAGAGGCAATCCTAGAGCTTCATACCAAACAGATATCCAAACTTAACGAAATAAATAACTTAAACCGTGAATAATAAACAAGGTATCTAATCTTAGGGGATTTCTAACTAAAACTAGTCACCGCTGTCCCACAGTCTTCACCAACCTACCCTTCGTGCGATCCCATCGCCGCCGCCTACCTAACCTCCTCAGCACCAAACAAACAAAGATAATGCAAGCAAGGAAAACACAAGTAGTATTCATATATATAACAAGTAATTCAAGAAGCAAGTAGGCATATTATACAAGTAGGAAAACTCAAGTAATCAAAGCAAGCAAACATATAGAAGATGCACATGATGAATGTCTGTCCTATTGGCTGTGATATCACATGTTGGTTGTAGTGCCAAACCCAACTCATAATCCGATCGGCAACTCCTGAATTAGTCTCTTTGTTGCGCATACTCAGGAGGAATAATTCCGAGGGATAGTGCCCTACCACCTTCTCCTTTCAGAGGAAAACGTTCCGAGGGAGAGTGCCCTACCACCTTCTTCTGGATGCTGCATAATTCCGAGGGATAGTGCCCTACCACCTTGCAACCAGAGAGAAATCACACGCTCAGGAGGTATAATTCCGAGGGATGAGTACCCTACCACCTTCTCCTTTCAGAGGAAAAATATTCCGAGGGAGAGTGCCCTACCACCTTCCTCTTGAGCGATAAACATGAGTGAGAAGCCCAGCTTCAAGCCTCATATCCGAACGTAGGTGGGAGACTACCACAGCCCCTATGACGGATAACAATGCATATCATAATCACGTATTCAATCTCAGAGGCCCCTACTCATAGCACACTTCCACTCATACTCATTCCATCAACCATAATCATTCATTTTCAAGTTTTCAACTCATCACAATCATCATCAATTCATAACTTTCCGTTTCAAACTCACTAGTTCGTCAATTTCTCAATTCATATACCATTCTTCCTTCGCAATCCACCAAATCCATTCTCAATACACCAGAAACCTAAGCCTCCGTTCTCTAACTTTTCAAAATAACACCAAATCAAACCTCCTAGGACATTTCTCATGTTTCAATACCCGAAGATAAGCCCAAGAGTCTTAAAATGGTGTCACAGAAGCTTACAAACTTGTTGGGAAGGTGAAATAGTTAAAAACAAAGTTTGAGTTTGAGAAACAGGGCGTGTGCGTACGCACAAGGGTGTGCGTGCACACGCCCAAAGGGATTTTAAAAAGGTGTGCGTACGCATAGGGGTGTGCGTACACACAGGTACCAATTTTCACAATTCTGTTCACTCGCACAAAGCGTGCTAGCGCCCCCAACAGACTGACATTCCCAACGTGTGCGTGCGCACAAGTTGTAAAACTTCATTGGATATGTGCGCGCACAGGTCGTGCTAGCGCTCTCACCAGCAGGCCTTTCCCCACTTGTGCGTACGCACAAGGCTGTGCGTGCGCACATACCAGAAATCACAAAATTCTGCAACTTTGAAGAATTTCAAATTTTGACACCAAACTTTGAATGATCATAACTTCCTCTACAAAAATTCAAATTTTATAAACTTTGTATCAATTTGAAGACTTTTCAATGAACTTTAATTCTAAACAATTTCAACAAATTTTGAAAAGTGAGGCACAAGTTATGACCCGTCAAAGTTCACTAAAAACCAGTTTTTATCAAAAACCTCCAATTCAACCAACTCTCAAAATCAAAACCAAATCCAAACCTGTTCAATCATCATAAACTACTTTAACTCCATCCCACATGAGGTTTTACCGTTTAAGCCATAATCCACTACTCGTATCATCAATTCTCAAACCCAATTATCCATGATTTCACACTAAAACTCCTTCTCATCCAACATTTAACAATAACCATTTTACCACTTTCAATTCATCAACATCAACCTCATTCATCCTCAATATCAATAATCAATATTGTTTAGCAACATCAACAATATTTCTCATCCAAATTCATCACACATCATACATCAACAACATTATTCAACAACTTCAACAACATCAATTAATCATACATCATCAACCAACCAAATTCAACAACCACTACAATTCCTCATCAATTTCAACAATCAATATCATCATCAACATCCATCTTCAAATCTCAACACCCACCAACACAATTCATCAATAATCATCATCTAATAATATGTAACTTATCACATTTAAACCCATTCATTCAACATCCAACCATCATCAAGCATATATTTATATACAATTAACCATACAATCACATCTTTAAACCTATCTTAAAGTCAAATAGCCTAAGTATCCATTGATATTACATATTACATAGAAGAGACCAAAGCCATACCTTGGCCGCTCCCCCCAAAAAGCACACCGCACAACCTTTCAACTTACCAACAAGCCACCAAAGCCCAACTAACATCATATATGTATCAAAAATCAAAACCTAATATACATAAAACAACTAAACACAATGATTCAATGAAACCTTACCTTAACCAATGAGATTAGAGATAAAATCTAACAATTATCCGCTACTAGAGATCACCTAAACAAGCAAAACCACAAAATCTACTCAAAATTATAACCCCAAAAATGCAAAATTCTAGGGCTGGAACATGGGGATTGAGACGCAATTTCTTACCAAGTTTTCTTAAATAGAATCGAAGAGATCGACAAGAGCTTCGCGTGGTCGTAAATGGCTCATCAATCGAAGTTCCGGATCAAAAGTTATGGAGTTTTGAAGAGGGAGATAAATAGTAACAATGGCTTCCTTCTCCTCTCTTCTTCCTATCCAAGCTCTCTCTCTCTCTCTCTCTTGGTATTAAAATGAGCTTCTTAGGCTCATTTATTGCCTTATATAAGCCCAACTTGAGTTCGGTCCAACCGTGTAGCGTTTTTGGTCCGTTTGGCCCACTTTGGGCCAAAACCTTTAAGATTAATGCCTGGTTTTCAATTCTAAAATATTTTTTGTCCATTCAAAACAATAAATCAACTTTTTAAAATCTTATTTTCCAAAATACGCAGCATTGGATAGACTAGAGTCGGTACTATTAGCTTAAGCGCCAGTATGCACTTTTACAAAAGCTTTTTGAAAAAGATACATTTTCCAACTCAGAAAAATTCATTGAAATCAAATTTCACCATTATATTTTCAAATTAAAACTTCTAAATTTTGAATTTATTCCGGGTACTAAAATTATTTTATTAAAATGGTTTTACGTGAAAACTCTGGTTCTTACATCTTACTCCTCTGTTTAAGAATTCAAGGTCGAACTTCAAGTTGTTTAACTTCAAAAGCATACCCAATGTAATTATTAGCTTCTTGTTGGTGAATAAGGTTTTAAATTGTGAAATCATATGTTGGTGAAAGATGATATGGAATAAAAAAGGCCTATTTTATTTACCTCAGAAACATACATCAGCTACAAGCTTTAATTAATGAACTAAAGATCTTTGTTAGCATATGAAAATGAAGAACAAAAAGAAATAATATACAAACAAGATTTTGTCACCACTATCTAAACTTTTCTTGTTCTACAGCCATTCAGCCATCTATTTTAAAGACAGATCAACATGCAACAATTTTAAAATACTATGCCCAGTAATTGCACACATTAAGGGAAACCCTTAAGATTGATGAGAATGCATATTCACAATAAAAGAATATGCTACTCAACCTCATAGCTATGTCACATAAAACTGCAAGCTTCTATAATACAAAGGCAATTATGTAATATATATATATATATATATATATTGATTGTATCTTCTATAATACAAAGGTTTAGATATATATATATATATATATATATATATATATATAAATATTTATATATATATATATATATATGATAAACCACAATTTTACGGTTTATTTTGTATTGAATTGAGTGGATTTTATTAACTATTCTTACACTTATTCATATAAATTGTATGGTTTTACAAATCCTTCTTAATTTTATGCTATGATTGAAAACATGTTTCTTTAGCCTTAAATTTGCTAATTTCAATCCTATCTCATTACAATTCGATGCCGTGATATATTTGTTAAGTATTTTCAGGGTTTATAGGGCAGGAATGACTTCGAGGATGGAAAAGAAGTATGCAAAAGTAGAAAAACGCAAGAAATTAAGGATTTCAAAATCTGGTAACGACGTGCACGCGTGGCTAACGCTTACGTGTGGCCAGTGAAAAGTCCAGCGACGTACGCGCGTAACGTGCTGCATTAAACAGAATTCGCTGGGGGCGATTTCTGCGCTGCTTTTGACCTAGTTTCAGGCCCGAAATACATATTAGAGCCTGCAGAGTGGAGCTGGAAGGAAAACTGACTTTCATTCACACAATTTTAGGTTTTAGGGTTTCTACTCCAATTTCTTCTTAGATTTAGATTTAATTTCTGTTTTTATTTACAATTCCTTGCAATTTATTGTTCTAGCACCTTTGTTCTTCAATTCTACATGCTATTTCCTTCACTTTGTTATCCTTATGTTTATGCACTCTTGATACTTTGAATCTTTGTTAATGCAATTTATATGTTCATGTTGTTATTGCTTTCTTTAGTTGTCATTGTTAATTTCTTTCAATTGGTAATTGTTAGATTTTATTATTGTTGTAATTTTACCATGCTTTTATTTTGTGCCTACCAAGTGTTTGATAAAATGCTTGGTTGGATTTTAAATAAGATTTTTGTATTCTTAGCTTGAATTGAGTAATTTGGAGACTCTTGAATTGTCAAAGTCTCTTGTTGGTTGGTGACAAACCCCAAATTGACAGTTTGTTTTGCCTTGAATTTAGAACATTTTGATAACCTTTTGTCACATTTAGCCTAAGAATTAGCATGGTTTTGTTATCTCTTCCATGATTGTGCTTAAGTGTAAAAACATACTTTTTAAGCCTTATTTTGGTGAATTCTACTTTCTGTTTGATTCCATAAGATGCCTTGATGTGTTTGCTAGTAATTCCAGGGTTGAAATAGGCTAGGCATGGATCAAAGGAAGCAAGGAAGGAAGCATACAAGTGGAGAGAAGCATAAAAAGTCAAAGAAGCAAAGTCAGCCATGCACGCGCACGCGCACAAGGCGCTCGCGCGCACATTGCAGAATCGACCAGGGACGCGCACGCGTACCATGCGCGCACGCGCCGATGCTGGCACATGACCTCATTAATGCAACACGTGCCTGGCGATTTGAGAGGGTTTCTGAACCCATTTTTGGCGCCAAATTGCTAAGGAAAAGGAATAAAAGGATGAAGGATTAAGGAGGAGGCATCATTCATCACTTAGGACTTTTCATACTTTAATCATTAGTCATAGTTTAGTTTGAGCTTTGTAGTTAGTTTCTAGAGAGAGAAGCTCTCTCTTCTCTCTAGGATTAGGATTAGGTTTAGGTTAATCTCTCTTCTTAGATCTAGGTTTAACTCATGCTTTGATTCACTTTTCATTTACCAATTCTTAATCTTCTCCTCTTCCTCTTTCTAGTTGTGTGCTTTAATAATTGTAATTCTTCATTTTGTTTTGGATATATTGTTGTTCCTTGGTTTTCTTTCAATAATGCAATTTGAGGTAATTCATGATAATTGTGATTTCCTTGATTGTTGTTGTTAATTCTTTACATTCAATTGTAGTTAGAATTCATTCTTGTTGTGATTGACTATACTTTTCTTTTGTGCCTTCCAAGTGTTTGATGAAATGCTTGGTTGGATTTTAGTGTAGATTTTGTTCCTCTTGGCCTAGGTAGAGTAATTAGTGACACTTGAGTTATCTAATTCCTTTGTTGATTGATAATTGGAGAGATTGCTAATTGGATTGGAGTGCACTAAAGCTAGTCTTTCCTTGGGAGTTGGCTAGGACTTGTGGCTCAAGTTAATTCATCCACTTGACTTTCCTTTCTTTAGTAAGGGTTAACTAAGTGGTGGCAATGAACAATTCTCATCACAATTGAGAAGGATAACTAGGATAGGACTTCTAGTTCTCATATCTTGCCAAGAGCTTTTATAGTAGTTAGTTTATTTCCATTGCCATTTACTTTTCATGCCTCTCATCCAAAACCCCAAAATAACTCATAACCAATAACAAGACACTTTATTGCAAGTCCTTTGAGAGACGACCCGAGGTTTAAATACTTCGGTTTATAGATTTTAGGGGTTTGTACTTGTGACAAACAAATTTTTGCATGAAAGGATTATTGTTGGTTTAGAAACTATACTTGCAACGAGAATTCATTTGTGAAATTCTAAACCGTCAAAAAAATCCATTCGTCAAAATGGCGCCGTTGCCGGGGATGAGCAATGGTGTTATGTTATTGGTTATTGTACATATGTGAATAGTGTAAATAGTTTGTCTTTTGCTTGTTTACTAGATTTTGTTAGTTTTATTTTGCTTTTCCATAATGAATTCTCACTTTGGCTATGAGTTTGGCTCTAATTGTGTTGTAGGAAATGTGGACTTTAATGCTAACGTGTACCAAGGATGGAACACTCCAAGATGGGAGGAGCCTCAAGGAATTGATCACTCCTATTGGCAACAACCTCCGAATACTTATAGGTATAATTTCCATCCTAATGCATGCCAACTTAGCGGCTATGATGATTCTTTTTGTGACACTCAACAACCACCATCATATGCCTATGAATCTCATCCTCAACATGAACCTCAACCATTCTCACAAGCCTTTCATCACCAGGCACCACCCTATGATCCATGTCCATCATATAACCAATCATCCATACCATATTTTTATGGCCATTATGAGAAAGAACCTCTAGAATCACCACAACTTTATCAAGATGACTACCATGAACCACCTCAACCCTCACCATCTCCACAACCTTACCAAAAAGAACCACCTTCCTACTATGAACCCTCTTTCCAAAACAACGAACCTTCCTACCCACCACAAGCCCCAATAGACGATCCTCTCACTTTGTTACTCCAAGGACAAGAAGCCATGAAGCGGGATACACTTGAGTTTGTGACCAATTTGACCAAGGTGGTGCACACTTTAGCCCACCAATGCTTGAACACTCAAGGTACTTCCGTGACCACATGTGGAAAGTCAAAAGAAGAGCAAAGCATGAGGGTGAAATTGGAAAATTCGGTGGAGAAAAAGGAGTCAAATTTTGTATTGGAGCAACTAGAGGAACCTATAATCATTGAAGAAAGGGGAGAAGTGGTTGAAGATCTCGGAGATGTTGAAAGTCCGTGGGAATGTAGCATCATGGAGAACTCTTCCAAGAAGCTTGATATTGATGATAAGGAAGGTGCGCGACCCCCAAGGCATATCATCGTTGGAGACTTGGAAGAGGTTTATCAAGAGATGGATTCAATCATGGATGAATTTCTCTCAACAATGGAATCCTCTCCCATTGGACATAGAATTGAAAGTATAAAAGAGTGTGCACAACCTCCCATACCCTTGGTGAGCAATGAGAAAGAGAGCTACCAAGAGGAAAACGTTGACATGGTGTATATCGAAATTGAAGAATATGAAGAGGTTGACCAAGAAATGGATTTATTCATTAATGAATTTCTATCCAAAATGGAACCACCTCCCATTAGGCAAGAAATCAAAGTTCTTGAAGACGACACCAAGTCATATGATAAAAAGGGAAAGGGTGAAATCAAGGAAGCTCGCAAAGAGGTGGAAACAACTAAAGAAGAGCACAAGGAAGTAGACCTTGCATTATCTAAGTGTGGGGAGGTCTCCCTTCCCGAGTCACCATCCAACACAACATTCAAGTGGGTAAAATTCTTATCCATAAGCTTTACTTTCTCGCTTGAATATGGTTTGATTGAAACGGATGGACAACTTAGAGCTCTTTGTGGACTTAAAGGAAAAAGAGAATTGTGTAGTGGTTGCAAGTTAGGAATTAGGCTCATTAAGGTCAAGGTTTCAAGGCATAGGAACGATGATTGGAAGAATACCACTTTGCATGGGTTTCAACGGAAGGCTTGGTATGTTAAAGAGAATTCTATATGTCAACCACCCGGAAGGAGAGAGTATGAAGACCAAATCGAAGATGGGTGTGAAGACAAGATATGGGATCCCGGTTCGCTATGTAAAGACCAACTATGGGGACTCATATCTTGGGTTGAACTTTGCCCAAGCTTGGTGAAGACGGTTGGAAATTCTGTCAACCAATTGAGAGGCAAAGATCCTTGGAGATTCAGTTGGTGATTGAAAGTTACTAGTTGGCTTGAGCTTCACTAACTCTAGTCTTTGATTAGGATTTGTGAACTCAAGTTGATTTGCTCACTTGACTTTTGATAAACCCATATTTCATGAGTTCTTTTGTGCTTAATTAAAGTGATTTATTCAACTCTTCACCTACTTATTCACATTAATTGCATGGTTTTACTTTCCCTTCCCTATTATGTCATATAATGAAAAACATGTTTTCTAAGCTTTAAAAATTAATTATTTTAATTACCTTTATTTCCATTCGATGCCGTGATTAATGTGTTGAGTAGTTTCAGATTTTCTAAGGCAGAATGGCTTAAAGGATGAAAAAGGAAACATACTAAAATGGAAGGAGAAAGCAAAACGGAGCTTTAAAGAAACTGGTATCCACGCGATCGCATGGATGACGCGATCGCGTGCCAAGCACGAATCAGCAGCGACGCGGCCGCATGACTGACGCGACCGCGTGCCTTAAGCAGAACGCACATGACGCGGTCGCATGACTGACGCGACTGCGTGGTAAGGAAAAGCTCCAATTGACGCGACCGCGTGACCCACGCGGATGCGTGACAGAGGCCACGCACCAGAAATTGCAGAAAACGCTCATAACGAGTTCTGAGGCCCTTTTTGGCCCAAAACCCAAGTCCAGAAGGCATAGACCAGAGGTTATGAAGTGAGGGAATGCATCCATTCAGGGAGCTCGCATATTTTCACCTTTCAATGAATTAGATTTAGTTGAGAGGGAGATCTCCTCCCTCTCGCTTTTAGGATTTAGGATTTCTTCTTATTTTAAGAGTAACTCTGGATCCAAGTTTAATTTTATTTTAATATTACTTCTCTTTATTTATTCCAACATTTGAATTGATTATTGTTATTTATGAATTATTCCATGTTACAGATTTCTATTTGAATTAATGATAATTGAGGTATTTTCAGTTTATGATTGTTCTCTTTGACTTAAGTTACCATTGCTTCCCATCTAAGGATATTTTTACTATTATTCCAGCAACTTTACTTTTTCCCCTTTTGGTTCTGGTTAAGAATTTAGTAACTCAACAGTTATTAAACTCAATACAATTGATAATCGTGATCTTGCTAATTGCGCTGAACTTAAATAATCCCAACCTTTTCTGAGGAAATAATTAGGATTCAAAGGTCAACTTAATTAGTCCCTTGACTTTCCCTTACCCTGGTAAAGGTCGACCAAGTGGAGTTTAGATTCAACTTTCATTATTGTTGAGAGAGATAACTAAGTTGGACCTCTAATTTCTCTACCTTGCTAAAAGTCGCTTTACAGTTATTATTTATTCTTAATTGCCATTTAATTCACTCGTCATTCAGATTACTTGCTTCTCACCTTCTAAACCCCGATTATAACCTTTATAGCCAATAATAAGAACATACTTCCTCGCAGTTCCTTGAGAAGACGACCCGAGGTTTGAATACTCGGTTAACAATTTTTAAAGGGGTTTGTTACTTGTGACACCCAACACGTTTGTACGAAGGGATTTTTGTCGGTTTAGAGACTATATCTACAACGCGACTGTTTTTATGACATTCTTTACTGGCAAAAATCCTAACGTCAAAATGGTGCCGTTGCCGGAGAACTGCTAACGTGTGCCTTATTATTGGTTATTGTAAATATTTTCCTTTTTCTTGTTTATTTATTTTCATTTTTCCTCTTTATATTTATTTGCTACTATGAACTCTCACCCCTCTCGCTTTGAGTTTGGTTCTAATATTGTTAAAGGAAATAGAAGTTACAGCAGGAATGTGCATCAAGGTCAGACCAATCAAGAATGGATGGAACCAAGAGGATCTAATCAACCCTTTAGGCAGCAACACCCTCTGAGATATCCTGGGCAGAGACCATTCTACCGTGCATACCCAGCTGAAAGACATGGTGGAAAACCTTGTAACTACCAGCAAGCCCCACCCCGTGCATATGAACCATCCTTTCAACATAACCTCGAACCACCACACTCACAAGCTTCTCTTCACCATTCGCCATCATATGATCCTTCCTTACCCCAATACCAATCCAATCGTTCCCGATCGTCACCACTTTCCTTTGTATCATGTCCAAGTCTGGAAAATCGTGAAGCAAAGGATCGCCTAAAAGAAACAATGATTAAATTTCAAACAACCGTTCAACAGCTGGAGCAAGCACTAATTCAATGGGCTACTAGGCGCTTAAATATACAAGGATCAACCGCAGCTCCATGTGGACATCCCGATGAAGAGCGTAGCATGAAAGAAATACTAGAGACTCCAGCGGGCAAGACAGAGAATGAATTCATACTAGAACAAGTGGAAGAAGCTGTCATTGTTCAAGAAGAAGAGTTGGTTGAATTGGTTGAAGATCTAGGCAATGCTGTACTTCCTTGGGAATCCAGAATTGAGGAAAACTCCGTCCAAGATGCCACAGTTGACGCTAAGGAGGATACCGTACAATCTCCAAGGTAAGTCATTTATGAAGAGTCAGACGGAATAATCCAAGAAGCAAATTTCCTTGATGATGATAGTCACAAGTCTAGTTCTCCTAGTGATGAGCTTGCGTCCGCAAGTGAATTCTCTGAGATCGAAGAATCTTCTCCAAGTGAATATGAAGATGATGCGGAGGTAGACTTCTCTCAACCTCCAATCTATGACTCGAGTGATGAGGAAGACATAGAAGACTTTGACCAGGATACAGATACAATTGAAGATCTTTGCAAGAAAGTGGAAGAATTCACAGAAGAACACAAGGAAACGGAACTTGCAAAACCACCAAAAACACCTATCCCAAGGCCATTACCACCCAATACAAGCTTCAAGTGGGTACAATCCTTAACTTATAATTTTACTTATTCACTTGAATATGGTTTGCTTGAAACAGATGGCCAGCTTAGAGCTCTCTGCGGCTTTAAGAGTAAGAGGGAAATGGCTCGTATTCAGAGCTGGTGCACCAGGTTCAATAAGGTTCCACGCTTCACCTCGAAGTACACGGATTGGTATCGTGCTCAATTGCATGGATCACAGAGGACGTTTGGTCGCCACGGTGAGACTCTACTCTTTAACCCGTCCGAATGGAAACTTACAAATCAAAACTGAGGCGGATCTAAAAACACAGCTTGGGATTATGGATTATGTTCTGACATTCGTCATCCCGGGAGGCTGAATATCTGTTTAAAGCTGCGCAGAAGCTTTACATGCCTAGTTTGGGACCCCGGAGGCTATTGGCATTCCAAGCACTGGTGGAGATTTTTGGACGAATTTAAACACAAGCCACCATAACAGGATACTCTTCCAATGTCCAACTTAAGGACTTTAACTAAAAGTGCTAGGTGGGAGACAACCCACCATGGTATGGTCGCTTCTTTTTTTTTCATATTATTTCTTGTTAATTGTTTCATTTTTCCTTTTTCATTTTTATTTATTAAACCTGGAATCATGCATAAGCATCCATGATAGTCATTGCATTATGCACTTTTCATGCATTAAAAAAAAAGTGGTTGCACGACGCGACCGCATGCCCCATGCGATCGCGTCATATCACGAAAAACACCACCCACGCGGCCGCGTGATATATATCGGCGTAAGGATCCAACGAACAGAAAGTTAGGCTGGAACCGTGCGGTCCTTGTGCGTTTCGCACAAATTGGCTCACGCGCTCGCATGCCCCATGCGATCGCGTCACTACCCAATACCAACCACACGCGACCGTGTGAGCGACGCAATCGCGTCGCATGGATTGCACATCGCCCCAAAAGGAGACAGAGAGTTGCGCTGAAACGGCGCTGGAGTCGTGCGTTTAGCACAAATTCCAGCGACGCGATCGCGCGACCCATGCGATCGCGTCACCCTTCTTTCCCCCCCCTCTCATGCGATCGCGCACTCCACGCGATCGCGTCACTCCCATTCTCGTCCCAACCACGCGACCGCGTGCCCCACGCGGCCGCGTGGATTCGAAAATATAACCCCCCAGCCCGCGAACCCTATCAGTCGCGCAGCCCTCCCCTTTCACCCCCAACCCTCTTCTCCTTCTCTCTTCTTCTTCTTCCCAGCCACCGCCGGCCAGCCGCCACACCACCACCCCAACGCTGCCGCCACCCCGTACGCCGCCACCCTAACCCCCTCCCCTCTCTTCTTCTCCCTTCCTCCTCTCCCCTCCCCTCTCCGCCACTGTCTCCGCGACCACCGCCCCCCACCACCGGCAACCCAGCCTCCCACCCCTCCGCCACCCACCCGCAAGCCCCCCCTCCCTTCCTCTATCACCAACCCAAATCCTCGCCGTCCCTGCCCCCTCGCCGCCACCACCGCGTCGCCGTGCACCACCACCGCGCCGGACGCCGCCGCAGCCACCTTCTTCCCTGTTCCACCCCTTCCGCTTACCAGGTTCCGCAACACGCAACCATTTTTTATCTGTTCGTAAATTTTCTGTATTTTTTATTCTGTTTATGTTCATAATTAGGATAGCTAGACTTGCATGTTGTAGTGGATTTCTAGGTTGTTAGGTAGCTTAGGCTGTGGTTAGTGGATCTAGGTATGTTTACTTGCACTGTTCTTACTTCTGTTTTACCCTATGTGCAAATATGTTGCTGCTATAATCATGTTTCATATGCTGCTTTCTTGTATGTTGCTGCTGTTTACATTGAGTTTTTATGTTTATTTTATATCTATGTACATGCAGCTTGATTTTTTTAATTCATATGAACTAATTAAATTGCTGTTTATTTTCCGGGACAATCCAATTTTAGCCGGAATGCTGCCCAATTTTTTTAAAAATTTGTTTTCATTCATGTTTTGGTTTCGCATTTCTGAAATCTGTTTCCCTCTGCTTTACCCAAACCACTACATGAATGCTATGGTAGACTTTCTCATCCTTTTTGATTTCCTGGTTCATAAAC
The DNA here is from genome assembly GCF_003086295.3 of Arachis hypogaea. Lineage (NCBI taxonomy): Eukaryota > Viridiplantae > Streptophyta > Magnoliopsida > Fabales > Fabaceae > Arachis > Arachis hypogaea. The sequence continues at coordinate 107,482,711 of NC_092052.1, read as the reverse complement.
TGCTTGTTCAAATTATGAGTACTTCTATTCTTACCTGTGAATCCTTGTTATATGGAATTTTTCTATGCCACTTACCTTCCTAACTCACTGATTTTAATTTACTAATTTCTTTTTCCAATCCTAACCATACTAACCCTTTTGATCTCTTTTCTGATTATTTTCACTTTCCTCTAACTTTCTAACCATGGCATATTGCTTATTTTCTTTCCATTTAACATTCATTCAATCATATTTCACTTACTCATTTTCCTTATTTTATTTCTCCTTTGCCGCTTGGATTTCTTTTATTTAATTGCCTATTTGCTTTCCGATTTTATCCAATTCCTGGTTTTCTGTTTTTCAGGATGTCTGCTTCACAGAGGAAAGGTAAAGGCAAGCGCAAGAGAGGAGATTCCTCCCAGTCCATCATTTCTCTAATGCACGATACATCATGGCGGGAGAAGAATTTCACACAGCAGGAGAAAGCTAACCAACTGCTTCCTGCAAATGATCCTATAAAATTTGCAAACCGGTACTGTGAACTGAAGTACCCGGCTTTTGCAAACTCCAGAAATTTATACCTGGAACGTACCTTGAAGATTCCAGAGGCCCTCCAGCAATACACTACTGAGCAAATCAAGCAAAGGGGCTGGTACTTTCTGGAGAGACAACTGACAGAGGTGAATGCATCTTGGGTCCGGGAATTCTATTGCAACTACTACCTTACTTCCCTAGATGCAGTGAACCTGAGAGGAAAGCTAATTCTGATCACTGAGGAGGCCATAGAGACCATTCTCCAGCTCCCCGCCAAGTCCGATCAGCCAGATGGTTTTGCACAGGCTGAGGAGGACATGGGCCAGATGCAGTTTGACTGGGATGCTGTAAAGGCAAGGATAGCTCTCGACCCTGCTGTTCCTTGGGAGATGGGTCAGAACACCACTATGCCTAGAGGGATCAAGAGAGTGTACTTAAATGATGAGGCTCGGCTTTGGCATCAGATCTTGAGTAACTTTGTGATGCCGAGTACTCACGAGACGGAGATCCCGGCTACCATGATCACCCTCCTTTGGTGTGTGCTGGAGGGTAAGGACATTTATCTGCCTCGTTTTATCCGGCATTATATGGCCAGGGCCCACGTCCGAGGCACCCTCCCCTTTCCTTACCTGGTTACACGGCTAGGCCGTCAGGCTTATGTGCCTTGGGAGGATGCCGATGAGAGACCACCAGCAGCGGACTGCAGGAAGATCATCCCGCACAGCAGGAACTTCCTTGCTTTGGGCTACAGACCACCACCTGTCACTGCTACTGATGAGACAGCCCCTCCGTCTGCTGGACCCTCTTCATCCACAGCTGCCCCAGCTGCCCCTGCTGCCACCAATGCACCTCCACCCGCCTCTAAGCCGGTCTATCGCCTCGTGCACCGTCTATTCCGCCAGCTTGATCAGATGGAGCACCGTAACAGATGCCGGTATGAGAGCGACGGCGCTATTCCCATCTGAAGCTGATGATCAGACAGGGCGCCGACATCCCCTCCGAGCCTGACACCCCTTCAGAGCCATCAGAGGATGAGCACGAGGAGGAGGATGAGCACGAGAAGGAGCCTCATTCCCAGGCGGAGACTCATCAGCAGGCAGCCACAGAGCAGGCTGCCCCGCATCAGGAGGTTATGCACCAGATAGAGGCTGCAAATCCGGAGATCCCGCTCTAGTCTGTCCCACCTCCATAGCAGCCAGACCCTCAGCCCACCACCGCCACGGAGACCCCAGCTACCATCCCTATCATTGATGACACTCCTTCACACCAGGCTTGATTGAGCATCGAGGACGATGTTTCATTTTAAGTGTGGGGAGGTCGCCATCTCTGGCGTTTATTTTGGTGAACTACTACATACTTTTTCTTTTATTTTGGATATTTTTCTATATTTTTCTCTTTTTCTTTTATTGTTATTTTCTGAGTACTTATACATTGCTACTTGTGTATTTTACTCTATTTTCTGCATTTTGCATCTTTAGTTCATACTTCAGCCATTTAATTTATTTTAGTTATTTAGTGTAGTTGGCAATTCTGATTTATTAGTGGATTAATTAGTATAGTTTACCCTTTTTAGCATAAGATAGTATAGTTTAAATAGAAAAATATAGAAAGGAAGTAAACTAGAAACTTTAACAGAATCAAAATAACCCACACCTTGTATATATAGCATTACATGTTAGTTGACAACATTTCATCAAGGAGGAACATTAAAACTTTAAAAGCTACCCTAAATAATTTTTTTTCAAGAGAATAATGGGAATTTTTAACTAAACCTGCATACAATATATGAATGATATATGATGCTTGAGTTAGAGAACACACAGCCTGTGAGTCTTGAGCTTAAATTATATGGTTGCATTCAAACCATAATTTCATTTCTGTGTGTCACATTTCTTTTTATTCTGATGTTCTTTACTTTGCTTTAATCTATATGTCCAATTATAGAATATAGAATAGATGCATACCAAGAGAATGATTGAGGCCATCATTTGATTTTAGCTCACTCACCCCCAAATTAGCCTACCTTTTACATTACCCTTGTTAGCCCCCTTGAGCCTTTCAAAACCCCTTTATTCTATTTAGCCAAATTACTAGCCTTAAGCAGAAAAAGAAAATAAAATCCCAAGTGAATCCTTGCTTAGCTTAAGATAGAAAATTATAAATAGAGTTAAATGCGGGAAACCTTTTGGAAACATGGATAATAGAAACAAAAAAGTAGAAAAGTAAAAAGGAATAAAATAAAATTTGGGAAGTATGCTCATGAGAAAATCTAAATGATTCGATTATCATGTGCATTAAAAAAAATTTAAATATTTTTCAATGAAAACAATGCACATGGAATAAAAATAAAAAGTAAAACATGAGCATGTAACAGTAAGTGGGAAATATGGGAAAATAGGTAAAGAGATTTTATTTTACTAAATATGTATGTTAGGTGAGATCTTAGTCTAATTAAGGATTCGCTTATTAGCTCACTTGACCATATACATAAATCCTTACATTTACCTTGGCCCCATTACAACCTTAATTAAGACCTCATGACTTTTTGGTATGACTATATTCTATAATTGTTGATTGGTTAGATGAAAAACAAAGCTGTAGAAATTAAGAATAAAAAGAAAAATAGAGTGAATAAACCCAATAAACACTGAGTGACTAGAGAGTAAACACAAAATCCAGTGAGGGTTCAATAACTCATCAACATATATCCGTGCTTAAAATTTACTAATTGTTTTGCAAGTTTGGACAATGTTTTCTTTCCCATCTCATTTGCTAAAGTACTTTATTATTTAAGGGTTGGCTATATATATATACACAACTCCTTGAGAATGTGAATTAACTTAGCAACATGTAAGCTTTATATATGAGTGGATGAATTAGAATTGCATGACTCATTAGGTAGATGCATTTAGCATAGGTTGCATTTCATAACATTCCATCACTTTAACCTTAATTATTTACCTTGGATTTAGCATGAGGACATGCTAGTGTTTAAGTGTGGGGAGGTTGATAAACCCATATTTCATGAGTTCTTTTGTGCTTAATTAAAGTGATTTATTCAACTCTTCACCTACTTATTCACATTAATTGCATGGTTTTACTTTCCCTTCCCTATTATGTCATATAATGAAAAACATGTTTTCTAAGCTTTAAAAATTAATTATTTTAATTACCTTTATTTCCATTCGATGCCGTGATTAGTGTGTTGAGTAGTTTCAGATTTTCTAAGGCAGAATGGCTTAAAGGATGAAAAAGGAAACATACTAAAATGGAAGGAGAAAGCAAAACGGAGCTTTAAAGAAACTGGTATCCACGCGATCGCATGGATGACGCGATCGCGTGCCAAGCACGAATCAGCAGCGACGCGGCCGCATGACTGACGCGACCGCGCGCCTTAAGCAGAACGTACATGACGCGGTCGCATGACTGACGCGACCGCGTGGTAAGGAAAAGCTCCAATTGACGCGACCGCGTGACCCACGCGGACGCGTGACAGAGGCCATGCACCACAAATTGCAGAAAATGCTCATAACGAGTTCTGAGGCCCTTTTTGGCCCAAACCCCAAGTCCAGAAGGCATAGACCAGAGGTTATGAAGTGAGGGAATGCATCCATTTAGGGAGCTCGCATATTTTCACCTTTCAATGAATTAGATTTAGTTGAGAGGGAGATCTCCTCCCTCTCGCTTTTAGGATTTAGGATTTCTTCTTATTTTAAGAGTAACTCTGGATCCAGGTTTAATTTTATTTTAATATTACTTCTCTTTATTTATTCCAACATTTGAATTGATTATTGTTATTTATGAATTATTCCATGTTACAGATTTCTATTTGAATTAATGATAATTGAGGTATTTTCAGTTTATGATTGTTCTCTTTGACTTAAATTACCATTGCTTCCCATCTAAGGATATTTTTACTATTATTCCAGCAACTTTACTTTTTCCCCTTTTGGTTCTGGTTAAGAATTTAGTAACTCAAAAGTTATTAAACTCAATACAATTGATAATCGTGATCTTGCTAATTGCGCTGAACTTAAATAATCCCAACCTTTTCTGAGGAAATAATTAGGATTCAAAGGTCAACTTAATTAGTCCCTTGACTTTCCCTTACCCTGGTAAAGGTTGACCAAGTGGAGTTTAGATTCAACTTTCATTATTGTTGAGAGAGATAACTAAGTTGGACCTCTAATTTCTCTACCTTGCTAAAAGTCGCTTTACAGTTATTATTTATTCTTAATTGCCATTTAATTCACTCGTCATTCAGATTACTTGCTTCTCACCTTCTAAACCCCGATTATAACCTTTATAGCCAATAATAAGAACATACTTCCTCGCAGTTCCTTGAGAAGACGACCCGAGGTTTGAATACTCGGTTAACAATTTTTAAAGGGGTTTGTTACTTGTGACACCCAACACGTTTGTACGAAGGGATTTTTGTCAGTTTAGAGACTATATCTACAACACAACTGTTTCTATGAATTTCTATACAGGCAAAAATCACGACGTCAACTTTCCTTCAATTGTTAGAGGTTAACTAAGTGAGAGCAATTTGCAATTACCATCACAATTGACAATGATAATGAGGATAGGAATTCCGATTCTCAACCCTTACTAGGACTTTTTTTAGTTGTTAGTTATTTTCTTGTTATTTACATTCCTTGCTTATTAAACTCAAAACCCAAAAAGATACAATCTCATAACCAATAATAAACATACTTCCCTGCAATTCCTTGAGAGACGACCCGAGGTTTAAATACTTTGGTTAATTTTATTGGGTTTGCTTAAGTGACAAACAATTTAAACATTGATCAAGGTTTAATTGTCAGTTTAGAACTATACTTGTAACGTAATATTTTTGTGAAAATCTTTACCGACATTTTTCCTCCGTCAATATATAAAGATAAAAAAGCAAAGGATGCATTGCACTCACACTAAACCCAAAACTCTTAAATATGATAAAAACATATACCACGGAATGGAAACTTTAAAATGGGGACAAGATTATGATTTTTTTTCCCTAAAACATTAAAATGACAGAAACCTCAGGCACCTTTACCAAGCTTACAAATCTGTTTCAAGCATTACTCTAATAGGTTCATGATACTTATGTAGGACACCCTAAAATGAATTAGTTGCAACAATAAAAACATTGAAAATGAATAGTTAAAAAGCACTGGTAGAACAATTACACTAGGAAAATTTGACAAAGTAAACAGACTTGAATTTCTATTTTGTTTTTTTCTCTTCAATTTCAGGTCCATCAGCTTTCAGTTTCTTATTTTTTTCAGCAGCTTGGGCTGTCGCTAACTCTGTTGCAGACTTCATGGTGGCGACTTTATTGGCAGCCTGTTGTGCAGTCATGGTTTGTTACATAAGCAGAGCTTGTTGAAATTGCATCTGTTGCATTGCCACAGCTTCCTGCATTATCAAAGGAAGAAATGATGAAGCAAGGGAAGATAGATAGATTGAAAATAGTATCTACATAAATACAAACATTTTTATAATAACTATCTAACTTCAGAATTCTGTTTTTAAGTTAATTTCATACTCATTTATCATGTGGTGCCATAAAACTTAGAAATATCCATATCTTCATCTTTGTGTTACTTTATACTTATATCTCATTTTCTATCAGAGCTTTATGCCATATGTAAATACCAGATTATACCTCTAAACTATTCACAAAGATGGATTGAAAAATATAATGAATCCTTGCCCCACCAGATAGCTCGGAAGTGGACATCTCTTCGTTCTTCCCGTCCACCATGGAGAAAAATATTATTTTCAACAAGGAAACAAGATATTGATAAGATTGAAGGAGCTAAGAGATGTGAAGGTTGAAGAAAGGATAAAAAGTCAAACAGTAGAGAAGCATGACAACAATGTCAATATTGAGTGTTTCTGTTTCTGGGTTCCACAATCACCATTTTGCTTCTTCCAACTTAAATGCTGCCACAATTTCTTCTTGGAAGCCTGTGGTGGCTATTCTCAACAACAAGAACAAGATGAGGGTCCCTTTTGAGCTGAAGCAGGGGCAGTCTCGTATCTTTCACGAGCTTCCCTCTGGGCTAAGCATGGAGGTGATTGTACAGAAATTAACAACAACTAATATAAAATCATAGAAATCAAACCAAGTTACATTAATTACAAAAATCACAACAATGCTTTAATAATTAAAATTACAGAAATCACAGAGAGGGAGTTACCGGAAGGGAGAGGCTGATGATGGTGATGAAGCGTAGGGATGGTGCGCGAGCGCGACTTGGGGCGGGACGGTGACGACCGATGACATGAAGAGCGACGGCGACCTTGATTGTGAGACCGGAGACGAGAGAGGGAGAGAGTTTCAGTGCGACACTACGGTGAGAGAGATGAGAGAGACTGAGCTCCAAGAGGAGAGAGAGAAAGAGAGAGAGATATGAAGAGGAGAGAAGAACACGATAAAACTTGAGAAGATGTCTGAAACTCAGTTGAAAGAATATTTTTTTTTCTCAGATATATTTTTCTTTTGTTGTTTAAATTATTTAAAAATATAAAATTAGGATTAGTTGAATTTTAAAATTTGATTGATTTAAAAGGGTATTTTTGTCTAATCGAATAAAGTAAGGATGTTTAAGACTTTTATAAAATTAAATAAAAAATATTTTTTATTTTTATTTAATTAAAAGGATATTTTAGTAAAAGTAGTGATATAATATATATTTTTTTAAAAAAAACTTAGATGCTAATGTGAAAAATAAATTTCACAAAGCTTGTTATTATTTGTTTATATATTAAACGTATCGATACTTATAAATTTATCATACAAAGTAAACACTTAGCAATATTGTTCGTGAATGAAAGAGTGAACATGACAATAGTATTATTTCCGTTTTGTGCTTTTGATTTCATGTCTTTCCTCTCAGCACTTAAACATGTGCAGCAATATAAGTGTGACATAAAAAGCTAATGCGCTAATTCTCCATTTTCTTTATTAACTCGTGTGCTTTAATCAGACTAAAATCTTTCTCTTGAACCATTATGAACCTCAGCTAAAAGAGCATAATGTATAGCGTATTTAACAGGCAAAACACAAGAAGTTAACTCAAACTCAAATTAACACAAGCATAGAATTTCACCTAATTCCCCCACAATACAGATACAAACACTAAGAATCTAATAACATTATGCATATCAATAGGACAACAATCTAGAGTATGATATAAACTATGTAAAATGCATATTTGTTCTTTGCTCCTAAGCTGACATATCACTCTTTCTTATTGATAACAAAGCGCGTAAATCGTATGACTTCATATATAAGCCTCTTCATTAAGACCTTCAAGAACAGTTCATGGGTTTGGCGGGCTGCTCCTATAAAATTAAAACCACGCCTCTGCCATTCATGAGAAATTCCAAAATCATGAAACAAAGCGTTTCAGAACTGGACACTGCTAGAGAAACTCTGTCCAAATGACCAGTTTGGTGGAACCACATCTTGGAAGAGTCTGGTTTCGCCGTCAGTGGTTGTGACCCTGAAGGACAAAGATTGGCCATTCAAATACGCGTTGGATTGCCAATTAGCTCCCCAATTTCTTGACATAGTCATCCATCCAGTTTTTGATCCTTTAATCGACGCAGCTTTGATGGATCCAGCTCCTGCCACATTGCTTATCAACACAAGCTCAAAGTAGTCTCTTCCATTCACAGTGAATCTTACCCCTCCATGCTTCTTCTTGCATGGAACCCTGCAAAACAATAATGAAAGCGCTCATGTGATTTGGTATTGACATATCTGATTTTCCCATAAAAAAAATAAAAATAAAAATTTATTTTCTATCCTGTTTTTTAAGTTATATCTTGATCTTTAAAAATGCCATGTGTATATTAAAAATCAGTCACCAAATCAACCATCATGTATTTATATACACATATTTAGTTTAACTCATTTTTTGATTTTAATGTCAATGGTTGCTTTATCTTAAGATGCTTAACAAGGCTAATTTTTTTTTATATTGGAGGAGTGTGTGAGTTGTGCTTGGTTATGGTGTATACAGGTGTTAGACACAGGTGTGAGACAAGGAGAAATCGGACCGTCCAAGTTCTTTGTTAAAAAATTCGTTGATCACAAATCGGACTTCCGATTAGTTTTTATTTTTTTTTTTTTATTTAAAATGAAATCGGACTTTTCGTTTACACTTTTTATTTTTTTTTTAAAAAAACTGAAAACGGACCTCCGTTAACCATTTTTGTTTTTTTTATTTTTCCTTTAAAAGAAAACAGACTCTCCGTTTTTAGTTTTTTTTTTTTTTTTTCAAAAATCAAAACGGACCGTCTGAGTTTTATTAAAAAATTATTTTTTTGTAGATCTCTTCTAATCGGACCGTCCGAGTTTATTGTAGATCTCCTCTAATCGGACCGTCCGAGTTTCTTGCTCTAAATTCTTCGGTCCGATTTCAGCCTCCTGACACCACATGCAGGAAAAACACCCTTATTCTCCATAATGCTATTACACCCCGTACCTTCCTCCATATTAAAAATAAAAAGTGGCATAACAAAGATAACCTAAGAAGATATAGAAAAGAGTCAAAGACAGAACATGTTCAGACCTTTGGAACAGAACGGGAACTATCCCTCCTCTATAAATGCCAATTTTTTCCCATGCAGGTTGAGCCATGTCAAAATGCTTGAGCGGTGGGTTACACCAGCCTCCATTGTTGTTGGGAAGTGCAAAGTTAGGAGGGCAGAAATTGGTAGCTGTTATGGTGACGGATGTTCCTTTGACACACCATCTAGGATCTGCTCGAAAATCACATATAATTTTGTAGCACTCACCACACGAAGCTCCATCATTGAACAGAGCAGTACTTAATGCTGCAGTTCTAGTACCATACCCTGCTGAATACAGGTTCCCATATCCACAAGCACCTCCTGCACTCACATAAAACACACAATATATTTAATGTGTTTTATACTAACATTTGTAATCATTTACTCTTAATTTTTCATCCTTAAGCAGTGTGGCTTACCCATTGTGCCTGAGGCATCGCTGCCTCCATAAAAAGTTGCATGGCCGCTGGTCCATGCAGAAGGTGAGAAGGCGCAAGTATTAGTAGTAAAACAAAATGAGAGGAAGGTAGCAAAAACAAGCATGGATTTAGCCATTGTCTTGCTCTACTGAATGCTCAAGACACAGTGAGATGTAGTTGAGCTAGAGCAAGAAAAAAGAAATGTGAATGCGGTTACTCAATTTCTCTTTACATTCGTTAGTCCTTTCCAAGCACAGAGGTAATCTTTCTTATAAGGGAACAAAAGTAGACTCGGTAAGGCAACGAAGGCCCATGTGAGCGCTGCAACAAGAGAGCAATCAAATAAATGATTAAAATTATTATTTGTTAATTGTTTGTACTAGATTGATCTGTCCAAATCTGAAGAGTTCTGAGCGTCATGCATTCAATAATTCCCACGTTCTGTTCTCTTACACTTACCCTTCAAGCCCACATGCCTCGCCCCACAGGAGGCGTGAACTTATCAGAAACCCACAACCCCATTTGGTCGTGTCTTCTCTCTGTCTATCTTTCCCAATTTTGCTCCATCGCCTTATTTTTTATTAATTGGCCTGTAGCTATTTCTGGACACAAGAGAGACGCAACAGTCTATGCATTGGAGCCAATTCACCCACGGTCACATTGAAAAATGCTTCCTATTGGGGGTGTCATTTTTAGTTAGCTATAGCAAGAAACTCCCCATTAATACTAGAGAAATAATAATTTAATTATTTTATGTAACTTAACCTTTATAATTTTATATGTATAATATTTAGAATTTAATTTTGATATGCTGATGGTGTAAAATATTTTATATAGTCGTATAATCATATTTATTTTTTTGGATGATCATTCAGGAGGTCAATATAAAAAGTAGTTATTTTTATTAATATATCACTATATAATTGAATGAACATCAAAATTAAAAATATTTATAATTATATATTTATTATATTTAATATTAAATTTTTTATATTAAATTATTAAAAGTGAATATTTTAAAAATAATTTAAACTATGTATTATATATTATTATAGACCTTTATAAAATTAAAATAATATTTTTTACAAAATATTAATGACAATTTATACTATTATTATAACAGTATAAACTATAAAGTACTAAAATATTAAATATTCTCATATTTTACATTAAAATTATTTATATATAAAAAATTTAGTCCTAATATTATATATTTATTCTAACAGACACTAATAAATACAAAAAAAAAAAACAAATTATAACTAATGATTTTCAAACTATAACTCCAAATATTTTTTATATAATATAATATCCAGTAGGCCACCTAGAATTTTGGGAGTACGGAGTCGCGTAATTCATAATTGATTGTTGGACGCCCGTTTGTCTCATTTAATTCAAATGAATATTATAAAGTTATGAAAGTGACATCTACCTGATCTAATCTAACGATGCTATTCAGCGATAAGCCAGATCCGTCAAGCAAACCGACCTGAAAGTTCCTATTTCCTAACGAGTCTGTGGTTATAAAAAAGCAAGCAATTGCTCTTTTCGAGAAAGTCATTATTTTGGTTGCCATGAAAAAAAGGAAAAGAAGAAAGTAGTTATCCACTGGAACGATGTTATTTAATATACTAGTCATTTTAGTTTAAATTTGTATTCAGATTTTTAATTTAATTATTAAAATTTTAATAGTCTTTATTTAGTTCTTAAATCTTATAAATATTTTACATTAATCCTTGAGAATTGAGATCATTTTTAACACACAAATATTAAAAAAACACTGCAATAGACAATCAACTATCATACTAAAATCTGTAAAACAATATAATTTTATTTTTGATGCTCAACTAATCTAAAAACAACGACTTATCATTTATTTTGAGAGAACAAATTTTAATAAACAGTTCTATTAACATTTGTGCATAAAAAATTATTTAAAAGACAAACATTAATTACATTTTTAAAATTTAAAAACAAAATAAAAACAATTTCTTCGCAAGTTGAGAAACTAGATCCAGTATTATCTTGTAATAAAAAAATGTGTACTCGAGCAAAGTATATTTCGCTTCAGACTTATCAAGCTTCCAGAGTCTCGATAAAACCAGTGTCCGCAACCAGGACGACAGAAAACGGGTCTCTTGAGCTTTGTGGATGAGAAACTGAACTAAACCGTCGAGAGAGATTATCACATTATATAGTTCAACAAACCGTAAAAAACCTTCAAATGATTAACATTTTGGATAAAATCACTATGATAATACTAAATAGTTGATTTTTCTCTTTCATAACTAAAGGCATACATCTCCAAACAATACTACTAAAAACCACAGTCGTCATCAAGGATGAAAAGCATAGTAACGATTTCAATTTGTTAAAAGATTTCCAGATATCTTCCACTTAGCAATTGAATAAATCATTCTTTTCAAAATAAAATGGCAATGGAAGTTCTTAGTACGAAAAATATGAGAGAAGATTGAAAATAAAGAGATCCTGACTGCAGCTGGATAAGTTTAACGGGACAATGGATATCAGAATTCATCATCATCTTCCTCCGCAATATGCTTAGCTAATTCTTGTTCTTGCTGTTGTCTCTCTCTCCTCTTTTCAGCACTTTCCTTTTCCTTGTGCGTGTTTGGAGGAAATCGAAGGGCTCGAACAGCTTCATTGTGCATATTAAGACAGAAGGCAATCCGAGAATTAAAAGCCAGTTGAGGCTCATTTGTCGAGTAGATATCCCCAGTTTCTTTAGAAACCATCCACCCATTTGCATGATCCAACGTAGCATCAATCGCCCCATCGCGGATAGCCTTTGAGACAATGCTCTCAGCATCAGCAACGGGATTTGCTGAGTTCAACCTCAATTTCTTAGCAACATCAGCTAGTGAGATGCGGGAATAGGAGATGCTGATGTTGCGTAAACCAGTCCTGATGACATTATGCCGAAGACGAACTATCAAATTATGGGTTCTGTCGGTACTAAAGGTGGTAGCGAACTTGTCTGCAATATTCCTAAACAGCTCCAAGTCACCAATCCGGACAGCCTGAAATTCCACAGCATTAGCCAACACAACCACAAAGATGTACCGCAGCAAATAGTATTACTAAGAACCACGAAAGAATATAGCTATAACTAGATTGGTATGACAAGGGGAACCCCGCAATCAAATGACAACACTGATTATGTGTTCAGCTATTCATGAAATATCCTTCCAATAAAGCATTGTGGAACTGGAACTACATACACACACACACACACAAAGAATACTAACAAATGCATGGAATTCTGTTTGGTAATGATGAAGTGATGATTAGTAATTCAGATATCTGTTTTGCAAGTGAGATTTATCAGTGGGCTATTGCCTTCAGTACAAAATTAAAATACCCAATAACAGGACTTTCTGAAAACAAATATTTAAAGATTAGAGATGATCAATGGCCAGAGTGGTACTGATTACCTCAAAGTATAGAAACAATTAACATCTATCCAACCTTCAGTAAATAATTTTTTTATGAAGCTTCTTCCACGCAATTTTTTTAAATATGGTTTTACCAGAAATGTATGGAATGATTGATGTTGCAATAACAGGTAAATTGAATTAAAGCACGAAATGACTTATGCAAAGAAAAGAAACAATGACAAGGAAAAAGAAAAAGACACCAAATGGTGAAATTGAGTAATAGAAACAGGTCTGTTGGAGACGAAAAATAAAACCAGAACCAAAAATAGGTGAAGACAGACTAAAAGGTGAGCCAGCACATGAATTTCAACTTCCAGTTAATTATGCATGGAAGGAAGGAAGAGAAGAGAGGAGATTAGGAGTTTATATTGAACAAAGAAAAGGAGTTAAGGATATCTCAATTTCCCCAATATTGCAGATCTGTTCTGAGGTCACAGTCTGATATATCTAATCAGTCTGGTCAAGTTCACATAACATGATATCATAACTAGTTGAGAGATAACAATACAGCCAACTTTGCAGGATAAAGTGAACTTACATTTGTAAGTTCAAAGTAAGGCCTCAAAGCTTTCTCCATCCCTCTCTGCATAAACACAGTTCGCTCGGGTATTTCTCCCAACAGTAAACGCACTATCACAGCCCACTTGTTACATTGAATTCGAAAACCACGTGCTGCAACTGGAGCTTTTCGGGCAGCTTGGAGGAGAGACTCTTTTGCATCAGTATACTCCAACTGAATTGTACGAATCTTTCCTAGGTAGAAGAGATAACGGCAGAACTGAAAGGGAAATACCACAAACATGGATAAGTGAAGGAAAATGAACTAGAATACAGACTGACAACAACACCAACAACAAATTGGGACAGCTAAAACACTAAATCTAAGAATCATTAAGGTTCAACACAATGGCCACAAAAGCCATATCTCCCCCCAAACCAAATCACTATTCAACACACAATAAAAAATTACAATACCTGCTGGTTTGAATGTGCTTCAAATCGTGGAGCCTTGGACCTCAGCTTCTCGGCCTGATCGTACAGATTGTAGTGAAGGTAGTTACGAAGTAACAGATTTAGAAGTGTTTCCTGCAGTGCATCACTGCGTTAGTACAAGATTGTGTGCCCTTGTGGCTTATGCATTAAGAATCAGGTAAGCTTGAAACAAACCTGACCCAGCTCATCATGGCGCAGAGTAGCAATACGGTGCAAAGCCAGAAGGTTTCTGAAAACAAGTATTCCAAAATTCGTGTAAAATAAATTAAGCCGTAAACCTCCTCAATAAATACACTACATAGATAAGCATCTAACTCACCCCCGAATTTCAGCAAGATCTCCTGTAAGCTCATAACTGTAAGAATAATAGAAGTACAGTCTTGATGCAATAACATCAACAGTTCTTCTGTTCAGATTCTTCAACAAAACAATGCTTGCAGACGAACAAGCTTTGGCCTAAGGGGGCAAAAAATCAAGGCAACATTAGCATTTAATCAGATGCCAATTAGTAGGGATGGGAGGGAGCAAACCAAAAAAAAAAGGCAATATGGGCACCAACCTCATTGTACCTTTTCTGATCAATCAGAAAAAGTAGTACAAGCAGGTAACAATATATTTCTATCTCCGGCAACAAATGTTTAGCTGGCGTTTGAATTGCAGACGTAGCAGCATCCACTTCCATCTCATGATCCTCATCCTATACAATCAGTGTCAAGACTATAATTAAACCACTGCAACAAATAAGAGCTTAGGAAGAAAATAACCAAACAACACACACACACACAGAGACGGGTGAAAAAAATAGTCCTTATTGACCGACATCCTGTTCCCAGCCTCTTCATTCATTATCAATGTACAAAAGCAACCATGGGAAATTTCCACACTTGCGTAATTAGTCAGGGTGAACACCCATCTTAGACATTTTAATTAAAAGAATGTTTCACTTCGTCAATCACACTCAATAATAGAACAATGTTCCTAAGTCAACAGAAGCATTTTAGTATAATGAGGACCAAAGTAGTATGACCTAATGACCAGAAAGTAAAGTATTGAACTCAAGCTATTTATCTTGCAGATTACTCACTCATTCAATTTCGTAATGACACATAGTTTAAGAAGCGGGGAATAGATTTTCATGCTATTTCATCCACTAGTAGTACAAATTTCCAGGAGCCAAAATTATCCATGCAACTCATAATTTGGCGAAAATACGATTATCCATGCTCATCCACTTAAAAGAAAAATTCAGATGAACACCTAGCAGGAGGAAAAATCTACATCTAAATCCCTTTAAATAGTGAAGTATCCCTAAATCTAAGATATGTAGGTAAGCAAATCTTACCTTGGGAATATAGGCAGATAATTTGGCGTGAGCCTCAGAACCGGTAGTGAGGACATAATCGAGAAAAGACGATATAACGGAAGCTGTCAATTTGCGCCTCAATGCGATTGTAAGGCGAACAGCACGAGCAATTCTGCGAACTTCCTTCGAGTACGAACCGGTCTCAATAAGAGATGCTATCTCCTTCAAATCTGCGAGTTCGAATCGAGTTCCAAAAATCCAAAATCACAAGGATAAAGTAGGAATCATAATTCCAAATATGCGAAATCGCAACAGGAGTAGTGAGAGTAAAAATCTTACGCTGCAAAGTAGATGGAACAGCTGAGGAGACAGAGTTGGAAGGCGTTGAACGATCCTTCATCTCAAGATCTTGAGTCATCTTTTATGGAATCTACTTCTAACTTTGAAATCAAGGCAAGAAACGAGAGATTCTGATCCAAACCCTAACACGGTGCAGGAAAAGGAAGGAACAAGCAACAAGACTAAAGCAGAAGAAGTGTGTCCACATCTGGCACTTGTTTCTTCCAAAGTCTTTCCCAAACGCATCGTTTCGTGCCGCATAAGATGGGCCAAATCCTAGTTTTGGGCCGAAGTAATCGTTTAGTTTTTTGTCAGACTGAAATAATCGTCTGAACCGTCACTCATAAAAGCCCGATTAATATTTGGGCCTGGCTTATGTATCAACGTACCTACAGCCTAAAATATTCTCTCTTTCTTTTTCACCATAAAACAACCTAAATGTGTTGTTTGGTCAGAAAACAACCTAAAATATTAGAACTGTTCGTACCTGGCCTAGAAATAAACTCAGATCTAATAAGGATAAAGGGTTCATCCAAAGAAGTCGGACGTGGTAAGAAATATATAGTTTTACTTAAACAAGTAACTGTCTCTTCTAAATCTCTTCTACTATTTCTATTTTCACTAAAAGATATACTCTAACAAATTCCTAAAATAAAAGGAACAGTTATCCGTCAATAAAGGTGAAATTACTCTAAAATATTGTTATCTACTCTACTATAATTATACTGACACTCCTCAAGTATATTTATATTCTAATCTACTAAAAATCTGCCTAAAACTTTTGCTAACTTAAGTATCGGAATCTTTTAAAAGTATCACCCCCAACCTCCTCATGAGGAATTCGGATAGCGACACCTCAGCACAACAATAAGTCGAACACTGTCTTACAAGAAGTCTGAGACTCGCATTCAATTCCAAATCACCGTTTCAAATAAACCCTAGAATTAGTTTAATTCAAATCGGCCATAAGAGGTTTGCAAGTATAGTATCGATATATTGTGGCAAATTTACCCTTTTGTTGTGATAAGGATGTGAGATGTATGCCCATTAATGATATGGGCGGCTGAAGTTTTCAAGAGAGAGATTTGAGATTATTACGAAAACCAACCTTTAATAAAGGTTGAATTTGTACAGCTATAAATAAGGCTTCATAGCCTTACGTACAAGACACAGCAATAATAAAACAAAAAATACTCTCTTTCTCTTTCTACAATATAAAGTATTTTTTACTTTCTCTCTTCATATGCTACTAATATAATATTAATATATTATCTTTATAGTAGTATAATAGTATTGGTAAATACTGATAATAGTGTTTTTATATTTTATTTTATTACATCTTCCTTACTTATTTTACAACATGTTATCAACACGAGACTCTGATCAAATTTTTAGGAAGACTCAGGTAACAAATTTTTATTATGTCGAAACTCTCTCATCTTGAATTCAATGCTCTTGATATATCTGAAAACAATTATTTATCATGGATATTAGATGCTGAAATCCATCTTGATTCAATGGATCTTGGAGATGCCATTAAGGCTGAAAATAATACATCCCAGAAGGATAAAGCCAAAGCCATGATTTTTCTTCGTCGTCATCTTAACAAAGGATTGAAAAATGAATATGTCACATTAAAAGATCATGCACATCTTTGAAAAGACCTTGAAGAAAGGTATAATCATAAAAAAACTGTGATACTTTCTCAAACCCGATATGAGTGGACGCACTTGCGTCTGCAGGATTTTAAATCCATAAATGAATATAATTCTGCAATGTTTCGAATCACCTCACGAATGAAATTATGTGGGAAAAAGATAACTAATCATGATATGTTGAAGAAAACTTTCTCAATCTTCCATGCCTCGAATGTGCTCCTGCAGTAGCATTATCGAGAAAAAAAGGGTTTAAAAAATATTATGAGTTAATTTCTTACCTTCTTGTTACTGAACGCAATAATGAGTTGCTTTTAAAGAATCATGAAGCGTGCCCAGTTGGCGCCGCCCCATTTCCTGAAGTAAATGCGGCAAATTACCCCAGAAGAGGTAAATGGCAAGGTTTTAGTAACAAGAAAAATTATGGAAGGAAAATGAATTATATTCACAAGAGAGGATCTCACCAGAAGTGGGATAAAAAAAAGAAATTTTGGGCAAAATAAATCAACAGAGGATAAGTGTTTCCATTGTGGTGGAAAGGGTCATTAGTCACGTACCTGCCGTACCCCAAGGCACATTGTCGATCTTTACCAAGTATCTTTGAAAAAGGATAACAAAGGAAAAGAAACAAATTTTGTTTCAAATGATGCTGAAAAATCTACTACTCATTATGATGAAAAATCTACTATAATTATACTGACACTCCTCAAGTATATTTATATTCTAATCTACTAAAAATCTGCCTAAAACTTTTGCTAACTTAAGTATCGGAATCTTTTAAAAGTATCACCCCCAACCTCCTCATGAGGAATTCGGATAGCGACACCTCAGCACAACAATAAGTCGAACACTGTCTTACAAGAAGTCTGAGACTCGCATTCAATTCCAAATCACCGTTTCAAATAAACCCTAGAATTAGTTTAATTCAAATCGGCCATAAGAGGTTTGCAAGTATAGTATCGATATATTGTGGCAAATTTACCCTTTTGTTGTGATAAGGATGTGAGATGTATGCCCATTAATGATATGGGCGGCTGAAGTTTTCAAGAGAGAGATTTGAGATTATTACGAAAACCAACCTTTAATAAAGGTTGAATTTGTACAGCTATAAATAAGGCTTCATAGCCTTACGTACAAGACACAGCAATAATAAAACAAAAAATACTCTCTTTCTCTTTCTACAATATAAAGTATTTTTTACTTTCTCTCTTCATATGCTACTAATATAATATTAATATATTATCTTTATAGTAGTATAATAGTATTGGTAAATACTGATAATAGTGTTTTTATATTTTATTTTATTACATCTTCCTTACTTATTTTACAACATGTTATCAACACGAGACTCTGATCAAATTTTTAGGAAGACTCAGGTAACAAATTTTTATTATGTCGAAACTCTCTCATCTTGAATTCAATGCTCTTGATATATCTGAAAACAATTATTTATCATGGATATTAGATGCTGAAATCCATCTTGATTCAATGGATCTTGGAGATGCCATTAAGGCTGAAAATAATACATCCCAGAAGGATAAAGCCAAAGCCATGATTTTTCTTCGTCGTCATCTTAACAAAGGATTGAAAAATGAATATGTCACATTAAAAGATCATGCACATCTTTGAAAAGACCTTGAAGAAAGGTATAATCATAAAAAAACTGTGATACTTTCTCAAACCCGATATGAGTGGACGCACTTGCGTCTGCAGGATTTTAAATCCATAAATGAATATAATTCTGCAATGTTTCGAATCACCTCACGAATGAAATTATGTGGGAAAAAGATAACTAATCATGATATGTTGAAGAAAACTTTCTCAATCTTCCATGCCTCGAATGTGCTCCTGCAGTAGCATTATCGAGAAAAAAAGGGTTTAAAAAATATTATGAGTTAATTTCTTACCTTCTTGTTACTGAACGCAATAATGAGTTGCTTTTAAAGAATCATGAAGCGTGCCCAGTTGGCGCCGCCCCATTTCCTGAAGTAAATGCGGCAAATTACCCCAGAAGAGGTAAATGGCAAGGTTTTAGTAACAAGAAAAATTATGGAAGGAAAATGAATTATATTCACAAGAGAGGATCTCACCAGAAGTGGGATAAAAAAAAGAAATTTTGGGCAAAATAAATCAACAGAGGATAAGTGTTTCCATTGTGGTGGAAAGGGTCATTAGTCACGTACCTGCCGTACCCCAAGGCACATTGTCGATCTTTACCAAGTATCTTTGAAAAAGGATAACAAAGGAAAAGAAACAAATTTTGTTTCAAATGATGCTGAAAAATCTACTACTCATTATGATGAAAAATCTACTATAATTATACTGACACTCCTCAAGTATATTTATATTCTAATCTACTAAAAATCTGCCTAAAACTTTTGCTAACTTAAGTATCGGAATCTTTTAAAAGTATCACCCCCAACCTCCTCATGAGGAATTCGGATAGCGACACCTCAGCACAACAATAAGTCGAACACTGTCTTACAAGAAGTCTGAGACTCGCATTCAATTCCAAATCACCGTTTCAAATAAACCCTAGAATTAGTTTAATTCAAATCGGCCATAAGAGGTTTGCAAGTATAGTATCGATATATTGTGGCAAATTTACCCTTTTGTTGTGATAAGGATGTGAGATGTATGCCCATTAATGATATGGGCGGCTGAAGTTTTCAAGAGAGAGATTTGAGATTATTACGAAAACCAACCTTTAATAAAGGTTGAATTTGTACAGCTATAAATAAGGCTTCATAGCCTTACGTACAAGACACAGCAATAATAAAACAAAAAATACTCTCTTTCTCTTTCTACAATATAAAGTATTTTTTACTTTCTCTCTTCATATGCTACTAATATAATATTAATATATTATCTTTATAGTAGTATAATAGTATTGGTAAATACTGATAATAGTGTTTTTATATTTTATTTTATTACATCTTCCTTACTTATTTTACAACATGTTATCAACACGAGACTCTGATCAAATTTTTAGGAAGACTCAGGTAACAAATTTTTATTATGTCGAAACTCTCTCATCTTGAATTCAATGCTCTTGATATATCTGAAAACAATTATTTATCATGGATATTAGATGCTGAAATCCATCTTGATTCAATGGATCTTGGAGATGCCATTAAGGCTGAAAATAATACATCCCAGAAGGATAAAGCCAAAGCCATGATTTTTCTTCGTCGTCATCTTAACAAAGGATTGAAAAATGAATATGTCACATTAAAAGATCATGCACATCTTTGAAAAGACCTTGAAGAAAGGTATAATCATAAAAAAACTGTGATACTTTCTCAAACCCGATATGAGTGGACGCACTTGCGTCTGCAGGATTTTAAATCCATAAATGAATATAATTCTGCAATGTTTCGAATCACCTCACGAATGAAATTATGTGGGAAAAAGATAACTAATCATGATATGTTGAAGAAAACTTTCTCAATCTTCCATGCCTCGAATGTGCTCCTGCAGTAGCATTATCGAGAAAAAAAGGGTTTAAAAAATATTATGAGTTAATTTCTTACCTTCTTGTTACTGAACGCAATAATGAGTTACTTTTAAAGAATCATGAAGCGTGCCCAGTTGGCGCCGCCCCATTTCCTGAAGTAAATGCGGCAAATTACCCCAGAAGAGGTAAATGGCAAGGTTTTAGTAACAAGAAAAATTATGGAAGGAAAATGAATTATATTCACAAGAGAGGATCTCACCAGAAGTGGGATAAAAAAAAGAAATTTTGGGCAAAATAAATCAACAGAGGATAAGTGTTTCCATTGTGGTGGAAAGGGTCATTAGTCACGTACCTGCCGTACCCCAAGGCACATTGTCGATCTTTACCAAGTATCTTTGAAAAAGGATAACAAAGGAAAAGAAACAAATTTTGTTTCAAATGATGCTGAAAAATCTACTACTCATTATGATGTATCTAATTTCTTTGAGGATCCTAAAGGAAATATTGGTCATTTGATCAATGATGGAATAGTTTAATATGTGGGATTGTTAAGTATCCATGTAAATAAATAATGTAAAGAATTTATTGTTAAATTTTATTTTTTATGTATTTAAGTTTCAAATACGATGTATATAAATAATGATATATTAATGTTTATGAATTTTGAAATAAAATTTTAGTATATGACATTATTTTTATGTACAGTATTTCTTAGAGAAATAATTTCAATCAAGAATTCAATTTGACTGTACATGTATTACTACTCATTTTATTATTACCTATCTTTGAAAAAAATGGCAAGGATATGTAATGAAGATGTATGCCTTGCAGATAGTGCAAGTTTGCACACCATTCTCAAAAGTGATATATATTTTACCCATCTTGTGCCAAAAGAAGAATATGTTAATACTATTATTGGCTTAGGTAATGTGATAGAAGGCTCCGGAAGAGCTATAATTTTGTTTCCCGAAGGAACAAAATTCATAATAAATAATGCACTATTGTCTACTAAGTCTCTGAGGAATTTATTGAGTTTCAAAGATATTCGCCGAAATGGATATCATGTTGAGACAATGAATGAGAAAAATCATGAGTATTTATGTATCACAATTCATGATTCAAATAAGAAAGTTATATTAGAAAAATTACCCTCACTTTCATCTGGGTTATATTATACCAAAATTAGTGCAATTAAATCACATGCCATTGTAAACCAGAAGTTTATTAGTCCAAATGAGTTCATAACTTGGCACGACCGATTGGGTCATCCGGGAACAACCATGATGCGGAGAATTATTAAAAACTCCCATGGACATTCACAAAAGAACCAGAAGATTCTTAAATCTAGTAAATTTTGTTATGCTGCATGTTCTCAAGGGAAGTTAATTTTAAGGTCATCACCAGTAAAGATTGTATTTGAGTCTCCTGAATTCCTAGAAAGGATTCAAGGTGATATATGTGGACCTATTCATCCACCATGTGGATCTTTTAGATATTTTATAGTCCTAATAGACGCATCTTCGAGATGGTCACATGTGTGCTTATTGTCTTCTCGCAACCTGGCGTTTGCGAGATTACTGGCTCAAATTATTCGATTAAAAGTACAATTTCCAGAAAATCCAATCAAAGTAATTCATCTTAATAATGCTGGGGAATTTACTTCCCAAGCTTTTGATGCTTATTGTATGGCTAATGGAATAATGTTGAACATCTAATAGCTTATGTTCACACACAAAATGGGTTAGCAGAATCACTTATTAAACGCCTCCAATTAATTGCTAGACCCTTACTTATGAGAACAAATCTCTCAACCTCGGTTTGGGGCATGTTATTTTACATGCCGCAACACTTATTCGTTTGAGACCAACGAGTTACCATCAGTTCTCTCCTATGCAATTAGCTTTTGGCCAGCAGCCAAATGTTTTCCATTTAAGAATATTTAGGTGTGCGATATATGTTCCCATTGTACCACCTAATCGCACCAAAATTGGACCCCAAAGAAAATTGGAGATATATGTTGGATATGATTCTCCTTCTATAGTGAGGTATCTTGAGATACAAACTGGAGATGTATTTAAATCCCGGTTTACGGATCGTCATTTTGATGAATCAAAATTTTCAACATTAGGGGGAGAGAATAAGCTTCCTGAAAAGAAACTTAATTGGAATGCATCATCCTTGATGCATTTAGATCCTCGATAAGGGCAATGTGAACTAGAAGTTCAAAAGATTATACATTTACAAAGAATAGCAAATGAATTGCCTGATACATTTTTTGATATAAAGAGGATAACCAAGTCTTATATACCAGCGAAAAAAAATGTCCAAATTCGAATTGATGTTCCAGTTGGACAAATTCTCGAAAGAGAAAAGAGGTAAATATTATTCCTGTTGAAAAAGACATAGTAAAGACACCTGCAGTTGTCCAAAATTCTGATATAGTTTTAATGCCAGAAGACGTTCAGGTACCTGAAAATTGTAAAAATGACGAGATCTCGATAAATTATGTCTTTACAGGAGAGAAATAGGACCGAAATAAGACAATTGTCAATGAAATATTTGCATATAATGTGGCATTAAATATCATGCATGAAAGTAAGGATCTTGAGCCAAGATCAGTCAAAGAATGTCGACAAAGGAATGATTGGCCAAAATGAAAAGAAGCCATGAAGACTGAATTAGACTCACTTGCAAAACGTGAAGTCTTCGGACCTGTAGTTTGTACACCAGAAAATGTAAAACATGTTGGATACAGATGGGTATTTGTGAGAAAATGAAATGAGAAAAATGAAGTTGTACGCTACAAAGCTCGACTTTGGGCACAAGGTTTTTCACAAATGCCCATTATAGATTATGAAGAAACGTATTCTCCTATAGTGGATGCGATAACATTACGTTATTTGGTCAGTTTATTTGCATATCATAAACTGCATATGCATTTAATGGATGTGGTAACAACCTACTTATACGGCTCATTAGATCGGGATATCTATATGAAAGTCCCTGAAGGACTAAAGATGTCTAAACCATCCAATAAATATTCACAGGGATTATACTCAGTTAAATTGCAAAGATCTTTATATGGTCTAAAGCAATCTGGACGAATGTGGTATAATCGTCTTATTGAGTATCTAGCCAAAAATAGATTCAAGAATGATGATATCTGCCCGTGTATTTTTATAAAGAAATCTGCATTTGGATTCATTATAATTGCTATGTACGTTGATGATTTAAATATCATTGGAACTCCTGAAGAGATTCCAACAATTATAAAAACTCTAAAAGAAGAGTTTGAGATGAAATGATCTTGAAATGATTTTATATGGATAAGTCACATCCACTAAGTACCCCAATGATCGTAAGATCTTTGGATGTGGAAAAGGATCAATTCCGTCCTAAAGAAGAAAGTGAAGATATCCTTGGTCCTGAAGTACCATATCTTAGTGCCATTGGAGTGCTAATGTATCTTGCTAATAATACATGACCCGATATATCATTTGCTGTGAATTTACTAGCAAGATATAGTTCCTCTCCAACCAGAAGACATTGGAGTGGAATCAAACAAATCTTTCGATATCTTCATGAAACGGTTGATATGGGATTGTTTTATCCATATGGATCCAAGTCACAACTAGTTGGCTATGCAAATGCTGGATACTTGTCTGATCCACATAAAGGGAGATCTCAAACAGGATACTTGTTCACATATGGTGGTACAGCTATATCAATGAGGTCCACGAAATAGACGATAACGGCAACCTCCTCTAATCATGCTGAAATACTAGCGATACATGAAGCAAGTCGCGAGTGTTTTTGGCTCAAGAGTTTGATTCAATATATTCAGTCATCATGTGGACTAATTGATCATAAGATATCTCCAACTGTCCTGTTTGAAGATAATACAGCATGCATTGTTCAACTTAAAGGCGGATACATCAAAGGTGATAGAACAAAGCATATTTCTCCTAAATTCTTCTTCAATCATGATCTTCAAGGGACAATTGATGTCCAACAGATCAGCTCAAGTGACAATCTGGCAGATTTATTCACAAAGTCACTCCCAAAATCCTCCTTTGAAAAATTAGTACATCAGATTGGGATGTGCCGATTTCGAGATATTAAATTATGTCGACAAGAGGGGGAGACTGTACTCTTTTTTCCTTGGTCAAGTTTTTTTCCCATTGGATTTTTCTTGACAAGGTTTTTAATGAAGTAGTCCCTATTACAAAGGATATTATACTCTTTTTCCTTCACTAAAGTTTTTTTCCCATTGAATTTTTCTTTAGTAAGGTTTTTACGAGGCAATGATTCTAAATGGTCATCCAAGAGGGAATGTTGTGATAAGAATGTGAGATGGATGCCCATTAATGATATGGGCGGCTGAAGTTTTCAAGAAAGAGATTTGAGATTATTATAAAGACTAACCTTTAATAAATGTTGAATTTGTACAGCTATAAATAAGGTTTCATAACCTTACGTACAAGACACAGTAATAATAAAACAAATACTCTCTCTCTTTCTACAATATAAAATATTTTTTACTTTCTCTCTTCATATGCTACTAAGATAATATTAATATATTATTTTTATAGTAATATAATAGTATTAGTAAATACTGATAATAGTATTTTTATATTTTATTTTATTACCTCTTCCCGTCTTCCTTATTTATTTTACAACACCCTTAATCCTTTCATTCCCTTTTTAGGTTTCAAAATCTTTACTCATAAACGCAGAATACATCTTCAAATTTGAGGTTAGGCATGCAAGCAACCCATATTCACCTTGAAGGAGTTGCTGTTTTGTGAAATCGCACATTATGTTATTATCTTTTGAAATGCATCGTTGAATATCGGAATAGTTTGAATTGTCCATTGTTTAGATAACCCAAAGTGCCAACTTTATTGACTTTGTTCAACAAAATAAAAAAAAAAAAAAAACGACTTTTTACAAGCTTTTATTAATTGCCAGAAAGTGTACTACTCTGGTGTGTGGCAAGTGTACTACTACTCGTGTTACATTTGTCATTTCTCTCAAAATTTATAATTCACCAGTTTTATAAGGCTTCCAAAAGATGTTATTCCCGCATGCTCAGGGCATGTCGCAAAAGCAGAAAACTTTGTTGAATGCGGTATATGACCACACGGCCACACAAGCGAATGAAAAATTGTCTTAGAAAAGAATGGAATAAATAATGTCACAGGCACACAGCATCATCAATTCATCATTACCCTTATGGTTGTTATTCATAAAAAGTGAAGTTTACTTCCAATATGACGCATAGACGCTATTCTTGGCACTCAGCAAGCGCATACAACTTTTACAAGAAGTAGTGAAGGGATTCTTCATTTTTTACACTCTTTGCACCAACCAATGGATCAATGACCTTCCTCCATGCGTTGTAATCAACGGCGGATCCAGTATCAGGCAACAAGAATCCATTCACATAGAAGAAAGGCGTTCCATACACCCCTCTCGAAGTTGAATACTGCTTTTTTTTCAAGGAAGAAATTAAATTTGGTATCAATATAGCATGAAAAATGATGGATTATATTTGATTTAAGGGTAAACTTTATGAACGAGTTTAATCAAGTATTCAAATAATTAATAAAATTCGAGCTGTGAATTGTTATAAGATGGAATTGAATAGGGGATTTACTCTTACCTTGAAAGAAACTCTAGTTTGGTAATCACTTTGGGTGTCATTGAATCCATTCTTTATGGCAGTATGATAAGAGCTGCCAGCTACTTTTGCTGCAGAATTCACTATCTTCTCCACAATAGAAGCCCTAGACAAGTTCTTCGTTGGAGCATTGTAGAATTTCTCCTGATAAATCATATCCAGCAGAATTGGTAATTAAGCAAGAAACTTGAACAATATATAAGCATCAATAAGGCTGATCTTACATCCAAACAAGGCAAAAGCTGAAAGCATAATTAGGTCAATGTCTAGTGTCTAATGATTACTGATTAATTAATAGCTAAAACAAGGATTGAGAATACAAATACTAACCTGATGCTTGAAGAACCATTCCAACAAGGGGAATGTTGCCGATGAATTCAATCTATTCACAATGTGCAAAGCACGAGACGCAACATAAGCATTGTCATGGTAACTGCAATTTTCAAAATAAAAAAGAAATCTATAATATACCGATACACAAAACTGACAAAAGAGATATATAATTCAATGGTTTTATATCATCTACTCCATGTGGCACAACTAGACAAAACCAACCGCTTAATAAATACCAATGATACGATATAAGCACAGTTTGTGAAACTTTTTGTTTTTTAAAGGTTGTTTATATTAAAAGTAATTTATAAAAATTAATTTTTAAAAGTTAATTTTTTAAAAATTGTAATATTTGTATTTGATAAATTAAATTAAAAATAATTTTTAAAAAATATAAATAATAATAAATATATTTAGTAAAATAATTTTTAAAATTTAAAAATATTATAATAAATATTAATGTAAGAATTAAATTTAAATATTAATTAATGTATAAAATTATATTAAATTTTTTAATTTTAATAAATATAAAATAATTTAAAAAAAAATTTTTAGGTATTTTTAAAAATATTTTTAATTTTTAAAAATTTTAGGTATAAATACACAAATTTTTTATTTATCAAATATAAGACGAAGTGTTTAAATTTTTGAAAAATATAAACACCTCTCTAAAATTTTTACCAAACTAAGTTATAATATTTTGGAAATCAGAATTTCACAAAATAATACCTAGGATATCATTTACCCATCCTTTCGGTCACCAAAAAAAAAATTTACCCATCCTTTCTTTGTTAAAAAGCTCCTATTTATTATTATGTGTCCAAAGTAAACCCTCTCTTTGAAATCAATTTACATACAGATCCTATAATGGACTTGGAAAAAATAGAGAAAAAGAGGAAGTGAATGGGTAATAGTCAAATTATTTTGCCTATGAGGAATGATATTACCAAAATAAATAAGTGAACCAATTAATTATTCAATAAATGAAGAAAATATGAATATATCTAAATAAATACAAGTCAAGAAAAGAATGAGAATCAAAGGTAACAATTGAAGATTATAAATAAATAAAGTAGGAGAAATAAGTATATTGACTTTTTATGCCGTAGAGATAATGGAAGAGCACAATAAAAAAAATTTGAAACAACATATTACATTTGAGGGATGATTTAATTTTGTGTTTTATTTATTTACTTATTAATTTTATGTTTATGGTTTAATTTATTTTAGAATTCGAGATTTTGAGGTAAAAGAGGCTCTAAAGTAAATGAAAAATGGCAGAGCAGTAGGACCTGATAATATTTTGATTGAGGTATGGAAGGGTCTTGGAGAGAAAGGCATCAACTGGTTAACCAAGCTTTTTAATGAGATTTTAAGGTCAAAGAAGAAGCCTGATGAGTAGAGAAAAAGCACATTGATACCTATCTACAAGAATAAGGGGATATACAAAGTTGCGAAAACTATAGAGGGATCAAGCTAATGAGCCATACCATGAAGTTATGAAAAATGGTGATAGAACGGAGGTTGAGAAAAGAGACACAAGTAACACAGAACCAATTTGGATTTATGCCAGGCAGATCCACAACCGAAGCGATATACCTGTTAAGAAGGATGATGGAGAGATATCGTAGTAATAAAAAGGATCTACATATGGTGTTTATTGATTTGGAAAAAGCGAACGATATGGTGCCAAGGGAGGTTTTATGGAAGGTTTTAGAAAAGAGGAGAGTAAGGATCGCATATATTCGTGCAATTAAAGACATGTATGATGGGGCCACAACTAGTGTGAATACTCAAGGTGGTGTGAGAGAGGAATTTTCTATTGGTATAAGATTACACCAGGGATCATCCTTAAACCCATATCTTTTCACATTAGTCTTGGAAGTACTCACAGAGCACATCCAAGAGCCTGTGTCATGGTGCATGCTTTTTGCCGATGATATCGTCTTTATGGGAGAGTCAAGAGAAGACCTAAATAAGAAGTTGGAGTTATGGAGAGAAGCTCTAGAGAAGTGTATGATCTATGCATAAACCGTAGCAAGACGGAATATATGGAATGTAAGTTCAGTTTGAGAAGAGAAAATCCTAATATTGAGGTGAAGATTGGAGAAAACATCCTACCAAAAGTTAAAAGTTTTAAGTATCTTGGGTACATCATACATGATAATGGAGAGATTTAACAGAATGTAAATCATAGGATCCAAGCATATTGGTCAAAATGGCGGAGTGCATCTGGTTTTATATGCGACAAAAAAGTGCCTTTAAAACTTAAAGGTAAATTCTATCGCACTGCTATAAGACCGGCTATGCTTTATGGTACGGAATGTTGGGCAGCCAAAGGAGAGCACGAACATAATTAAGTTGAGTGTGGCAGAGATGAAGATGTTGAGATGGATGAGTGGTCATACGCGATTGGATAAAATAAGGAACGAAGATAAAAGGGAGAGAGTTGGAGTAGCACCCATTGTGGAAAAGATAGTTGAATCGCGTTTCAGGTGATTTGGACATGTGAGAAGAAGACTGACAGAACACCCAATCAGGAGGGTGGATGAGATGGAAGATGGATAAGGGGTGAAAAGTAAAGGAAGATCTAAGAAGACCGTCCATGAGATGGTCAAACAAGATCTACATGTAAACGATCTCTCTGTAAATATGATATATGACAGAGCATAATGACATTGTTTGATTTATGTAGTCGACCCCACCTAGTGGGACAAGGCTTTGTTATTGTTGTTGTTGTATGTGGTTGAATTTCGTCTTTGATGACAATACTAAAAAGGATTAAATTTAATTACTTATACTAAAACTTTGTACTCGGTGCAAGGGTTGAACTTTTCACTGCTAATCTAAACAAAATGAATATATCTTTATTGTTTTAACATCTTAAAAATAAATAATTATTCCTTATTTAATTAATAAAATTCTTAAGAATTTTTATATTTATTAACAAGATATATCTTTTTGTACGATCACCTAACCAGCAATCAGTTAACCAGTCAATCACACATGAATTTTTCCTGACTAAAAAGCAACACAGTATAAAGGACCCCTCAAAAAAGCAAACATATAACAAGGGCAATAATAATAATAATAATAATAATAATAATAATAATAATTAGAGAAAGAATTAATATGCCAAAACGCAATTTCTCAGCGATGTTATTAAGTATCATAATTCATAATGGAAAGAGAAAACAGAGAAAAGGGTAAGAGAGACTAACGGTAAAGGAAGGAGGTGAACAACGAGTTGAACTCGATGGCCATAATGGTGGATAGCTTTCTTGAGTGGGGGCCAAGAATCCCTGCTATCAGGACACACCGGATCGTAGAACGCTTCAATCAGAACGGTGTCGTCCCAATCGAATGGCCGAGGCTGGTACACGAACCCTTCTAATCTTGACGGCGGAATATAATCGGCACCACCCTTCAAAACCAGTAACTGCAGTACCAATGATACCAGTATCTGTATCATCGCCGTCGCTTGCATCTCTGAGTCTACCTTCCCACAACGCAAGAGTCAATAGGCAACGGGCTTGGGCTTCAGGCTTCTCTTTCTGCACTCAAATGTGGTTCTTTTATTTTGTAGTATTGTGGTAGTACTAATTATTTAATTGTCAAAATCATGTGTGGTTTTAGTGCTATACACCAAAGCACTATCTGGGTCATTATCATGAAACTATAGAAATATAATTATGTACGTTTGGCAACAATTTTTTTTTTCTCTTTACACTTTTTTTTACGGTATAATTTTATTTTTTATTAATTATTTTAATATATATATATATATATATATATATATATATATATATATATATATATATATTATTCTACATTATTAAGTTTTCCAAGCAGTCACAAAAAAAAAAGTTTTCCAAGTACAAATATGCTGAAACATTGTTTTATCATTTTATGGAATGGAATTCAGTATCTACTTCCTACGTCATTCAATATTAATGTATTATACACATTATGCGGTCTAAATACGAATATGCTGAAACATTATTGTGTGGAATTCAAGGTGCCAACTTTCCAATAGTATACGTAATTGGGTTTTCTTCTTGGCATCGAGGAAACTGTCGGGTCAGGTGGAATTTGGATATTGTGGAACGATTATAATTGAAAGGTTGATTATTAGAAATTTCATAAGCAATTTACTCATCTTAAAGTCTTTTTTTATAATGAGGTGTCTTGGTTCTTGATTGTAGTATACAGTTCGTTGCATCTGGGTCTTCAATCAGAATTATGGTCTAATATTAAATAGTTAGCGGATCAAGTATAAGGAGAATGGTGTGTTAGAAGTGATTTTAATTGTGTCTTAAGTAATGCTGATACTGATGGAAATTCAAATATATCAAGAGATCATTATCGTTTTGTTGCTTGTTTATTAGATTCTGGATTACAAAATATTGGTTTTCATAGGCAGCTCTTCACTTGGCAACGTGGCAAAATTTAAAGAAGACTAAATAGATATGTGGTGAATAGCATATGGTCTCAGTAATTCTTTTAGGCTGCTACGAAATATTTATCAAAACTAAAGTCTGACCATGTCTCCATTTTACTAGATATAGGGAGACCAAAAAATGTCTGCCTTTCAGATTTTTAGCTTCATGGCTGGCTCATGAAGATTTTCAGAATTTGCTAGCTAATAGCTGGAGCGCTATAAATCCTCTTAAAAAAAATGAGTTGTCGTTTATGTCTGCTGCTAAATTTTGGAATGCAGATGCCTTTGAAAATTTAGCTAGAAGAAAATCACAGTTTCTAGCTAAGCTCCAGAAAATCTCTACAAGTTTATCTTTTGAAGTGAACATTTTTTTGGAGAATTTGCAAACGTCCCTATGAAAAGAATTGAAAGCTTTATTAATTTAAGAGAAAATCTATTAGAAGCAATGTTTTTGGTACAAGTGGATTAATTATGGTGATCGGAACACCTCTTATTTCCATAGACTAGCCACGACTAGGAGAAGAAGGAATAAAGTGAGTATACTAAAAAATCAAGAAGACAGTTGAATTGAGGATGATCAGTAGCGGAACGATCTCACTTTTAGTTATTTTCTGAATCTCTATACATAGATGTTAGTGAATATGGGAAGCTTAAAGATCCCGGGCTATTCCCTATACTCGCTAATGAAGAAAAAGAGCAATTGGGTAGGGATATATCACTTGAAGAAATCAGATATGCTCTTTTCTCCATGGGTGCTTGTAAAGCTCCAACAGATGGTTTGCCACTTATGTTCTATCAAAGTGATTGGGAGTAGTTGAAAACTTCTCTTATCAGATGGGTAGATAGAGTGTTCCAAAATCATCAAAAGTCCAGGTAGCGAATAGTAATTTTACTTCCCTTATTCCAAAAGTGGATAATCCTAAAATTATAGTGCAGTTCCGGCCTATCGGGTTCTACAATGTCTCATACAAGCTTATTACTAACATTATGCCGCAAAGGTTGAAAGAAGTTATGCCTAAGCTGGTTTGTTCCTCGCAATCTAGCTTCGTTTCGGCTTTTTAGGGAGGCAAAGCGCTGATAATATCTTAGTTGCACAAGAAGTTCTACATTCTATATGAATTAAGAAGGGGGATGATGGTTTTATGGCTATTAAAATTTATCTTGAAAAATCTTATGATCGTCTCAATTGGCAGTTCATCAGATATACCTTTTCAGAAGCTAATATTCCAGAGAATCTGGTTGATATGATCTATCACTGCTATCCTTCAGCAAAAATGAAAATTCTTTGGAATGACACTCCGTTAGCATCTTTTACACCCTCTAGAGGTATTCGATAAGGGGATTCTATCTCCCCTTATTTATTTGTGCTTTGTATTGAGTGCCTATCCAAATCATTTCTTTGTCGGCTGAGCATCATTTTTAAGAATTAGTTAATCTTAATAGAGGTAGACCGGATCTTTCTCATCTTTGTTTTGCTGACGACATTGTCTTGTTTGTGAAAGCAACCAAAGAGCAGGTGCAAGTGGTGCGGGGTATCTTAGACCTTTTTGCTGTTCTTCTGGACAAAAGGTTAATTTTGCTAAGTCATGTGTTTTCTTTTCTGATAATATGCATTTGGAAAGGAAACGTAACCTTAGTAACGCTCTTGGGATGAGACTTACGACTGACTTTGGCAAGTATTGGGAGTTCCTTTGCTCCATGGAAGGGCACGAAAGAAAGACTTCCAATTCATTTTCGATAGAATGTTGAATTGACTCAATTTTTGGAGAGCTCAGAATCTTTCTTTGGAAAGTAGAATCACTCTAGCGCAATCTGTGTTATCCATTATTCTGACTTATGTTATGCAAACTATGAAACTTCTTTTGAATGTTTGTGATAGAATTGACAGTATTTACCGTAAATTTATCTGGGGAGGAGCCAATCTGGTTAATAAACCTCATTTCCTAAGTTGGGGTAAAATTTGCTCGCCAAAATCTCAAGGGGGTCTCGGTTTCACACCAGCGAGAGTTCTGAATAAAGCTATTATGATGAAATTAGATTGGAAGCTTGTTCATGATAGGGAAGCGCTTTGGGTCAAAGTGATGTGAAGTAAGTATGGGTGTGGAGAAGTACTCCTTCCTAGGATTAAACAACTCAGAATCGCACCAAATGCTTGGCAAGGTGTCCATTCGGTATGGACAGATTTCGAAAACAATCTTATTTAGAGAATCGGTTCTAGAACTGAGGTTAACTTTTGGCCTGACCAATGGATTCCTGGTATCCGAAGACTTGTTGATTTTGCTCAACTGGAAGTCACCAAAGAGATGTTAGATGAGCGAGTCCATGAGTATGTGATTGATGGTAATTGGCACTTTGACCGTATTGTGACCCTATTGGGGGAAGATTGGTATCCCATTTTTGCATCCATCAAGCTTCTCAAACCAGAGTTAGGCACTGATTGCTTGGCTTGGTTCCCTGTTGCAAATGGTATCTTTTCAATTAAATCGGCTTGTGCTGTCTATTTAAATCCTACGGATGAGTCAATGCTTCTCTCTTTTCAAAAATTTGAAGATGGAGGTTCCGCAACGATTGAGATCTTTCTGTTGATTTGTTGTGAATCAGGCACTATTGATGAATGAGTAGTGTGCTAGAAGACATATGGAAAGTTTGATGGATGTGCCATCTGTGGGGAAGCTCCTGAATTTTTGCTC
Organism: Arachis hypogaea; assembly: GCF_003086295.3. NCBI lineage: Eukaryota > Viridiplantae > Streptophyta > Magnoliopsida > Fabales > Fabaceae > Arachis > Arachis hypogaea. The sequence continues at coordinate 107,448,838 of NC_092052.1, read as the reverse complement.
TATGTGCTCCGCGATTGTAGAGTATTGATGAGTATTGATAATAGTTGAGGTTCTGATAACATTTTTAACTCTCCTCTTTTGTGTTGGTTGTTAGAAAATTTATCACCCAAATCTCCTTTTCAAGGGTAGTCTTGGCCCTTTCTTTTTGTTACAATGATGAATTCCTTATGGTAATGTTATTGAGGAAGATAAGGTTGCCAATTGGTGCACGAAAATTACTTCACACTATGTAATTCTGCACAACTAACCAGCAAGTGCACTGGGTCGTCCAAGTAATACCTTACGTGAGTAAGGGTCGAATCCCACGGAGATTGTTGGCTTGAAGCAAGCTATGGTTATCTTGTAACTCTTAGTCAGGATATAATATCAATAATAATTCTTAGTTTTAATTGTAAGAGTCAAGGGGCATAAAATAAATACTTGTTACTCAATAATGGAGAATATGTTGGGGGTTTTGGAGATGCTTTGTCCTCTTTATTTCAGCTTTTCTCTTGTACTCCTCTCCACACACGCAAGGCTCCTTCCATGGCAAGCTGTATGTAAGGTGCCACCGTTGTCAATGGCTACTTCCCGTCCTCTCAGTGAAAATGGTCCAAATGCTCTGTCACAGCACGGCTAATCATCTGTTGGTTCTCGATCATGTCGGAATAGAATCCCTTGATTCTTTTGCGTCTGTCACTACGCCCAACAATCGCGAGTTTGAATCTCGTCACAGCCGTTCAATCCTTGAATCCTACTCGGAATACCACAGACAAGGTTTAGACTTTCTGGATTCTCATGAATGCCGCCATCAATTCTAGCTTATACCACGAAGATTCTGATTAAGAAATCTAAGAGATACTCATTCAATCTGATGTAGAACGGAGGTGGTTGTCAAGCACACGTTCATGGATTGAGGAAGGTGATGAGTGTCACGGATCATCACCTTCTTCATAGTGAAGCGCGAATGAACATCTTAGATAGGAACAAGCATGTTTGAATGGAAAACAGAGATAATTGCATTAATTCATCAAGACGCTGCAGAGCTCCTCACCCCCAACAATGGAGTTTAGAGACTCATGCCGTCAAAGAGTACAAAGTTCAAATCTAAAAATGTCATGAGGTACAAAATAAGTCTCTAAAAGTTGTTTAAATACTAAACTAGTAACCTAGGTTTACAAAAAATGAGTAAACTAAGATGGATAGTGCAAAAATCCACTTCTGGGGCCCACTTGGTGTGTGCTGGGGCTGAGACTTAAGCTTCTCACGTGCCTGGGCTGTTTCTGGAGTTGAACGCCAGGTTGTAACCTATTTCTGGTGTTGAACTCCAACTTGTAACTTGTTTCTGGCGCTGAACGCCAGACTACAACATAGAACTGGCGTTAAACGCCAGTTTACGTCATCTATCCTTGAGAAAAGTATAGATTATTATATATTGATGGAAAGCCCTGGATGTCTACTTTCCAACCCAATTGGAAGCGCGCCAATTGGACTTCTGTAGCTCCAGAAAATCCATTCCGAGTGCAGAGAGGTCAGAATCCAACAACATCATCAGTCCTTTTTCAGCCTGAATCAGATTTTTGCTCAGCTCCCTCAATTTTAGCCAGAAAATACCTGAAATTACAGAAAAATACAAAAACTCATATTAAAGTCCAAAAATGTGATTTTTATTTAAAAACTAATAAAAATATAATAAAAAGTGACTAAAACATATTAAAAACTACCTAAAAACAATGCCAAAAAGCGTATAAATTATCCGCTCATCACAACACCAAACTTAAATTGTTGCTTGTCCACAAGCAACTAAAAACAAAGTAGGATAAAAAGAAGAGAATATACAATGAATTTCAAAAATATCTATGAAGATCAGTCTTAGTTAGATGAGCGGGGCTATTAGCTTTTTGCTTCTGAACAGTTTTGGCATCTCACTTTATCCTTTGAAGTTCAGAATGATTGGTATCTATAGGAACTCAGAATTCAGATAGTGTTATTGATTCTCCTAGTTCAGTATGTTGATTCTTGAACACAGCTACTTTATGAGTCTTAGCCGTGGCCCTAAGCACTCTGTTTTCCAGTATTACCACCGAATACATACATGCCACAGACACATAACTGGGTGAACCTTTTCAGGTTGTGACTCAGCTTTGCTAAAGTCCCCAATTAGAGGTGTCCAGGGTTCTTAAGCACACTCTATTTTTTCTTTGGACCTCGACTTTAACCGCTCAGTCTCAAGTTTTCACTTGACACCTTCACGCCACAAGCACATGGTTAGGGACAGCTTGGTTTAGCCGCTTAGGCCAGGATTTTATTCCTTTAGGCCCTCCTATCCACTGATTCTCAAAGCCTTGGATCCTATTTATTACCCTTGCCTTTTGGTTTAAAGAGCTTTTGGCTTTTTCTGCTTGCTTTTTTCTTTTTCTTGCTCTCTTTTTTTTTCGCATTTTTTTTTCTGCAAGCTTTGTTCTTCACTGCTTTTTCTTGCTTCAAGAATCATTTTTATGATTTTTCAGATTATCAAATAACATTTCTCCTTTTTCATCATTCCTTCAAGAGCCAACAATTTTAACATTCATAAACAACAAATTCAAAAGACATATGCACTGTTCAAGCATTCATTCAGAAAACAAAAAGTATTGCCACCACATCAAAATAATTAAACTATTTTAAAATTCGAAATTCATGTACTTCTTTTTCTTTTTCAGAAAACAATTTTCATTTAAGAAAGGTGATGGATTCATAGGACATTCATATCTTTGAGACATAGACACTTAGATACTAGTGATCATATAGTAAAGACACAAACATAATTAAACATGAAGCATAGTAAACAAAAAACAGGAAAATAAGAACAAGGAGATTAAGGAATGGGTCCACCTTAATGAGGGTGGCATTTTCCTCTTCTTGAAGAACCAATGGTGCTCTTGAGCTCCTCTATGTTTCTTCCTTGTCTTTGTTGCTCCTCCCCCATAGCTCTTTGATCTGCAGTCAAATGCTCTACCACTGAACTATGGACCCTTGAGATGAACCTCTCCATCTCTCATGACTCGGAGGTGGAAGCAACTGCCTTCCTTTTCCTCTTTCTAGAGGTCTCTCCGGCCTAGGTGCCACAAATGGTTATGGAAAAATAAAAAGCAACGCTTTTTTTCATACCAAACTTAAAAGGTTTGCTCGTCCTCGAGCACAACAAGATAGAAGGGAGTAGAAGGAGAAGTGTGAATGGGTGGGTATGGGAGGGAAATGGTTTGAATTGGAATGGTGAGGTAGGTGGAGATCCTGTGGGGTCGAGGACTTAACATCCCTGCTCCAATTAGGCATGTAAAACGCCCTTGCTATGCCATCCTGGCGTTTAACGCCAGACTGCTGCTTGTTTCTGGCGTTAAATGCCCAAATGTAGCCTGTTTCTGGTGTTTAACGCCAGGCAGATGCTTGTTTCTGGCGTTAAATGCCAGCTTGGTGCTTGTTTCTGGCGTTAAACGCCAGACAGATGCTTGTTTCTGGCGTTTAAATGCCAGACTGCTCTCCTCCAGGGTGTGCTATTTTCAATGCTATTTTTCATTCTGTTTTTGATTTTTCAGTAGTTTTTGTGACTTCACATGATCATCAACCTAATAAATCACGAAATAACAAAAAGAAAATAAAATAGATATGATTAAATAACATTGGGTTGCCTCCCAACAAGCGCTTCTTTAATGTCAATAGCTTGACAGTGAGCTCTCATGGAGCCTCACAGATAATCAGAGCAAGGTTGGAACCTCCCAACACGAAACTTAGAATTTGAATGTGGGGGTTTTGTTTGACTCTGTATTGAGAGAAGCTTTTCATTCTTCCTCTCCATGGTTACAGAAGGAGAACCTTGTGTCTTATAGTTTGCAATGTCTGCAAACCACAGAGCTTCCTGAATAGCAAACAATTGCTCATCCGGAAAGGTTTCAGAGATCTCAGAGGAGGGAGGGATGCTCCTGCTACTGGTTCTATCCGGGACAGGTGATCAGCTACTTGATTCTCTGTCCCTTTTCTGTCTCTTATTTCTATATCAAACTCTTGCAGAAGCAATACCCATCTTATGAGCCTGGGCTTTGAATCCTGCTTTGTGAGTAGATATTTAAGAGCAGCATGGTCAGTGTACACAATCACTTTTGATCCTACTAAGTATGATCTAAACTTGTCAATGGCATAAACCACTGCAAGCAGCTCTTTTTCTGTAGTTGTGTAATTTTTCTGGGCATTATTTAAAATGCGGCTAGCATAATGAATGACATGCAGAAGCTTGTTATGCCTCTGTCCCAGTACTGCACCAATGGCATGGTCACTGGCATCACACATTAGTTCAAATGGTAATGTCCAGTCTGGTGCAGAAATAACTGGTGATGTGACCAGCTTAGCTTTTAGAATTTCAAACGCCTGCAGACACTCTGTGTCAAACATAAATGGCGTGTCAGCAGCTAGTAGATTGCTCAGAGGTTTTGAAATTTTTGAAAAATCTTTTATAAACCTCCTATAGAATTCTGCATGCTCCAGAAAGCTTCTGATTGCCTTAACATTGGTGGGTGGTGGTAATTTTTCAATTACCTCTACCTTAGCTTGATCCACCTCTATTCCCTTGTTCGAAATTTTATGCCCAAGGACAATTCCTTCAGTCACCATAAAGTGACATTTTTCCCAATTTAGAACCAGGTTAGTCTCTTGGCATCTTTTCAAAACAAGTGCTAGATGGTTAAGACATGAGCTAAATGAGTCTCCAAATACTGAGAAGTCATCCATGAAGACTTCAAAAAATTTCTCTACCATATCAGAGAAGATAGAGAGCATGCACCTCTGAAAGGTTGCAGGTGCATTGCACAAACCAAAAGGCATTCTTCTGTATGCAAATACTCCAGATGGACATGTGAATGCTGTTTTCTCTTGGTCCTGAGGATCTACTGCAATGTGGTTATAACCTGAATAGCCATCTAAAAAGCAGTAGTATTCATGACCTGCTAGTCTTTCTAGCATCTGGTCTATGAATGGTAAAGAGAAGTGATCCTTCCTGGTGGCTATATTGAGCCTTCTGTAATCAATACACATACGCCACCCTGTAACTGTTCTTGTAGGAACCAGTTCGTTTTTTTCATTATGAACCACTGTCATACCTCCCTTCTTAGGGACAACATGGACAGGACTCAGCCATGGGCTATCAGAAATAGGATAAATAATCCCAGCCTCTAGTAACTTAGTGACCTCTTTCTGCACCACTTCCTTCATGGCTGGATTTAGCCGCCTCTGTGGTTGAACCACTGGCTTAGCATCATCCTCCAATAGGATCTTGTGCATGCATCTTACTGGGCTGATGCCTTTAAGGTCACTTATGGACCACCCAAGAGCTGTCTTGTGTGTCCTTAGCACTTGAAGTAGCGCTTCCTCTTCCAGGGGATTTAAAGCAGAGCTTATGATCACCGGAAAAGTGTCACCTTCTCCCAAAAATGCATATCTCAGGGATGGTGGTAATGGTTTGAGCTCGGGTTTAGGAGGTTTTTCCTCTTCCTGAGGAAGTTTCAGAGGCTCTTTCAATTCCTCTGAATCCTCCAGATCAGGCTGAACATCTTTAAAAATGTCCTCTAGCTCTGATTTGAGACTCTCAGTCATATTGACCTCTTCCACTAGGGAGTTAATAATATCAACGCTCAGGCAGTCGTCTGATGTGTTTGGATGTTGCATAGCTTTGACAACATTCAACTTAAACTCATCCTCATTGACTCTCAAGGTTATCTCCCCTTTTTGGACGTCAATGAGGGTTCGTCCAGTTGCTAGGAATGGTCTTCCTAGAATGAGAGTTGCACTCTTGTGCTCCTCTATTTCCAGCACTACAAAGTCAGTAGGGAAGGTAAATGGCCCAACCTTGACAATCATGTCCTCAATTATGCCTGATGGGTATTTAATGGAGCCATCAGCAAGTTGAAGATAGATCCGGGTTGGTTTGACCTCTTCAGTCAAGCCAAGCTTTCTGATGGTGGATGCAGGGATTAGGTTGATGCTTGCCCGAAGATCACATAAAGCTGTCTTGGTGCAATTACCCTCTAATATGCATGGTATCATAAAGCTCCCGGGATCTTTAAGCTTTTCTGGGAAGCTTTTTAGAATGACTGCACTGCATTCTTCAGTGAGGAGAACTCTTTCAGTTTCTCTCCAATCCTTCTTATGACTCAAGATATCTTTCATGAACTTGGCATAAGAGGGTATTTGCTCAAGTGCCTCTGCAAATGGAATCTTTATTTCAAGAGTCCTGAGATAGTCTGCAAAGCAAGCAAATTGCTTATCCTGCTCCTCTTGGCGGAGTTTTTGAGGATAAGGTATCTTGGCTTTGTACTCCTCAACCTTGGTTGCTGCAGGTTTATTTCCTACAGAAGTGGTTGGGAAAGCCTTTTTAGAGGGGTTGTTATCAGCACTTGTGTGTGTCTGATCCCTCACTGGCGTTTGAATGCCAGGGTTGGAAGCTTGATTGGCGTTGGACGCCAACTTCCTACCTGTTTCTGGCGTTTGAACGCCAGAACTGAGCTTTCATTGGGCGTTTGACGCCAGCTCCTTGCCTGTTCCTGGTGTTTGAACGCCAGAACTGTGCGTGGGTTGGGCGTTTAACGCCAGCTTTGCACCATTTTCTGGCGTTTGAACGCCAGAGTTATTCCTCTCTGGGCTCTTACTGTCCTCAGAGGGATTTTGGATAGTATTTTGCTCATCTTCTGTCAGTTGTTCTTTTCTTGGCTTTCTGCTGCGCTAAAGTAAGGTATTTAATATTTTTCCACTTCTTAATTGAACTGCTTAGCACTCTTCTGTTATTTATTTTGATAACTGCTATTCTGTTTGCTTCAACTGTACTTCCATATTTATATTAGCCATTCTTATGTCTTGTAGTATCTCCTTGAATTTGGCTAGCTGTTTTGTTAGAAAATCTAATTGCTGATTGAATTCAGTAACTTGTTCTGCAGGACTGAGTTCAGCAGTTACTGTTTTAGCCTCTTCTTTCATGGAAGACTCACTACTTAGGTACAGATGCTGATTTCTGGCAACTGTATCAATGAGCTCTTGAGCTTCTTCAATTGTCTTTCTCATGTGTATAGATCCACCAGCTGAGTGGTCCAAAGACATCTGAGCTTTCTCTGTAAGTCCATAATAGAAGATGTCTAACTGCACCCACTCTGAAAATATTTCAGAGGGCATTTTCTTAGCATCTCTCTGTATCTCTCCCAGGCATCATAAAGAGATTCATTATCTCCTTGTTTAAAGCCTTGGATGTTCAGCCTTAGCTGTGTCATCCGTTTTGGAGGGAAATATTGATTCAGGAATTTTTCTGACAGCTGTTTCCATGTCCTTATGCTAGCCTTAGGTTGGTTATTTAACCACCTCTTAGCTTGGTCTTTTACAGCAAATGGAAATAGTAATAATCTGTAGACATTCTGATCTACTTCCTTATCATGTACTGTGTCAGCAATTTGTAAAAACTGTGCCAGAAACTCTGTAGGTTCTTCCTGTGGAAGACCAGAATATTGGCAACTTTGCTGCACCATGATAATGAGCTGAGGATTCAACTCAAAACTACTGACTCCGATGGAGGGTATACAGATACTACTCCCATATGAAGCAGTAGTGGGGAATCCTTCTGGACTACTCATTTCCACTTAGATCCATGATGGAGAAAGGGAGATGATGTGGATTGCAAATTTTTTTTTTTGAAAACCGAGATTAAAATAAAATAAAATAAATAAAAAATTGACTATAATTTCGAAAATTTGAAGAAAAATAAAAGAAAATTAAAAACTAAATTAATTAATTAAAAAGATTTGAAAAAGATGTGGGTGAGGATTTTCAAAAAAAAATGAAGAAGGAGAAATTGGTTAGGGAGTTTTGAAAAAGATATGTCTTAAAATTAAAGATACTTGTAAGAAAATAAAATAAAATAATTAAAAAAGAAAAGATGTGAAAAAGATTTGATTTTAAGATTTGAGATTTAAATTTTGAATTTTAAATTTTGAAATTTGAATTTTGAACTTTTGGAAGTTAAAATTTGAAATTTGAAATAAGATAAGATAAAATTTTGAAAAAGATATGATTTTTTTGAAAAAATTTGAATTTTGAAATTTTTAAAACTAAGATAAGATAAAATTTTGAAATTAAAATCTGAATTTTTTAAAAAAAAATTCGAAATATTTGCTTAAAAATAGTTCGAAAAGATATTTTTTTTATTTTTGAATTTTATGATGAAAGAGAAAAACACACAAAAGACACACAACTTAAAATTTTTAGATCTAATGCACCTTGCCTTCGAAAAATTTGGAGGGAAAACACCAAGGAACACCAAACTTAAAAATTTTAAGATCAAAACACAAGGAAGACTCAAGAACACTTTGAAGACTCACAAGAACACAAGAACATGAAGAAAGAACACCAAACTTAAAATTTTTAGAAAACCTCAATAAAATTTTCGAAAATTATAGAAAGATTAACAAGAAAACACCAAACTTGAAGTTTGGCACAAGATTTAATCAAAGAAAAAATTATTAAAAAAAAGATTTTAAAAAGAAGATACCCAATTACCAAGAACATAGACCAACGCTCTAGCTAATTGGGCTGTAAATGTAACACTTATTTTGAAGAAGTATTTTTAATAACTAAGAATAAATTCTTTTTCGAAAACTAATGTTTTAAAAAGGCAGAAGAAAAATAAGAAAAGAAACAGAACAAGAAAAACTAAAGATCAAACAAGAAAAATAAACAAGAACAACTTGAAGATCCAGGAAAAAAACAAAGAACACAAATTCGAAAATTTAAAGGAAAATATAAAATATGCAATTGACACCAAACTTAAAATATGAAAATAAACTCAAACAGAAAAATTCAATTATTAGTAAAAGAAAAATAAAATTTCGAAAAAAATTTTGAAAAAGAAAATAAGGATTCTAAAATTCTAACAAGAACAATAATAAAAGACTCAAAGACAAATTATAGATTACTAAAGAAAAATAAAAAATTTTTTGAAAGATTTTTTTGAAAAGAAAGTAAAAGACTCAGACCCAAAAGACAAAATTTTCCTAATCTAAGCAACAGGATGAACCGTCAATTGTTCAAACTCAACAATCCCCGGTAACGGCGCCAAAAACCTGGTGCACGAAAATTACTTCACACTATGTAATTCCGCACAACTAACCAGCAAGTGCACTGGGTCGTCCAAGTAATACCTTACGTGAGTAAGGGTCGAATCCCACGGAGATTTTTGGCTTGAAGCAAGCTATGGTTATCTTGTAACTCTTAGTCAGGATATAATATCAATAATAATTCTTAGTTTTAATTGTAAGAGTCAAGGGGCATAAAATAAATACTTGTTACTCAATAATGGAGAATATGTTGGGGTTTTGGAGATGCTTAGTCCTCTTTATTTCAGTTTTTCTCTTGTACTCCTCTCCACACACGCAAGGCTCCTTCCATGGCAAGCTGTATGTAAGGTGTCACCGTTGTCAATGGCTACTTCCCGTCCTCTCAGTGAAAATGGTCCAAATGCTCTGTCACAGCACGGCTAATCATCTGTTGGTTCTCGATCATGTCGGAATAGAATCCCTTGATTCTTTTGCGTCTGTCACTACGCCTAACAATCGCGAGTTTGAAGCTTGATAAACGAAATTTGTCATGCCGATATAGAATTCAATAATGGATATAATCGTGAGTATAGTCTAATCAACATTCAAACTTCGCATCAAACAATCCTACAATCTATAATCGAGAGTACTAGTCCCCCGAGTCGTCCTCCCTTGGAATTGCTAGAGTATGCATCTTATTGATTAGGAAGCCTTGTTGTGGTTCTTTTGAAGGTTTAGCAAAATCAATGACAAACAAGCAATTAATTTTTAGAAGACTTGGCCTAGGGTTGGCATTAGAAATTCTATCCTTATAGTCCCTTCAATGATGACAACAATTAGGCCTTGCTTCATTTAGTCAACCCCTAGGTATAGAGGAAAGTCGAATGAGAATAACTAACTTGAGTCACAAGTCCTAGCTTTCACCTTAGAGAAATCTAGCTTTAGTGCACTCCAAGTCAATTAGCAATTTCTAATTCCAAATCAACAATTGACATAAACTATTCAACTCTTTCCAATGACCCAAACCTTATGCCAAGTAAGAAACTTTTACTCCATAACTAATGTTGGCATTTTATCAAACAATTGATGAGCAAGGATAAAAGGCATAGTAAAAATGAGAAGGAAGTAGAATTGAAAGTGCTTCAACACAAGGAACTAACAACAATTAGCAAAGAACAACAATGGAAATGAACTTCTCAAGAAATTGGAAAAAAATCCAAAACTACAAAGTTGAATCTAGGATCTATGAGGATGGAGCAATTACAAGCACTAATTGAAATTGGAGAAGAAGATCTATAACATGAACAAGTAAATTGAGAATTGCAATGGATCTCACCAAAGTGTGATGAAAATTTAGAAAATGGATGAAGATGAACCCTCATGAGAGCTTAGAATCTCCCTCTCTCTCTCTACCCAAGAGTGTAACTAAAAAAATGCCAAAAAAATCTAGAACCATCTAAAAATGAGCCAAAAGTCCTTAACCCTTCAACCCTTGGTCTTCTTAAGCTCTTCCCGCCAAGGCACTTCCCCCAAGATGAGATCTCCAACTGTCTCCACGCCTAGGTCACGTGACTTCTAAAAAAATCATGTTCGAGCATCGGCGCGCACGCGCAAAGCACGCGTGCGCGCCACTGGGGCATCTTGCAATGTGAGCAGAGGCGCAGCGTACGCGTGCGCGCCCATGGGGGTTGTGGCCTAGCCGCTACACAAGCCGGCTCGTGGCTTGGCTCCTAGCTGCGCAATCCACGCGGGCGCGCCAAGTACGCGCACGCGCCCTTGCTGAAGTTTCCAAAGCTCAATTTCTCATGCTCCTTTCCTTCGCGCCCATTCTCCTTCCCTCTTCTGGTTCATCCCTGCCCTATATTCTGAAACCACTTAACACACAGGTCACGGCATCGAATGGCACCAAGAGAAGATTAGAAATGTATCTAATTTAGTGCAAAATAAGCATGTTTTCATCCATGAGGCAAAAGTTAGGAAAGGAACACAAAGTCTTGTATTTTCATATGAAAAGCGTGTGGAATCATTGATAAAACCCCTGAAATCGATACAAGATAAACCCTCAAAATGGGGTTTATCAACCTCCCCACACTTAGAGAAATGCAAGAGAAACGCAAAAGACCGAAGGATTATAAAGGCATAAGACTCCTGAGGTGAAGCCTACTTACGTGAATGCAACTACGACTAGTACTACCATCTACTTGGTTAGGAACAAATCAACCTTCCTAAGATATATGCAAGCATATAGGGCACGGTGGCGGTCAATATATGGGATTCACCAATTTTTTTTTGAGCATCAAGTGCAATATATGCAACTTTGCATGAAGCATGCTCGTGAGAGCCGGGAATCATGAATTAGAGCCATCGAACCCTCACCGGAAGTGTTTACACTCTATTCGCTCGAGTGTCTAGGGTTGATTCTATCAATTTCCTCCTAATCATGCTTTCCAAGATTTGTTCCTCATCTAATCAATCAACATATATTTCCTGCATGCATACATCTATCATGAGGTCTTTTCTTTGGTTGTAATGGGCTAGGGTTAAGGTAGGATGCATATATGGTTAAGTGAGCTTGAAATTTGAATCTTTGATAAGCTTTAAGCTTTCCACCTAACCTATGACATCCTATACAATTGAGTTATATTCTAACTACCCATTCTTCACTTTTCACATACTCATGTATTTTCTTTTTTTTTTCTTCATTTCACAATACTCTTAGCATTGATCTTATTAAGTTGCACTTTGCTTTAGGGCATCTTGTCCCCTTTTTATTTCTTTCTTTTTTTTTCCTTCTTCTTTTTTTTTTTATCTACAAGAGCATCAATGCATAAGATTTTACATCTGACCAATACATGAGTATGTACCCACTTCCCAATATTTTCAATAGCAATACAAAACTACCCCTTGTATTCCCCCAATGTCCCAAGGTTCCCACACTTGAATGCTACTCACACACACACTAGCCTAAGCTAATCAAAGATCCAAATGAGGACAATTATGGTTTTCCACTTTAGGCTTGTAATGTGCTAATTTAAAGAACAAGTGGGTTAAGCGTAGGCTCAATTTTGACTAACAAGGGAAGATAGAGGGTAAGGCTATTTGGTAGGTGGGCTAATGAAATGATGGCCTCAATCATATAAATGCATGAATACACGGAATAATGGACATATAGACTCAAACAAAGCAAGGATTACACTCATAGAGAGGAAACAATTGCACACAAGAAGGAAAATAAGTGACTATACGATGTAGCCACAAAACAAGGCTCAAAGCTCACTAGCTTGTGTTCTTAACTCAAAATTCATGTTCCAAAATACAGTTCTTCAAGCAAGTTTGGCATCAAGATATTCAAAACTGGCAATGTCAAGGTTGCCCCAAAGTATTAGTTTCCTAAGAGAGAGTTTCATTGTTCCAACCAAGTAAACTTATCATGCAAATGATATCATGGAAAACCTAATCATGTAACCTATCCTACTACAAAGGAGTTCAGAAAACGAAAATTTATTTGGGTGTTACCTACGGAGATCGGTCGGCCGACCTCCCCACACTTAAAACTTAGCACGGTCCTCCGTGCTAGAGGTGATGCGCAATGGTTGGCAATGGCCGACCCCCGAGTGTCCTTCATCTCCGTTGTCATCGCTACTTCCGCTTGAGGTCGCGGTGGATGTGGAGATATCTGGTTCCTCCTTAGGTGGGGTGACAATGCTCAGAAGTTTCTTCATGTGAGCATATCGGCGTTGGTTACGCCTCTCATAATGGTCCAACTTCTTGTGAAGGTCTTCAAGGCGTTGGGTGGCTGATTTTTGTGGCGTGGAGGATGTAGTGGTGTTGCGAGTAGGAGTGGGTAGTCCAATGTCCTTGGTGACTTCCGGAGGCTTGAGGCACCTCTTGGTCGGAATAATATCACCCTCGACCGGGATTGAGGTCCTCCTATCCTTAGTCTCTCGGTGGACGCCGGCTGCCGCCACTAATTCGGTCACCATAGCGGGGAATGGTAGATTTCTCTTGGCATGAATGCGCCCCATGGATTGGAGAATGGCATGCGAAATGTCAATCGGTTTCTCGGTTAAGATGCACCATATCAATAAGGCAAGCTCAGCGGTAATGGATGACCCATGAGTGCTTGGGAGCACGTAGTGGGCTAGTATTTGGGCCCATGCCGTGGCTTCTTGAGTGAGGTAGCGTGCATCTAAACTTTTGGTCTTCGCTTTATGGTCCCCCGAATCCAACATGCTTCGGGTGAAGCAATTACGTGGAGGACGGCATTCCAATCGAACTCACGGTCAGCGCATGCTGTCAAGACTTCTTGATAGGCATCGTATCCATCTGCTAACGGCCCAATCCCAAGGACTCCTTGGATGGCTTCCACTGTGATTGACACTTGCTTCTGGCGCACAAAGATTGATGTGAGAAGGGGTGAGTGGTAATTGGTGTAGAATTCCACCACCCACGATAAGTTGACCTCCTTGGGTTGCCTCAAGAGGAACCTCCATTGCCTCCGGTTAATGTGTGGCATCACTATCGGAGTGAGGTGAGCCGGTAGGACCAGAAGGGGCTCCAGGTGATAATTCCTTTCAATCATCCTTGAGTAAACAAGTTCGCAGTAGCGGTTAGGGAACTTGTTTGGATCCTTCGGAGGGTTGTCCTTCTCTAGAACATCAACGGGGCCCTTAGCCTTCTTTAGGAGTGGCTTGGCCGTTAGTTCCTGGCGTGCGCTATTGGATGCTGGCTTCTTCGGGGCCTTCCCGTTGCTCTTTTTGATGACCATCCTGTGATAGTAAGGAAAAGAGATAACATCAAACCCAAAGAAGCGTAATTGAATGTGATTATGAAATGAGAAATTGTGCCTTAAGAATATGGGTATCCTTATTACATGACAGCTGCAACATGTAACGAAGATAACATGTGATGAGCAAGGCAAATCATTGGCATGTGGTATAGGGGTAGTGTAGGCATGCACAGAGAAGGCATGAGAAGCATATACCCTCAAATACCAAAAGTGGGAAGCAGTTTATGAAATGGTGAGTGGGTGGATTGTAGAATGTGAAGGTGCACCCAAAAGTGACTAGTTAAGAAGCAATGAGTCATAATGAGTTCAAAAAGTGTCATGTATGCATTTCTTCAAATACTTGGGGTGCATCCTTTAGTAGTATGTAAATAGATGGGGGGAAGCAATGTAACAGTCCATAAACCAACATTAATCACTACAATGCACAGTGGTTATAAGAAAATTATGCAACACATCTCATCCATCAATGCAAGAGAAGTTATGACACAAGTGCCCATGAAGAGTTAAATGAAAAGGAGCTAAAAACACATCCCAAAGAAATGAGGGGCTCAAAAGAGGGGGGAAGAAAAGACTACCTAGAAGAGAATAAAATTAACTGACTAAGAAGCAAAAGAGAGAAGTAGAGTAAGAGGGGAGCCTAGTATAGTACCTGAGAGAGATGGAAAAGGGGTATGGGGGAAAGGTTGTGGATTGGAATGATGGAGAATGGAGGGGGCAATGTAGGGGCCACCGGAGGTAGTGGTCGCCGGAGGTGGTTGTTTGTGATGGTAGGGGGTGATTTGGGAGGAAGGTAGTAGTAGGTAAATGGGTAGTAGAGGAGGTAAGAAGAAAAAAGGGGAAGAAGAATGAAGGGGGCAAGTGTGCTCCCCATTATATTGACGTCGGTCATCCACGCGGGCGCGCACGGGGTGCGCTAGCGCAAGGAAGCGGGGCGGAGCGATGGCGCGCGCGGGGCGGCACTGTGATTATGCCCCAGGCTTGAGGTGGGCTTGGGGTTGGCTTAACTCTCTGGAATATGTACCAGGAGTGCACAGGGGGCGATCGGTGCACGCGCGGCATGGGCGCGTGCGCGTGCCTCGCGTTGTGGGCATGTGGGCGCGTTGGCGCCTAGTGCGCGCACGCGTCAGAGGTGGTGGGCTGGTGGCTTAGTGCAGGCGCGAGAGTGGCCTAACTCTCTGGAATATGTACCAGGAGTGCACAGGGGCGATCGGCGCGTGCGCGCAAGTGTGCTAGCGCGTCGATCTGAGGATTTGTCAGGGGGTGCGTACGCGCCCTGTGCGCGCACGCGTGAGCGGCCTGTGCCTCAGGCATGGTGCGGGCGTGAGAGTGGCACTCTCTGGAATATGTATGGAGGGGTACTTCGTGCAATCCGCGCGCGCACATCGCGCGTCCGCGTGGGTTGTCGAAAATGCTTCATGGGCGGTGCGCGTGAGGTGCGCGCTCGCGCAAGGGTGCCTTCTTCAAATTTGCATGTTCTCCACTACCTTCAGCATTCCAACCCTCCAAACAACCATTTTAGGCACTATAGAAGGATGTATTGACATGATAAAGGACCAAATGAACTCTACAAATGAAACAAAATTTGAAACGAAATCTAACTACAACTTCACCGATCACCTAGCTACCAAACATGAAGTCAAGTAGTAAACAAGTATCAATCAAAGAAGAATTCGATGGTTATGTACAAATGGTAGATCTTACCA